>NC_090934.1:828721161-829068661 GCF_040938575.1 Ambystoma mexicanum
CACGCTCTAATGCTATGCTCGAGGACCTAGTGCTTCCCAGAGTGATATATGACCGAGGGTCGTTATACAACAGAGACACTAAATTGATGAAGATGTTTCCAAAGCCCATTTGTCTAAGTGTTGCTAGCATGAAAGGCCATTCCACAGCGTCAAAGGCTTTCTCGGCATCGAGAAGCACTGCTATTGCCTGCTGTGTTGGGTCCAGGGCCTCGATAACACCGAACAGCCGTTTTATGCCATAGGTAGTGCTGCGTCCCGGGATGAATCCGGCTTGATCTCCAATTACTAGAGCCTGCATAAGAGGGAGAAGCCGTGAAGCAGGAATTTTTGCGAGGATTTTATTGTCCAGGTTGATCAGAGAAATCGGCCTATATGATGCACATTCATCTGCGGGTTTGCCGGCTTTGTGCAACACCATTATATTGGCTTCACGTAGCGTGAGGGGAAGACTTCCTCGCTCAATAGATTCCTCATAGACGCGGAGCAAGAGAGGTACCAGGATAGTCGCGTGAGCCTTATAGAACTCACCGGTGAGCGCGTCTGGTCCTGGCGCTTTGGAGCTCAGAAGGGATTTTATTGCGTCCAGTATTTCTTCTTCAGTTATTGGTGCGTTCAGTGGTTCTCGCAGGACTGCCTCCACCCAGTTCAACTCGGTGTTGTCGAGACACTCTTGTAGAGATTTAGAGTCTGAGTTACCCCTGGAGCTGTACAGGTTCTGATAGAAGTTACGGAATGTATTGGCGATGACCTCTTCTGAGTATACCAGCTGCCCTTGTGCGTCTTTAATGCATTCCACGCGGGTTGGGGTTTTGTCTATTGATAATTGCCGGGCACGCAGTGCGCCAGGCTTCTGTCCTTCTCCATATTGTCGGATTTGATGATTGCAGCTGGGGAATTATGGTTCCCTTTCGGCTGTTTCCCTGAACTTCAGAAGTTATTCTTTCAACTCTGCCTGGATTTGAGGGTCTGGTGCCGTGGAGGCTCTCAGCTCTAGTGCCTTTAGATGTCGTTCACTGTCAGAGAGCTCTCTACGGATTAACTTTAATATTCCGTTTTCTTTCGCTAGGCATATGCCTCGTACGAAGCACTTTAGTGTTTCCCATATGGTGCTGGTCGAATCGACAGAGCCTTGATCTATCTCTATGAAGGCTATTATTTCTTGGCGCAGTTCAGCTGCGAAGACTGCATCCGAAAGTGAGCCCGGCTTGAATCTCCAGCTTAGTCCGGGAACTGTTGTGCCTGCTAGGGAGGCCTCAAGTGTGACCATTGAGTGGTCGGAGAATGTGTGTGGTAGGATTTGACTCATTCCCCAGAAGAATGGACAGTGGGTGGATGCCATGATGTAATCAATCCGGGAGCAGGTGTTGTGAACAGGCGAGTAAAATGTGAAGTCTCTCGCATTGCGGTTGTGATGTCTCCATAGCTTTAAGCTTAAATGTGTTAGTTTAATGGACAATTTCACTTATGATACACAATTAACATGGGTGCAGTGGATGCACATGACAAGGAGGGAGTAGAATACAGATTATTGTTTGAATAGTGTGGACTGAACAACTCCTTTTCACATCACATTTTGGCAAGGTGCTGAGGTTAAATTGAGAATAAGACCATTCTAGTCAATGGATGAAAGTTGCTGCAGGCTAGAATTGTCATTTTCTCAATCTAGCCTCTGCACCTTGACCAAACATGATGTGAAAAGGTGTTGTTCAGCCTATTCATGCAGTAATCCATCCAGAAAGGGTCATCACTCGAACGCGGTGCTGCTCGAGGACAGTCTGTTTGTTGTCATGGCGCCCTCGCGCATGCGTGTTGTCGCGATGAGCAGGTCGCCCTCCATATTTGTGTGGGAATAGTGCTGTGAAGAGACACCTAGTTGTCATGACTACTGTGAAGTTCCTCTGCACATTAGCCATGAACAGACTGCACGTTTCTTACCGCTATATTCCTATGGGAATTTTCCAAACTCATCTGCTGTCCTAAATGTATATCAATGGTTAAAATTAGAAATAATGAGACCGTCGAATCTGAGTCTATCATCACTATTATCCTGCGATGAGCAGTGGTGTGCACGACTCGAGAAGGCTGCAGGATGTTTTAAGCATGGCTGGGCTAGCGGAGTGGGTGCAGCAGGCCATGTCGTCTTGGCGCCCCTCGTCCGCCCTCAATCCCTGAAGGAAATTCGATATGTTGTTGCTGGATTTAGAGGGAAACCCATGTGTAACTATTTATGTTGTGTTGTGGGGCTATACCTGTATGATGGACCCAGAGTGGCTCACACAGCACTTGGTAGAATGATGCTTCTCATGCAAGATGTATCAACAATATCACTCAGGAATCAGTCAGTTTCGCACCCGTAATCCAGAGTTTATTTTCTGGACTGAAGGATCCAGATTGGTAAACCTTTCGCACTGTACCAATAGAGTTAAGATAAAACTCAGAGTAAAGAAATGACTGAGACTAAGTATAATCAAGTAATACAATAAAATACAGTAGAATGCAGTGCATTGCGAATTCTGGACTGAAAAAACCCAGATTAGCAAACCTTTCGTTTAGTCCCACAAGAGTCATAATAAAACTTTTATAAAAATAAAAAGATTTTCCCCAAAGAGATCGAGGCAGAGCAGTCATATTTTGGCTGGAGGAGGAGCCATTGGAGCGCCTACAACTGATCAAGCAGCCCATGGAGCAGATGCGGAGTGGCAGAGAGTGGCAGTCGTGCAGAGAGCCCTATTGTGCAGTGTCTGTCTTTCCTGTTCATTCCTAGCTGGAGGAGGAGCCATTGGAGCAGCTACAACTGATCGAGCAGCCCGCGGAGCGGACGCGGAGTGGTGGAGAGTGGCAGTCATGGCTGTTGTGACTGTAAAGACTGTTAAGACTTCCCTCCCTCCTCTATCTCCCCACGAGGACGACAACCAGCGCCTTCGTAGTTCGCGCCCTCGCTCGAACCCTGAAAAACTCACATCAATTGAAATTCAGGACTCAGAGAAGCTCCGTTCAACAGCAGTGAAATCTGCTAAAATTCATGTGAAAAAAACAGAAAAGAAAGATCTTAAAACATATTCCCAACCTGCTGGATCCAGAACCTTACCAATATCTGTTGGCTCTCCTCGCACACCGCGAAACATGTCATCGGCTTCTGAACCGGAATCTCAGGAACAGAGCGACATTCACCTTGCACAGCAGAGTCCCATGGCCCCGCTCGATGGAACCCCTCCTGCTCGCTTACCGGCTTTCTCCGGAGGGGGGGCCAAGTTGGCGTCGCAGCGGGAGAGCACTGCCAAGCTTGAGGCAGGGCTCCGGTTGACCCATGGAGAATGCTGTGTTAAAGAGGTGCGCCGCCGGGATTGTGAAGGTGCTGGCTCCCATTCCTCGCCTCTCTCCAGGCCGTGCCATGGTGCTGTCGAGGAGCAGTGCGATCCTGGGGTGGATGCGGCGTCATGCCCGCTAGTGATAAGCAACCCTGGCTTTGGTGCAAACACTCACGCGGTTTGGGCCCTGGTCCACGCAGAGGCCGGGGTCCCCCCGTCGCGTGCCTCGTGCCAGGAACCAGAGAAGTCCTTGGGATGCCTTCCCCGACCACAAAACACAGACATGGATGACATCAACACTGGCTCCCCTACAGAGCAAGGGCCACGCCCCCTAGTCACGGAGCAAGGACCACGCCCCCAAGCTACTCAGACTCTTCAAACTCCGAATAACCTGAGGAAACGTCCTCGTACAGCGATGGAAAAGATAACGGCAAGGCGAAAAAGAGGGGCCAGACTAAAAACAGATACACCAGATCCAGCAAACCGGAGTCCCAAAACTGACACACTGGTTCTTGGGTATAAACCAAGCCAGGCCCAACCTTTGGGCCCACTAATACCACAAATTAGAAATTTACCATGCACACCGCTTAAAGACCGGGAGAAAAATACAGAGCCTGCCGGTCCATCTTGCTCAGACTCTCAACGGTTCTGAGTGGCTTCACCTAATTCCACCTCGCCTGTAACATCAAGTCCTCCCGATTCTTTTAAGACCTATGTGAAAGAAAGAAATGGGATAGAACTAGTGCCTCCTAGCGAAAAGAGGAGGGCAGCCTTAAAGGAGCATGACCTACAAGACTCACATCAAAAAAATCTTCACACAAACTTAAGTTATCGGGAGAACAGGGACAGGACCAAAACTTCTGGTAACACTGACTCCCGCTTTGACTAATCTGGCTTCTCCATTCTATCTACTCCTACTCATGGCAATAATCGAAAACTTTCAGTAACAAACAAAGACACACCACCAAAGAAGGCGGACCTTCTCTCATTCATGTCAACACTTACGATTGCATTGGCCCCCTTCACCAAACTGTATCAATCCTTACATGACACACTGAAGGATCAAACAACGTTACAGGCCACGATTCATACAAAGCTAATCTTCTTAAAAGGATACATCATGGCTCAAGAGGAAAAAACTAAAATCCCAAACACAAACATGGATGCCCTATCATCGCGCCTGCAATCAATGGAAACTGCCCTGGTCCATCTTGAGAAACGTGGTCCCTCCACCCTACAGGGTGCCACAGCCATCACTCCTTCATCTATCATCGATCTGACATCAGCGCAATCACAAAAAGCAAACCCTCCCCCTGGAGAAAAGCCTCTTCCCAAAAATGTTCAACCATCTACTATCCAAGGTGCTCAAGGGAACTCTAACAACATTGTGTTAGTAGTAGACGAACAAAGGAGAGTTAATACGGTGACACCAGAGCCGGTGGATCAATCTTACTCAATTTTCGAATCATCTAAGCCTAGACTGAACAAGCCTCAGTCAAACTCGGAAATTCCTAGACCTAAAATGGTAACTGAAAACAGACCAATAACGTCTACCAAGACAAGCCTGGTCGCTACCTCCAACCTTGTCTCTCAAAATTTACTAAATCATCAGGAGTACAGACCCACAAACTCTTATGACACAACTATAAAGCAAATAATCCCAGATTCACCAAAGACAGTAGAGGACTTTATGACAAGTGACGCCCTGATCAACCTCAGCCAGCACCCTGACGCTGCAGTATCTCCTGGCACGACAGACCAGCTTTCAGAAGAACCAAATAGACTCCCCACATCGGGACCTTTAAACCATGATCCCTCGCCGAGGCACGAAGTAGACGAGGATGGGTTTCAGCCCCCTTTTTGACTTTAGAGGAGCGCAGACATAAAATTGAAGGCCTAGCAACACACAGACCAAAAACAGCATCTAAAAGTTGCGATGCTACTTATAAAAAGCAGGATGAGACGAAAAAGACCCATCCTAGTTCAGAAACACGTCGGTCACAACCAGAAGACCACTACAACGTTTTGGAACCAGTCTCCGGCCCCAGACCTCTACGTCATAAAACACTGCAAACCATCGAAAAGAGCATAGCCCCAGACAAAAAACAGGCTATGCTGACTTACACTACAAATGTAAGACGGAAGCCTATCGAAAATCACCTAGGAAATAGATCCTTAAACTAGAGCAAATCAAGGAAAATCGGTACAACGTCACCCTAAACAGAAGAGGAATTCTGTCCCTGATCCACCTTATACCTAAGCTTCAACAAATTAACTTGGACGACTTGAGGATCGTAGAGCCAAGTCACTACCATGGAAGAGCGATATGTCACCTGCACATTCTATCTAGAAGGGATAAAAATCTCTTGATCGACCAGGACAGAGACTTTCTAAATTTGGGATATGACTTGACCCTACAGAGGGAGAACACGCTGCCCAACAATTATAAAAACTACGGGCCTTCACCTAATAAGGTAACTAAAAACCGGAAACTTTGTGAAAACCACCAGCAACCAGAAAAACAACGCAAACCAAACGTTACCCAACGTAATCAGAGAGACTACCCTCCTACATCTTCGGGGGAGCTTCGCTTTGGTTCCAAAGCGACTGTTTCAAGCAAGAACCAAACTCTGTCACAGGGGACAGTAACACCACTCAATTTAGGAACCGTCCATTTAAAACATGTGGAGATAGAAGGGAAAGTTAAACTATCCAAAGAATGCCAATAAACCAAAAGGACGATCACTGAAAATCTCCAATTCAAGAAAGACAGACCGGCATCTGGAAGCAACAACCCGTCTTTTTCTAGCTTTTGGTCATGGCTTCCAAAAGCGCCATCAACGCAACGTTCAAAATAGCAGCCCAAGAACAGGAACCTTACCCCAGACTCGACACTGACAGAAAATGCCACCTCTCATGAGTTAAGGGTGGGCTCCTGGAATACTAATGGGTGTATTTGCATCTAACCACGACCAGTGACATAGACCTGGGCTTTTATGATCTCTTGTGCCTACAGGAAACTTGGCTGTCCAACAATCCCTCCCTCGACGGATACAAAACATTTCTGGCACCAGCGAAAAAGGGTATCTTGGGTCGTCCCTCATCGGGCCTCCTAACGGCATGTTGAACTGGCCGAGGCCTCACCGTATCACGCGTTCTCGTCGCCAACTACTCTTTGTTAGCTCTTCTGCTAACTTGGACACAAAACTTACCGGAAGGCCTTTTCCATCAACCAATCTCTATTGCAGTTCTCAATACGTACTGGAACCCTGCAGCAATAGATCAAAAGAAATTTTAGCTCTAATTGAGAATACGATTGACGACGTACGGGCCACCTACAAAACTTATCACATTTTGGTATGTGGGGACTTGAATGTGTCCTGCAACAAGCAAAACTTAAAGAAAAAGCACCGCCTGGGGAACATCAAGGAAAGGACTGGTTGAAACTGATGAACTCGAGGAAGCTATTTAATCTCAACATTGTATTTAAAAACCCAGACCGCCTACCAACTTGGTCGAATGGAAAATCTTTGTCCACTATCGATTACATCTTTGTGTCCGACCCTATCCTGTCCTTAACTACCTCCTTTGAAGTCACCCAAAGAGCATCTAGTGACCACAATCTTCTGTTGACTACTTGGAAGTCTATTCATCACAACCAAGACAGGATGAAGGTCGGGCTAGAGCAGAACCACAAGGGAACCAGGCTGAGACTCACCAAAAATAGCATTAGAGAATTATCGAATCAATACAGCAAATCAGGTGATGACTTCTGCCCAAACTCCATCGATTATGGACCTTTACTTATGGCGTACAGAAAACCATGAAGAAAGGAAAACGCCAGCTCTCATTAGATCACCCATACTTATGACAAACTTCTGGTCCTAAAACGACGAGAATTCAGAAAAGCAAAAAGAAGTGTAGCAAACTTGCCCCCAGGCAAGGTTAAAACAACACTCCAAGAGGCTACCAGCAGCTATAAATCCTGGGTCAGATCGCACAGATGGAAGCTATATGATCAAGATGCGGAAGCCGTACTTAAAACAATTTGCAGCAATAACTCCCGGGAATTTTCATCACTGCTGAAACCGATTACAACGCCCACTGGAGTGGCTACCTTAAACAGCATCAGTGAAGCCATCTGGACTACCCACTTTAGGTCGCTCTTCCAACTTCCCACAGTCAAACCATTTGAGGGCTCTTTGTTGTCGATGCTACAGGAGGACCCAAGGGGGTCAAAAATAACCCAGGGATGGATGAAATTTGACGACCAAGAGGAAATATGTGATGTCCTAACTGAAAAACTGAAAAAACTGAAAGAATCCTGGGCGGCAGGTCCTGATGGCATCATCAACCTCGACCTAAAAATCCATCCTGAGGAATGGTCAACGTTCATAAGATCTGTGTTCATCAGATGTGCGGACTCGCAATCTGTTCCACCTTCGTGCTCTTCTGCGATTGTGGTTCCGATATATAAAAAGGGAGACAACCAAGATCCCACAAATTATCGCCCAATCGCTCTCCTGGACCCGATAGGGAAAGTTTGTGGATCACTGCTGCTAAACAAATTTCAAAGATGGGCATCTCAAGCACCATGCAATGACAACTTTCAAACTGGATTTAAAAAACCTTAGGAACAGCGATAAACATCTTCCTATTGTCAATTCTGAAAGCAAAGTGATGGAGGGCGGCCCAAGATTGTTTACCGCATTCATAGACCTCTCCCAGGCTTTCGACAGGGTCGACCGAGCTACGCTCTGGGAAAAACTGGAAGCCTGGGAATGCCCAAATGGCATCCTCAAACCCATCAAAGCCTTACATAAAGATACAAAAAATCAAAGTTTGTCTGAACCAGCATGGATGCCTATCTGCTCCCATTGAGACAAAAAGAGGAGTCAAACAGGGGTGTCCTTTGGCCCCGGCCCTTTTCTTTAGCCTACAAGGGGACTACCAACACACAGAGGAGGCCATTAGATTGTTTCCACCAAAATTAGCCCAAGTAAAAATCAGCAGACTATTATACGCAGACAATCTCATTTTAATAGATCAGACTCCTATCGGCTTACAGCGACAACTTGCCAACTTATTCAGATTTACTACTGAAAACAACCTAGAAATAAACAGTGAAAAAATGAAAATAATGGTCGTGGAACATTTCGACTAAGAAATTGGAAAAACTAAACGGGTCTCTAAACAAGATAGACGTTGACAAAGTAAAAAAGTTTAAATACTTGGGTGTGGTATTAGACAACTCTAAAAAAGAACTCGCCATGCAAGAAGCTCTCCAAACAAAAACCAGAAACCTGGTGACACAAGGAAAGGCGATAGATAGAAAATGTGGATGCTTTTCCACCATCCCAGTACTAAACTTTTACAAGTTGAAGTTTGTTCCCACAGTGACCTACGGTTCAGAGGCAATGCCCTATCTACTGAAAACAATATGGGCAAAACTGGTGGCCCACTTTTGGAGAACGGTCTTAGGGCTGCCAAAATCAAAACCAGCCTCTCTGATTAGACGAGAACTAAGTCTACTCTCCCTACAGGGCACCGTGGAGTGTAATACACTCATGCTTTACAGGAAATGCATTATTCCGAACGGTACTTTCCTCCACGGCCTGGTCATCGAAGAAATAAGTGAATCAAACTGCAAAATGCTCAAATCATGGAGAGACGAAAACTTAGCGCGATTAAAAAGTGTAGAGTGTTCAGAAGACGATCTAAAGTACAATCCCACAAGGGTATTTAAAAAAATAAAAGAGTTGGACTGGATTCGTACTTTAACTGCATCAAACAGCAGCAAACTTACATCTCACCTTCCGCCAATATGGAACAAACTGAACTCGGTACAGAACTACATCAAAAAGTTACCTAGTCGATCAGCACGAAACACCATAATGAGAGCTTGACTGAATCTCTTTGATAATAATGAAATACGCCAAATCAGAGGACTTTCGCTGACCAACAACTGCAGATGCTGCAGCAAGGAAAACGTGACAATCCGCCACCTCCTACTTCCTGTCCCGGTATGTTGGACATTAGGCTCCCTTACATGAAATACTTATTTAGACACTCGTCAATGACAGAGGAAAAAACCTGGTGGGCAAGAATGATCAGCGGGGACAGAGCCTCATGGCAAATAGCAACTTTAAAATTAAGCAACATTTAACAGCAAAACTGGAATCTAAACATGACACAACTTCCTAGGCCACTCCTAGCCTTCTTCTACCTTCTCTTCAACCCTTTAGAGATATGTTCCATTTGGATTAACTTACAACGAAACTAGATTGAAGATGTAAAAAAAACAATTTTGATTAAATTCAACAATAAAAAAAAAAAATCAGAGTGATAAACCACTGAGCCTAAGTATTTTATAGCAATCAACCCCACGTTCAGGGGTGTAAAGGGCCAGTATCCCAAGCCTATTAAGGACTGAGCAGGGCCGATACTAGCCCTGTATGATCATGAAGAAAGGGTTGATATCTATTCACACCCCAGGGCTCCCTTTGGGGTGCAAATAGTGTAAGAGTATTTTTTTTTGTGACGGAGAAGGGCTCTGTATGTATTCCTCTAGCCCGAACTCCGATCAATAAAAAACCAAGATGGCCACCATCATAGTAAATAGAACATGGACTAAGTCCCTTTTCTATTTCTATGGTGGCCCAGCTACAGACAGTGGAGTAGCGAGGCAGACAGAGAAGCACGCCTTGAGCTACCAAGTGAGATTGTGGGGCAGGCAGGGAAAAGTAGCGGTGGTGGATGTCATGGGGACAGGGTGAGGTCAGGGGTGGTGGAGACTGGTCAGGCAAGGGACGGTAGTGGGGGGAGGAGAGAAAAGAAAATGGCAGCACCTGGGGAAGGGGCATGTGTGACTGTGAGAAACCAGGAAGGCACTGGCAGTTTCTTCCCACATAACGAGCCACCCAATTGGACGAGTGCCTTTCCTGGGTGCGAATAAACATATTTGACGCATGAATGGTAAAAATAAATGCTTCCTTCGACTATCATCCTTTTGACTTTTCTTTATGAAAGTATAATTGATTTATTTTACCATGCAATTGTCTGCATAGCACACTGTACAAAACACTATGCAGCTGATATGTTTAGTATTAAAAGCTGTACTGTTTAGTTGCCTAACATTGTTAGGAAAACGCTGTCAAGAATAGATCATTTTGGCTTTCAATGTCATGACCATTTTTCTAGGTGCCTTAAAGAAACAAACGCAAGTCTCCTCCATATTTGCACAACCACGTAAAACATTATTCAGAGGTAGAACTCTACATGTTCATGGTTTCACCCTCTAGAGATCACTAACAACATGCCTGGGCTGAAACCGAGTTCCTCCAATTTCAGAGGGGTATCCAGTCTTAACTCTTTTTCTTGGCACACAGGCTGAGTACTGACTACATCTGATATTGGTGCATATGTCCTCTTGCATCATTATGGCACCACCCCTCGGCAATCCCCCGCACTCCCGAGCTCCCTTTTATGGCTCATAGGCTGCCACATCGAAGTCAGTCACATGAAACATATTCCTTAATAAATAATAAAATGCATACTTGAGGCCTTAATCAAAAATCTCACTTGAATACAGTGGATACTTCAACATGGCTTTCAACAGAATGATGGACCGTTCATAGCGTATTGTACAGTGCCTCCTCTGTCAATTAGACACATCTGAGCCTGGGTGGCCAGAATATGCTTTAAATACAGTACTGTATTCGAAAGACCTGTGGCCAGGCATAATGAAACATTCACACCCTGATTCACAGAGCGTTTTCCTATGAGACATGTGCCATTATAAAACGCTTCTGTGAATCAGGCCCTTAGTCTTAATACGTGCGAATCGTTTCCCCAAAAGAGTGAAACATTTCATAAATCACAACACGTGTATATTAACTTTCATTCAAACTCCTTTCAGATTTGGTCAGAATGTTTTACAGGTAAAAAAAAAATGCAGTATTCGCAAATTATAAAAGTTATTGAATAATGAAATGTGTACATATATTTGAAAACACAAAGGAATCCATTTGACAGCACGGTTTTTATAAACAGAATACATATGCAATTTTGATACCTAGGCCTTAAAACCTATGCTGACCTGTCATAATTCACCAAGGAAAGGCCATTAAATGCCCCTAATGTACATAGGTTTACAAATGCCATGCTTAAAACGCATACACAAATGAGAGACACAATTTGTCAATTTTGCAAATGACCAAACACGCATTGGCAAAGCCAACTGCTTTTGTATCAGCATGGGATCTGTATTTCACAAGCCCTGCCATGATGGTACTACTCGTCCATAAGATGGTTATAGGAGGCTCATGGTGTTTGCACCTGGTCATATTATAGCCGCGTCTGGAGAATGCCTAATGCATATACAAGATCCCAAACTGTTGGCTTTGCCAAGGGTTGTTTTTAACAGGCATTCAGTGCAAGGAACAGATGTAAGGACACCACTCATACTGCTAATAAATCATGTGGCTGACGACATACGTGTTTAAGAATTGTGCTGTAATTATGGCATTGTCTTTCAGAATTCTGCCCCGAAAACACAGAGCTGCAAGCTCAAAGAAGGGTATGTGTTTTGGAGAGGGAGGGCCACTTAGTGGGTTGGAATGGCAATAGGGTGTAGCATGGCCATGTACAGGCTTTGTGCCCCTCCTCACATGCCATCGATCTTTACTTACCATGCACATGTGTCGCTTATAGGCATCGCTTACAGTGTCACCTAATAGTCAAAATTAGTGATCATTAAAAAATACAATGAATAAATAAAGACATTGACAAGGATGGATTACCAAATAAAAACTTACTGGAAATAGAGGTGTAGAGAGCAAAGGCTTTGAGGCTTGTCATTTCCTTGTGCCTTGTTTCCTCGACGCTGCTGTGAAAAATGTGCTCCCATGCGTACAATTTCAAGAGCTTTATGCCTCGCAGTATTTCATTTGTCTTCTTCAGACGTTCATTCGAATACTCCTGCAGTGGGTTGAAATGTGCGTTTGTGTTAATATCAGGATATTTAAACAACGCCCTGCAGCTTATCTTAACAAACTGGATCTACATTGTGTGACTGCTCGAAATGTATTTTGAGTCTAAAAGTCAGGAATAAACACTAGCAATTGTTTCCCTGTAAGTTCATTAGTTTTGGCTGAAAGTAGGAAAGACAACTTTACCAAAGCATTCCTGTATGCATGGATTTTCGGATTGGTATAAGGATACTTTGAAAATTGGCTCTCTTTGTGCTTCCTGGTGTGCATGCATCTGAGCTTTGTGTATGCATCCTATCTTAATGTTTTTAACTTTACACTTATGGTGGCACTTTAGCACTGCCTTGTGGCAAAAGCAATGTTATGGAGAAAGGAGAAAAGAAAGGGTGTAAGAACAACAGATAACCTGTTTGGCATGGAAGTGACAATTACATTTGCAGGCATTGGTGCATCATACATTGCCCGTCAGCTTACTATTCCTTCTTTTAGTCCAGGAGTCTGCACCCTTTTCGCTCTCCATATGTGTTGGACTACAGCTCCCTTTAGCCTTAGTTAGCACAGTCAGAAATGAGGGATTATGAGAGTTGTAGCACAAAACACCAGGAGAAACACAGGTTGAAGACGTCTTTTCTAGTTAGTCATCATAGCCCTCTAGCTTCATAGTGGCCCTTCTTAGACCCACATTATAGTCCGTCCCCTTGTTCTGGTCCTTTTACTGAAAGGCTTCACCATGGTCTGTCTCCTTTGTCCTAGTCCTTCATCCCAGTCCTTCTCTCTCAAAGTAGCCCTTGGACCTAGCCCTTTTGCTTTACTGTAGTCCTTTTCCTTTCTCCTAGTCCTTCACCTTTGATATAGTCCTTTTCCTTTGTCTTATCTTTTCAATTTAATCCTCCACCTTTATCCTTGTCCTTCTCATTGATCCTAGTCCTTCTTGTTCATCATAGTCCTGCCCACGGTTCTCCTCCTTTAGCACAGTTCTTCATCACAGTCCTCCTATTTCATCCTAATCCTTCACCATTGCCATAAACTTTCCCCTTCGACATATTCCTTTTCCTTTGTCACAGTACTTTTGTGTCATAGTACTTCTGTGTCATAAAATTGTTCCTTCATCACAGTTCTGCATCACCGTACTTCTCCTTTGTCAGCTATTCATCCCATTATTCCTTCTCATTCATCACAGTCATTATTCATCATAGACCTCCTTCATCATGGTCCTTCTTCTTCATCACTCCCCTTTGTTGCATTAGTTCTCCCTTACCATAGTTCTTCTTTGTCATAATGCTTTTAACTGAACACAGTTCTTTGTCATATTCCTTCTCCTTTATCACAATCATTTGTCAGCCCTTCCGCAGCATCAAAATGTGTCTTTGTCATAGTCCTTCTACTTTGTCAAAGTTCATCAGCAGTTGTTCTTCATCAGTTCTTGTACTTCACCATAGTGCTTCCCATTATAGTCTTTCTCCTTCTTAGCCCTTCATTATAGCTTTTCATCTTAATGTTTCGCCTATTCCCTAGTCCTAACTCTTGATTATAATATGTGATCCCAGTCCTTATCATTTGCTATAGGTCATTGTCACGTTCGTTTCTCCTTCATTACCATTCTTCATTGCATTCCTATGTCATCCTAGTTCTTCCTCTTTGTCGTAGTCCCCCTCCTTCCTCATGGTCTTTCTTTAGCATTGTACTACTCCATCACAGTTCGTCTGCATCATAGTACTCCCCCTTTCTTGTAGACATTCTTCTTCCAAGATTCCTTATTCATCATAGTCCTCCTTCATCACAGTCCTTCTTCTTCATCATAGTCCTGCTTTCTCATAATTATTTACTTCATCAGAGTCCATCATAGAGCTTCACCTTCATCACAATGTTTCATCCACCCTTCACCTTCATCACAGTTCTTCTTCATCATAGTCCTTCAACTTTATCACAGTCCTACATCATAGGCTTGCCCCTTCATCAGAGTCCTTTGCAATTGCAGTCCTTCTCTTTAATCACAGTCCTTCTCTGTCATCAAAATCCCTTTTGGACAAAGCCATTCTCCATTGTCAGAGTTCTTCATCACAGTGCATCTCATTTGGACAGTCCTTCTACTTGTTCACATTCCTTCCTCACAATGTTTCTATTTGTGCCTTGCTGTCCTTCAGGACAGTATTTCTCCATCGTCGCAGTCCCTATACTTTGTTATAGTTCTCCTCCATCATAGTCCTTATCCCTTGTCACAGCCTTCTCTACAGTCCTTCTTCATCACATTCAGATATCACACGTCTTATCTTCCATCAGAGTCATTCTCCTTTGCCTCAGTCATTGTCCTTTGTCAAAGTCCTTTTTTATCATAGTCCTTTTACTTCATAGCAAATTTTCTACTCCTTTACAATCCTTTTTCAAAGACCTTCTCATTTGTCACATTGTTTCTTTGCCAGTACTTAATCTTTATCACAAACCTTCTCCTTCGTCAAAGTTTGTCTACTTTGTCATAATCTGTTTCCTTCATCATAGTCCTTCTCCATCAAAGTCATTCTGTCTCACAATCCTTCTTAACCAAATTCCTTGGTCACAATACTTTTGTTTCATCATAGTCTTTCATCAAAGTTATTCTACTTTGTTATAATCCTCATGCTGGCCCACCTGCTGAACAACGCAATCCCGCAGAACAGGGTATTTACGCCTGTATTCATTCTCAGTCGAGAGGCTCCCACATTTTTGCATATGTTGGATTGTTTATGTTTGCTTCTCTCTGGGTGACTGGGTGTTTGGTGCTGCCTTCTTGATAGGCGATGCTGGTGACGGGAACTGGTGTGATGTACTGTTAAGCTTGATTCCTCTCCAAATATGCTATGTCGGTGATGTGTCTGTGGTGATCTGGTGGTCTTTCTTTGGGTTCTGTGCAGTAGGAATTCAATTTGTGTTGTATAGTTGATTTCAAGTTGACATCAGGAGTTATTGTGGGGTTTGCTCACTTGTCATGAATGTCTTTGTTTACCAGTTGGCTTCCCTGTTAATTATGCATTGACCAGCCACGCCTTGAGGTATTTCCAGAATTTAAGGTGCTCTTTTATAGTGTTCATATCATTAGGCAGCGTGTTCCTGAGTTTGACCACCATGGGTGGGAAAGCGGAATGTCTCTGTCTTTCTCTGGAATATTGCCTGCTTTTGATTTCTAGTTCATTATCAACCATAGTTCTTTGGTTGGTTGGAATTGGGGGAGCTTGAATTTAATGAATTCAGCTACTTGACACTGCAGTTCTCTGTGACCAATCCAGGGTGATTTTAACTTGATTCATTTCTTAACTGTAGCCTGTGTAGAGCTTTTAGAGTTGAGGTTGAGTAGTGATCTAGCCGCTGAGTTTGGATGTGTTGCAGCTTCTTCGTGAGGTAGTCCGGCATAGTCAACTCTGGCTACAACCAGGGATAAGATTATCAACTTCCTCTGTGGGAAGGTGAGGTAGGACACAATCACTCTGATTGAACACAGGTGGTGGAGGCATATTCTGACTATTGCATTGACTTGTGGTTCCACCGCTAGGATATTCTTCATGTGTATGGTAGCTTGTTAATCGTTGTATGTGTTCTGGGGCGGTTGCGCATTTCCTTTGGCCATGGATTTAGCGCTTCTGGTGTGGCTTTTGTTGAGACTATAATTATTTCCATTTTATCCAGGTTGCGCTTCAGGCTGATTATCATTGTACATGTGCTTACTTGTGTGAGGCATTTGCTGAGGTTAGCACTACTGTGTTCTTTGTTTGTCATTTAAAAAAAGACTCGAGTGTTGTCTTCGTAGTTCTAGCACTTCAGGTCATATGTTTTTGTGATCTTCATAAATGGGCTTATTGAGATGTTTAAGAAATTGGAGCAAAGCCATGATCCTTTGTTGAGGGACAGATGAATATGTCTTCTATAACTAAGGCCCCTCCCTCAGCCCAATACCACCCGGGTGACAAACGTTATACACTGAGGGAACCATATCGCCCATATCCCAAGCAGGTGCAGCAAATGATGAGCATGATGTGAGCTAAAGATGGCGAGAATGAACAGACAGACGATATAACCATACACACGCATCCACTAGACATGAAGCACACATGCACTCAACACAAAGAAAATGCACATGGTCAAATATGCATTTATACACAAAGAATATCGATTGTAACCATTTAGACATGAGGAATATTAACATAACTCATGTATAAGCTGAAGGCAACATGAATAACACACATATATAGCTCACTAACATAGAAACTTACCAATAATGGGCAGCCATCTTTTCCAAATGGAAGCCGCAGCACGCAGTTAAGTGAATGAAAGGCCTTGGGACTCTACAAAAACTAAAACTGCTGAATTCACTGAAATGCAGACCCATGCAGGGCACAGACAGTAGCTATGCAACCCATCCAAGGTTACGAAAAAATTAGGGAGGGTATGCATGCTGCAGAGAACAGACCAGATAAAGATTCCCAATTTAGAGGTCGTCCCAGGAGGAGCCAGTAGATAAATGTTACCCAATTAGAAGGTTAACCGTTATAGAAATGTATATCTACTTTATCCATTAACCAATCCCTTCATCCTTTAGGTTTTGAATCATCATTATGATGTGTTTTTGGTTAAAAATATGATGTTCTGTATAAAGAGCTCTGAAAGTTGCAAGATTCAATGATTGTATGCTGTCCCTGCTTTATCTTGGATTGTTTTTAAAGCAGGTTTTGCCTTTCACTTTGACGATTTCCGTTGTTCAGTGCAGGATTTCCCAGCATCTCACATCTGCTTAAACTGGGGTTTACAAACCATCTTAACGTATGGTTGGCCAGAGCATTCCGATTGTCGAAGTTTCCATGCCTTTGCCCGAAGACTGCGGGGTTACCCGTAGGAGACCGGTATCACGAGTGAACAAGGAAAGGTTGACAGGAGCCCCCTAGAGAAAATCCTGTCTGATCCCCGTGGGTCACACCATAAGGCAGAGGGTGGCTGGCTGATTGGTGGAAGCTCGATACCGGAGGCTCTCGGCTTATCGACAGATGTAAGTATATAGCATCGGCCTGGCAAAACGGAAACAGTGGGAGGGAACTGTTTGTATGTTGGGGGAATTGTGGTGAAATAAAGGATTGAAAATGATGGATAGCCTGTGACAAGGTCACAGAAGGCTACGTAATACACCTCGTGACAAGGTATTAATAGAGATGAGATATCTTGAGACAAGGTCCCAGAAGATTTCATAGGACACCTTGTTTCGAGGTAATATTGATGACAGATTTCCTCACCAGTTGAGAAGACACCCAAATTGTATTTGAAGTGTACTAATTTGTGTAGTGATTGCTGGTGCCAGCCACATGTTGTAAGATGGTTTAGAGTTTGAGAAAAGTTAATTTCTGTGTATATTGGTGTATATTGTGGAGAGGTGAAGCTGCGGTTTGGACCAAAGGGTGCAGTCCAGAGCGTGGCCAACATTTGTGGAGTTGCTCAGTTATTTTGTTGTGATGTAGAAGGTCTGGTGTTGGGGAAAGACGTAAGGTTGGGAGTAAAGGGAAACATTGCTGGGGGAAGAGTGTGAAGGAGGCGTGAACGGAAAGGAGACTGGAATCAAAATAGAGGTTTGGTAAGTATTGATAGAACTAATTGTGACATGCCATCATGGGAGACACTCCCCTTATACATTTATGTAAGGCATTACCCAGTACAAGGACAAAATAGTGAAATACCACGCCCAATGGGTTTGGGAAAATGTGATCAAGATGTTGATGCCTTGGCCAAAGGAGGGCATTTTTCGAGATCAGTACTGCAGCACATGACGACATATTTACATGTTGCTTATAAAGAAAAGCAGTTGGTAAAATGACTCGCCATTCAGGAAATATGGAAATGTATGGCGTTGATATGGAGGAGGAACCGCCTGTGAAAGAGTGGATGCTTTTTCAACAACAACAAAAAACAGTACTTAGAGCAAATAAAAACAGAACAAAACAACCACATTTGGAAAGTGGCACCAATGATGTTAGCAAACTGGAATTCATCCAATATTGAGTACCTAGAATTACTAAAATTATCAATCGCTCAAGTATTGGAAAGAATTTGTCGAATGCAAACATGCATTTGATTTGTTTTCACATGCAAATGGTCACATAATTATGCATTTATGGGGCAATACTTACTAATGTGCTTCTCTGGGCCTGGGACAGTTTGGTAGCTACAAAATATTGAACAGGTGCAAGGACGATGATCACTGTTGCTCCGATCAAGGCACTGATTCCAAGAAGGTAATAGAGCAGAATTACGCCAACAATGATCTACACAAGAAAGAACCAACACATGGATGATCACCAGCCTTGCTACATGAAGAGGGTAGCAAACTAGAACAGGGAGAAAAGAAATGGGACCCCTTGATACAATTGTACATTCTTTTTACAGAATAGAATTCCTTGAAATATGAACAAAGTGAAATAGAGAATACAGTCAGGTCAGGTATGGAGTGAATCAGGCTGTCTCCATCAATTTTCTAGTAAATTCCCCACAAGCTTTCCCCAGTGTATTAAGTTTCTGGATGGAAACAAAACAATGTATGTGGCAATACAACCTTGAAGGATCTTAAACAACATTTGGAATGCCAAATTAACATTTTTGATTTCAAGCACTTCAGTTCTTTTTCTTTAACCAGGCGAGGTCTCTCTGTAAACACACACTCTTTTCCATTCACATCCCTCCTTCTCTCCAGCTACAGATATCTTGTAGTTTCCTGCCACCCTGATTTTTTTTTTTGCTACTTGTACTGCAATTTTCCTTTCAAACTACTCCCTCAGTGCTGTTGGACAGGAAAAGACTTTCATTTTTTTCTGATGAATTATGGTATTTTGACTTATTTTTAACTTATGTTATGTTATGTTAATACTTCTAAATGAAAAAGTTGAAATGGTTAATTGTCATTCCCTTGCCAGTCTACTTTACTAGCATGGACACTCTCACAAACCTACACCAGAGGCAATTCATATTTTACAAGCAAATATAAAGATGTTGTGTTTAGAAAAATACAAACTTACTTTTATTTATTCTTATACAACACCATTTTTTCAAAAAGCCTATTAGGCACTATAAAACCTCAGTCCAGTGATCTGTACCGCAGGGCCACATAACTCAAATAACACTGTTACAAACCATGTGTATATTCAACTTCATATTACGACATACTTACAAAATTCTCACTCATAATTCATTTGTGCTCATACCTAATCACACACCCAACATGTTTCATTCCACTCATACCATGTAAAAAAACATTTTATGGAAATTCATCAGGGGAGGCTCTGTGGGAACACCACTTTATCCTATCTGACAATACCATGTATTGTCAAATCAACTCTTAATACAGTTCTATTTCTACAACAACATATTCCTTTTCGACTTCTCCTGCCGCATCTTTGTATTGCCACCAGTGTTGGTGTAATTGTGAGAGTAACTCATTTGAGTAATCTTTCATCAAGCTTTTATTTCCACTTGACTTAGAATTTCAAGATAACTTCTTAGATCTTACACACTGTCTTCTAGATAGACACTGGCAGCTGTGTTAAGGGTACCTCAATATTTACAAGGGCTGATCCTTGTTCTTGCACTAGTGCTTCTCAACTCTTCATCCCGAGTATCGCAGCTGAAAATGTATAGCTCTTCATATGCGCATTAAGCTTTTGCCATGTTCTCACACTGACGTGTTGCGCCATATATTTCCTGCTTTTCTTATGCCCTTTTGGCGTCTGCCATGTTCTCACACTGACACGTTGTGCCGTATATTTACTGATACACAAGCATAATCTTCGTACTTCCAGGTCCGATTCAAGTCCGGTCAATGTTATGTTAATGGCCATTTGTAAAGCACCTTTCACCACTGGTATGCTCTCAACGAGCTGTAGATGGAACCCCAATGGGGACCGCAGTCCAGGTAAGTGTAAATGGTCAGAGAAATAAATAGTGCATGTATGCACTGGGTATAGGTGCAGTTAGGTTGGATGAATTGTGCAGGCTAGCTGAATTCTAATGCTGGAGATGGTGTGCAGAGTATGTGAGACAGGCAGTATGTGTACAGCTATGCCGAATATGTCATGGGGGTAGCTAATGAATGTGGTGCTGTGCATTGAGTAGGATTTGTGGGATTGTGTGTGCAGCTGTCCGAAATTATCATGTGGGATAGCTGCAGTCTAATGTTTGTTGCAAAGTGGTAATAGATTATGGGCCTCATCACGAGTTGGGCGGTATATTACCACCAGGATACTGCCTGTGCTAATTGCGTTACCGCCACCTGGTCCGGTGCTAATAGCGCCAGATCAAGGGTTGGGTGGTAATGGGTATTCCTCATTCCCCAATGGGGCATTTTAGGTGCAGTTAGCGCACGCTAATTGCACCTAAAAATTGGCATTTTTCTGGTGCATTTACCCCCAGCTTGGAGCTCGGGGTGAATGCTGTCAGACTCATGTTTGGGCGGACCCTTAAATGCAGCGGTAATAGCGTTACTGCTGCATTTAAGGGCTATCGCCCAACTCGTGATGAGGCCGTATGTCTGAAGTTAGACCAAATTCATCTTGGGGATAACTGCATACTAGTATTCGAGGTGCTGTGCAGGGCTGCTCTTCATAGTTCTATCTAAATGTAACCCACAGTGGCTACCTATCGTGCATGGTACAGTTCAGTATAGTGGCCAACTATAGGGCTACATTACACAATTAGGCTAAATGCAAAATATGACTACAGCACACAATCAGGCCAAATGAAAAACATGGCTACCTTACACAACCAGGCCAAATGCAAAATATGGCTAGTTGAGGCAAATGCAAAATATGGATACCTTACACAATTAGGCTAAATGAAAAATATGGCTACCTTACACAATTAGGCCAAATGGAAAATATGGCTACCTTACACAATTGGGCTATATAATAATAGGTAATAAGAGTGGTGGGGTTTTAATGGAGCACAGTAATGGCTGCACCCGCCGCCCACACCACTCTTACCTTATCAGTCACTGTAGGTTGTCTGTGTCAGGTGCCCCAGGCTAACATGGTCAAACACGGAGTGGAACTGCTTAGGAAGGAGCTGCCTTTTTTGCCTCAGGGCTTAGCTGAGGACTGCCTGGGCAAAGCTGCACTGGGTCTTGCAGTTCAAAATGCTTCCTGAAGTCTGGCAGCCAATCGAGGAGGAGGGTGGGCGGGAGCAGGGAGCAAAGGGGAGGCAGAGGGAAGGAGCGAAGGAAAGCGAGGTGAGGGTTTCGAGAAGAGAGCACACATCAAAGTAACCTGGATGCAATGGTTGCAGGGGTCTTTGTGGTCTCACCTGCAATAGATGCACAAAAACTCCTCTGATTTTCAAACACTGATCTTTTGATCCAAGTGGAGGGATGGATACTGGGAGGCAAGGAAGGCTGGTCTGGGCAGAAGACTTGGTTTGCTTGGGGCAACATACACCAATGCATGTGGTGTGACTGTTAACTTGCACATTGACAATTCCATGATGAATTATGAACAAACAAGTAATTACATAACCAGTTTGAACAGCTCCCAATGTTGGATGTTTAATTTGAGTATGTTTAGTAAAATACCACCATAATTTCTCAGTCAGATATGACTATCCTGTCTTACTACAGAGGGTATGAGACAGAGGGGTTCTGTGCACCATATTTGTACAGAAACTGATGTCACTGCCGTAAATTGCTGACACCCTGTTTTTAGGTGCCTTTCCACAATCTACATTTGTCTTTTGACATTCAAACTTTTCCACACTCACCCAATTCCAATGTGTCTGCACTCTTTGGTCTCTAACCCCTCTCAGCAGTATTAGTTTTCTGCGGCTAAAATTAAAATGTATTATTTCCTTGTTTGCCTTACATACCAGGGATTGTTTGCATATGCAAAGTGTTGCCTCCCAACTACAGATCCTCCTCTCATCAGATGGGAGAGCCTTTGCACATCTTGTCAGCTGTGACACCAAGAAGCTGCTGGAAGCAGATTCTCATCTCCCGCTTGGGGCCAATAGCTCAGAGCCACTGCCGGTAGAATGCGGGGATGTGGCGCATATACCCTGCCCATGCTGCCCTAAGACCTCAGGAAATAGCAAGCCTGCAAGGGCCAAACCATGGGAAAAACACAGACCATTTATAAACGGAAACTAAGACATCTTCGGTCAATTGCATACAATTATATATATTTTTTAAAGTCACCTTTGTAAACTTTGGAAAGGATTTCTACCTTTCAAACTAAACGATACAATTACCTTTAAAGGTTTTATAACATTTCTATTTTTTAAAATAATAATGGTTTCTTGTATTAAGTATTTTACTTCACAGAGTCGAATAACCAGGTTTTTCTCCAACACCATTGTCAACAGCCTTTTGGGTTCCAAAGGAACATCAAGTCCAATGCGAGAACAATAGAACACAAATGCAATGCATCCTGTGATGGCGGCGAGCCGCACACAAGTTGGCAGCACGAGGATCAGCCTCCTCTGTGGAATCTTATTCCCCAGTATAGTGCCTTGGTCAGTGCTCTCCGTCTGGCAGGGCAATATTTTATTCTACTGGACCAGGAGAAGCACTTTGAATGTGCTTCCATGATCAGTCCGCCGGGCTTCCAATGTCCTTGCAAAAACTACATCCATGTGAGGCTGCATCAGAGGGACCTATATGGCCTACCAGTGATTTAACCCCCTCCCACAAATGCAAACACATTCAAGACAGAGAATGGGCCTCATTACAGTTTGGAGGTAGCATGGCTATCCCCAAACTTGGGTCCGGGTACCGAAAAATGGGAATTACCAGGCCATTCCGACCTTTGCTGGCCCTGTAATTCCCATTCGCGGGACCCAGACCCGGTACATCCCCATTCCCATTTGAGCCCCCATAGGGCTCAATGGGAATGGGGAGGATGCTAACAACGGTCCCGTTAATGATGGGACCGTTGTTAGCATCCTGTTCTACTAGCGGGTGCCGCTCTGCACGTCTGGTCTGACCAGGCGTACAGGGCGGCCCTGCGAGCAGAACTCGTAGTGAGGAGGTGAGGCAGCAACGGCGCCGGTAGCACTACCGGCACCATTGTTGCCTTACCGCCAGGGTCGTAATGAGGCCCAATGTCTTTAACTCTCTCTCTCTTTTCCCTACTGTGCGGACAGCAGCTGTTTTGCATGGGAAAGTAAAATCGCTGTCAAATCCATTAGATGGAGGTTTTGGAATGATGGAGGTTTAGACGAAGCGAGATTCAAAAGTCCAATTTTATACACAGTATTTGTCCCGTCTCCCTGTGAGGCTAGGGAGGTGAGCCCGCTCTACCAGACCCTCCCTAAGTTTCAAGGCAAGTGGGACCTCACCGGGAGAGACTGCCCCTTTTGGGCAAGGGCTACAGTTCCTGTGAGGAACTCCCTAGGCAATCTACGGGAGGATAGCTCAGTGGCAACGTGCGCACCTTGGAAGCAAGATGACACGAAGCAACACAGGTTCAATCCCCGGGTCCGTGCTTAGAAGACTCTGGGTGTTTAAGCGCGTTATAAATAAGCAACTAAGACAAAAAAGAAAAACAATTATGCAACTAAAAAATAAACAATTCCTGTAACAGCGTGTGTGAGCGCTTTAAAAATGTAAATAAATAAATTAAATAAATACCATAGCTGCATACGTGGGACGGCCTGTTGGAACCAATAATGTGCCATCTTTACCGTTGGCTGAAGGCAATGCAAAGAAAAATGTAAAAGAAAAGGAAGGAATATGTCTCTTAAACAAGAGACGTATATTTCAATGGGACGAGTAGGAGAGAAAGAAGAGAGTCTGATGTGGGGAGGTTCCCTGTCATCATTAAGCCTTGTGGAAGTGGAGGAATGTGTAGATGCAAGAACGGCATCATGAGGAAGGAGAAAGGAACAAGCTATCCGGTGGTGGCATGACCACAAATACAGTGTGGTCAGCAGGGTGCATGAACAACGACGCCAAGATCACGGGTACAGGATGCAGGGAAAGCTTTTGACCGCCAGCGCAAGTGCATACCAGTTACTCGATGAGGAACTGGAAATGAGAATATGACAAGCGAAAGGAACGAGGAAACACATCTGAGTGAGAGCCGAGACCCGCCACCATCCCCGGCATAAAGAGGCCTGAGGCACCGGGGCATAGATCGTTATAGATCTGAAGAAACTCATCCCAGTCTTAAGGACAAGAAAATAAAACTAAGACTGTACAGTTGGAGTTGTAAAGAGTTGTAAAGAAGTAACAAATGACCCATTCAAAAATATTGAAAATATAAAAAAAGTGAGGCAGAAGTGAGCCATCCCTGCAGTCGGCCTTAGTGGTGTCTCATGAGCTTCAGGAGGAGGAGCCCTTTCAGAGTGGATAACAGAGCCAGAGTGCCAGCCTAGGATGTGCAGACCCTAGAGAGCTTGGCTGGGAGTTTTGTAACAGCGAGGTTCTCAAAATCCTCAGTACACATAAATGCGCAGTGCAAAAATGAGGCAGGTGTGAGCAGTCCTGTGCCCACACTGACACATCTGAACAATGAAGTATTATATGGAAGTAAACCTATTTTTACTTGAATGTGGTAAGTCAGCTGGAAGAACAAAGGGATTATTGGTTATGTTGTATGGACCTCCCTATTTTGCAGGGTGAAATAAATGCAAGTACATCACATGGCAAAAAGTATAAGTTAGGGAGTACGAACAATGGAGCGCCAATGATTATTCTGGCATCTGAGGTCACCTGAGTTACATGTTGCGGGTAAACACAGGAGGAGGCTGGCCATGTGTCTTTCGCATCAACAGGATCATCAGGCCCATATGTTCCCCGCCACACAGGTTTCCAAGAGCTCTAAGACTGCTAGAAATAAGAAAACAGATTTTTTTTGGAGAAGGAGGCTTTAGACTCTGATAGGTAAAACAATGCTGGATGGACTGGAGATCGTAGATATCAGTGAAATGCTGAGGCAGATCCAGACATTGATGCAAACTGATAATAGCAATACGGACACACGTTTGGTTTTAATTGAGGACTCATTTTTAACCTATGTTTGGAATTTGAAGTTGGTGGACAAGATCTGCAACCTGTTCGTGAAGCATCTACAGATACAGCCTGGGAGGCAGAAATGAGGGAATTGAGGAGGGACACCACTAGGAGTGCGGAAGTGAATGTGATAGATTCTTGAATAGGTCAAGTTGTATTGGAGAAGACACGAAATACACTAAACAACTGCAATGGTACTATTGGTAACACACAGAGTGTTTGCAGAGGGTTAGCATAGTGTGCAGAAAGCCATGGGAGACCCCATTTTTCAGTTGGATCCGAGAGTCTGACTGAGAGACTGACTTCACTCTCAAACCTCTCTTCACCCTGCGCAAAGAAAAAAGGAATCTTGAATCACGTTGGAAAAGTAACCCTACTGATACTGACAAAGTTAGCGTTATTCTTGCCACTCTAAATTACAAAGAGGCCATACTCCAGGCCAAAAGAGATGAGTATAACAAATGCATCTAACAAGCCCAGTCAAACACAACGGAGTTATTTAAAATCTTAAAGGAACTGGAGTCACCTGCAACCCCTCCTGACACCTGTTCCAAAGACAGTACCTGGTGTACTAACATTCAAAAGGCCCTCCTTGGCAAAATTACCACTCTCCAAAACAAAATCAATGACAAAAAAAAGCCTGCAGACTAGTGTGCAGCACAAAATCCATCAGACCAGTGCTAGCACCAACCGTGATACCCCAAAACCATTCTCCTTCTCTCCCTTATCCACTACTGATGTTGAGCACATCATTAATAACCTCAACCGTCCAATTGTCAGGGCGCCTTATGTCCTCCCACCATTATTAAAGAAGCATTGCACAATCTAGCTCCTTTCATCACCACACTCATAAATTCTTCTTTCAGTACTGGGATTGCCCCCGATAACCTCAAGGATGCCTGGGTCATTCCCCTCCTCAAAAAAACCCACCTTGGATGCTAATATACCCACTAACTTCAGACCCATTACAACAGTCCCCTTCCTCTTAAAGATTCTTGATCGTGCTGCATACTTGCAGATCCAGGACTACCTGGAAACCAATAATCACCTGGGACTGAGACAATCAGTCTTCCGCCCTCGGTATGGTACGGAAACTGCCCTTCTAGATCTAAAAACTCAGATCGAAGACCTAAAAGACAAGGGCAAGCTTGCCCTACTACTCCTTTTGGATCTCTCTGCAGCCTTCGATTTAGTAAATCACCAAATCCTCTGGCGTCACCTTAAAACTGCCGCCAACTTCTCGGACAAAGCCACGGCCTGGATCACTTCCTTTCTGGAAAACAGATCCAGGAGAGTCTTTTCCCCCACTGCCATGGCGGATCCCGCGCCTGTCACCTGCGGGGTCCCTCAAGGTTTGTGTGTTTCCCCGACACTCTACAATGTGTTCACGAAACCACTCATTGATATTTTGGACTATCTGGGTGTCACATATACCAATTACGCCGACGAAACCCAGATACTCATCCCTATCACAGGTGACCACAAAACTGACACTCTAGCCATCGACTACATCTATCAAGTCATCCAGGCCTGGATGGCGCAGCATGAATTGTGCCTGAACGATGAAAAGACCGAGATTCTCATCCTAGGCTCTCACCAAAGACTTAGCAAGCTAGACCCGTCCTTCAAATCATTCATAATTGATGGCAATACCATCAGAGTGGCCAAAGATACTAAAACACTTGGTATCTATCTTGACGCCACCTTATCACTCTCGAGACAGGTTAACGCCGTCGCCTCTAGCATCATACACATGCAAGCTCATCACTGCATGTCACCTATTCCTATCACCAGCCAACTCTACTACCTTAGCCAGGACTCTGGTCCTCTCGAAGATCGACTATTGTAATGCCCTCTACCTGGGCACTAACCAATGCAACATCAGCAAACTATAGATCCTTCAAAATAATGCCATCAGAGCGGCACTTAACATCCCCAGGAACCTCCACATCTCAGACACCAGACGGAATCTCCATTGGCTATCAGTCTCCCAAAGAGTTTCTCTCAAAGCACTATCACTAACACACAAAAGCCTCTCGCTTCAAGCACCTAGTTACCTGGCCAGCAGATTCTCTCTACACACCTCCTCAAGACCACTCAGAAGCGCCCAAACCAACTGCCTCTCCATCCCCCGCTTCAACCTCCAGAGATCTGGCGGGAGCAGTTTCCCAGTCATGGCTGCAAAACTTTGGAACTCCCTTCCCAATCCACTTAGAGCAGAACCATCCTTCCTGGCCTTCTAGAGCAAAGCGAAAGCCTGGCTGGCAGCCCAAGAGCAGTCTGATTACTAGCATCCACTGGCACTCCGCTACACCTGCGCAAATCTGCTAGCTGCTCTGCCTGATCGTTATTATGTATATTAATTGTATAATTGTATATAATTGTATATTTTTCAAAAAATTGCATTCTTTATCATTATAATTGCTTTTATTTACTCCCCTTGTTATATTGCTGTATATACCCTGTAACACACCTGTAACCTAAATCATGCGCCCGGATGCCCTTGGGCCTGGTGCGCTTTACAAATAAATAAAATACAAATACAAATTGCAGAAAAAGCCTGTCCAGCCCAGTTTAGGATCACTGTACAGGGGACTGATGCCAATGACAAATCAAGACGGAGAGTATTCCAAGGATAGATCACTACCTCGCCGAAAGTGACTCGCAGTCATGGAACTGGTTTGCTGGGGCCTTAGCCGCAAAACATTATGATTAGAGCCAGAAGACAGGAGGGCCGAGAAACGTTGACATTGGGTCCTGGAACACTCTAGGACACACCGACCACTTTAATTAAATGGACCCGGTAACAACAAAGCTGGCGATAATTTGCATCCTGGCTGATAGAAACCCGTCCTTCATTGGATACTCAGTACATTTAAATCAGGCCAAAAAGGGCACGATAGGTAGACCCTTGTCAGGACTTTTGGTGTTGATCAAAAAGAGACTTAACATGAGGGTGGTACAGTCCTTTCATCTGAATCCCTACATACAGCTTCTACTCATTTGTTTAGAGGAACATGAGATAAAAAAACAAGACGTCCTGCTACTACTCATCCTATACTGGAACCCAGATGTCAAGGAGGGGGAGACATTTGTGGATCTAGGGACCAACTGGATCCATGAGATATATTCAAATCACAAGAACATCCGACTGCTGATATGTGGTGATCTTAATATAGATTGCCTGCCAAGAGGACCAAAGACCTATGAAGGCGTGATGGTAAAATCGACCCTAAGAAATGTAGACGACTCAAATGGCGTAAGAAATGGAGCTTAGAGGGCTGCATTTGCTAAAAGGAAACATCAAAGGAGACATAACGGCAGTAGCCACCTGGACAAATGGAACCAGAAAAGCAACTTTGGACTATTCCTTCGTATCTGAAAACCTCCTTCCAGATATAAGCTCTGTAATTGTATACCCGGTACAGCATAGTGATCATGACCCCATAATAATAACATGTACAGGAATGGTGCGGGAAAATGTATACAGATGGAAGGAATGGGTGAAACTGAAAGGAGGAAGAAATAGACTCTGTTCACTGCCTAAAGACATCCCTGTATTAACACAGGACCTACTTGTATGGCAAAATCAGTAAAAAGAAGATATTGAATTCGACAATGTCCTGATAGCCTTCAGAGAATATAGCCATAGAGATCGGAAGCCTTTTTATAAGCCAAGTCATGTCTATGATAAAGAAGTAGTGCCACAAAAAAAACTCTGTAGAAAGAACTTACAACAGCTCCAGACCCCGACAACCATGAATGAAAAGGACCAATTGTGTAGAAAGAGGCAAAAATATAGGAATTGGATCAAACAATATAAAACCTGGATTCTCCAAAATGACGCAGAAGCAATGATATAGGCTCCTAATAACAATGACAGTTAACGTTATGGCAGCTGCTAAATGAAAGAGGAACATCATTTTCCCCACACTAACTAAACCCCATACCAGAAGAGGAATGGGTAAAAGATTTTGAGAAGCTGCTTGAAGCGAAAAATCTAATAAACACAAAATCACAAGAGGCAGTCGGCTGGGGATGGAGCATCACATCTTATAAGGATGAAATCTTAATGTTAATAAAAAAAGTAAGCTGGTCACGAGCCCCAGCCCCAGATGGCCTTTCCAATGCCATTTTGAAAGCGGACCCGAAATCATAGGGTGACTTTTGCCAAGTCCACCTTAGTAGAATCATTGAATCATCGAAAAAGCAACAGTCCCAAAATCTTGGAAAACAGCAATAATGGTCCCCATATTCAAAAAGGGAGACCGAATGCTACCAACAAACTCAGGCCAATTGCTCTCCTAGACGTTGTTGGAAAGATTTTCGCAAGGATCCTCCTGAGGTGGCTGCATGAGTGGGTACTGGTGATGAAGAGTTATGACAGCAGACAAGCTGGTTTCATTAAGGAGGCAGGATGCAGCCTAAACATATTGCTAGTTAGCCTTTTGAAATGTGAGCAACAAAGTACAAAGGAAAAATCTCCTTAGATTGTATAGATCTAGAACAAGCATTCAATCGTATAGATCGAGAATTACTATGGCAGAAGTTAACATCTAAAGGATGCCCGAATGACCTTTTATTAGCCATTAAAGAACAATACTCTGGGACGAATATGCAGATCAAGCTGGACCAACAGGTAAACCATCGAGATAAAATATCTCAGGATATTTCTAAGTGCTGCAATTGGGGAAAAGTCTTGGAGCGATTGTCTGAAGAGGAAAGTAAAATATCTAACCTCCAAGGGTCTGATGATTAATCGAAGATTTGAAAAATTCTCTCTCCAACCAGTGATGTCTTACTACAAACAAAAGGTGGTACCATTTGTTACCTATGGGACAGAGGCCTGCCTCGGACTCCACTGGGAAACGTGGTACCATCTGGGAGAATTCTTCTGGAAACGAACTCTACATCTCCCAAAAGCCACTCTGGTGTCAATCATCCGGCATGAGCTAGGCCTACCATCGCTACAAGTGAGCGTAATATGGAAGACGTTGCAGCTCTTTGGGAAGACAGATATGGCAAACAGCCCCCCACAGTTTGCCATAATCAAGACCAAAAATTCAGGGTCGATGGATGGGGTTTTAACCGAGTGGAGGGGTCACTGTTCAACTACCCTACAAAATCTAGGGTCCTCAGTTGCAACTCTATCCAAAAACCTGATGCATGTAAAAAAAGATTCTGTGAGCAGATGATTGGCGGGAGATGGCAGAAAAAGAGCAACTCCGCCACACAAAGCCTCTCTAAAAACAATCATAGACAAGTAAATGTCATACCAAGGTACTTGAAGAAATGTCCAAATAATAAGCCGCAAGACCTTTTCTTGAGATTCCGGATAAATGTGCTCCACATCAAAACCACTCTAAAGAGATATGGCAGTAAACAAGGAAATGAAAGGTGTCGCCTTTGTGGTCTACAGAGTGAATCCCTGAAACACTGAAAATTATTTTGCTCTCACTTCAAGGATCAATGATCGATCCATTTATACAATCAACTGTTTGAAGAGGTTGGGCTAGACACAGAAAAATGGTGGGAGGTTCTGTACGGCAGCCAAAACCCAAAAACGACAATTGCCCTTATAACATTTCAGGAAGCTACGTTTGAAAAACTGAAAGAGCATGGAAAGAAATGAATTATACCTATCAAGGTGGCAACCAGGACTCAAGGAACGAAAGAAATTGTCATCCTTTTTTTAAATTTATTTTTCCTTTCTCTTATGTAGGAAGTTCTTTTTTTTATTGGAACTAGATGAATGTAGGAAAATAGTGAAAAGTTTTAATAAACTAAACACTGAATAAAAAAAATAAAAATCTATTTTGGGGGAAAATTTGCATTTTAAACAAAATTCATCCAGGATCATTTTGAAAAATGCCTGCTACACAGTGAACTAAGTAATTAGAATTGCCCACAATGGCCCAGAAAACTGGCCCAAACTGATTGTTGTACATTGCCCAAGTGCCCTATGGACTGGTCTTATTGGAGGTGCTCGATATTAATTCAAAAATAAGACAATGGACCTCATTACGAGCTTGCCAGTCTGGATACAACAGTACTGGTAAGCTTGCCGGTACTGTTGTATCCGGACCAGCAAACTCCGAGTTGTGCTCGCGGGTGCCTTTCATTCCGCCATGTCCGAGCTGGCGGAAAGAAAGGCACCCGCGAGCACAGCATGCCTGTAGCACCGGCATCATTATGAACGGTGCCGGTGGTACAGGCATCCACATTCCCATTGAGCCCTATGGGTTTAAATGGGAATGGGGATCAGCCGATACCGGCACTCACGAAAGGGTAAATTACCGGGTCTGGTGGGGCTGGAATACCCTGGTAATTTCCCATTCGCAGGTGCCAGACTTTCTTGCAAGTTTGGAGGTAGCCTTACCGGTAAAACCAACCTCCAACCTTGTAATGAGGCCCATCTGTAAAACATGTTAGACAGCCATATGCCAATTTATGCTAGAATGCATAAAATAATAAGCTGAGATTCCACTAATTTAAAATGATTTGGCTTCTACGCTAACACATTTTGAACTGACCTCATTGTAAATATGTGCGGGAGCTGGCATCGGAATTACTGGCAAACGACCAGGAACTAATTCACAGAGCGTTTTCCAATGGGATTGTGCCATTATAACAACACTTCTGTGAATCCTCCCCAATGTATCCAGGGAGGCCATAGTGCCGCCTCACCGCTGCACAGCTCAAACACCCTTTCAGTAACAATGCCTGACAATTCCTCGCCTCGAGCAGCGAATGTAAAACGGTGACGCAGAGTTAATTACTGTGAAATTGGCTTAGTTTAGTAATTGAAAGCTTTGCTCGTCCTTAACGATTATGGATAGAGTCCGGAGAATGAATATACTCGAATATCCACACTTTATTTAAAGGCATCAGTCAGCAACACACGATGACTGATTACAAAATCCCAAGAGCTCCAGGAGGAGTTCAAGCATGGTGGATGCCACAGTGTGGTGACAATTCTAAATACCTTCCCAGGACACCAGGTGATTCACTAATCTTCTAAAACGTCTATTAAGTGCATGACACAATACTTCCTCACGATTCACCGTGCACCGCAGAAGCAACAAAATGGTGCGTGATTCAGATGCCATTATAACCCCATCATGTTATATCTAGCGCCCCACTGGTAAATCCTGTACAATAGGTGTTATTACTCATCGTTGCGGTACTCAAGTGATCAACCTTGAAAGAATGAATTACTGATTTACTTGGCACGATGGAAACTTGGGTCGTGCAGGTTAAACCCAGACACTTAACTCACCAAGCTATCTTACCGGAGTTTGACAAAGTAACCTGTGTCAGTACAATATTTGATAGAGCACGTGTGTGTTTCAGGGCTTTACTTGTTAAAGGATGTTCTGCAGTATGATGCAAACACACACATTCCATTTTAAATATACAAAAGGTAGTTTCCTAAGCGAGGAACAGCAGCATTTTTAGTAATAGGAAGTGGGAACATTTCCAGGAATGCCATTCGTGACTTTAATCAGATTGGGTGTAGGCGATATGCCAGGAGGGAGGGCTAATGGGGTGGGATATATTACTTCCTGTATACGTAAAGGTGGAACCAGAAGTTCTCCAAACCCACTGAACTTACTATCCTTACCTTGGCCACATATTTAAAAGTCATATATTTCATGTTTGTAGGCAGTACTTAAAATCGCCAGGAAGTTACTGACTGAGTCAAGCATGGCAATGGAACAGAAGGTTCTTGCGCTCTGAAACACTGTGTATGATCGCGATACAAATAAAATATCATTTCATTTCAAGGTGAAACCACCCAATTATAAATAACTCAACTGTGCAACTTCTATCTCTCTGAACTGGATAAATGACTAGTAAACCCATAATGTGGGGGTGGGGGGGAGAGAGGGAGGGAGAGAGGTGTGTTTGCGCGCGCGTGCGCAACCATGCGCGAGACCACGCATGCATGCCAACTTCTAATGAAACCGAGCCATACACAATTGGGTAGCACTTGCGCCCAGTTAATCACAAGGAAGCATTATGTCAAGAGCATAGTTCACTTCGCAGAAGATGAGTGGATAATCGGGTATCCTGGGAATATTCTTTCTAAGGTATGTCACTCGACCACATAGCTGAGCCAATGGACAGGCAGTGTTGCCATTCCTTCTGTTTACTATAGCAACGCATCTAAATTTTGCACCATGCAAGAAGTCCGCCTATTGCTCTCGGGATCTTGTAATGACGGCATGTTGTTGTCCACTGATGCCTTTAAAGAGAATACAGACCTTTGAGAATATCCGCTCGCCAGACACAATCCATAATCGTCAAGACGAGCAAAGCTTTCAATTACTCTACTAAGCCAATTTCACACTAATAGACTCAGCATTTGCGTTTCACATTCACTGCTCAAAGCAATGTGCTGTCAAGGCCTGTTACTGAAATTGTCCTTGCGAACGAGGGACATTACTGCTGAGCAGTGGGTAATGGCAGCATGGTGGGCTATTCCGAGGCCAGCTGATAATGACATGTTCAACATGTTATATTGTACAAGAAAAGCAGTTTAAATGAATGTATTCTTACCAAATTATCTTACGCATCTTGAACAAAAACTGCCTATGATTGCCTTTGCTTGAATTCGCAGTCACGTGAACACTATCAGCGTGCCGTCGGCGTCGCAGCGTAAGTGGGGCTGGAGCATCATGAGCAGGGATGCTGGGGCCCTGCTACAAAGCAGGAGACTCTTTGGGTCTAATTCACAGAACATTTACCAAGGAGCAAAGTGACTTTGCACTGAAAAAACACACTTTGCACCAGACCTAATTCACAGAGAGCAGAGAAAAGTGGCTTTGCACTTTAAAAGTGCTCTTTGCAACACGCCAAATGGGGCCTTAGTCTAAAAAAAGCACGCCCTTACAGACTTAGTGCTTTTTTTGTGAATTCGCCCATTTACCATGTTGCAGACTACTTTTGCAGGTCAACGTCACTTTGCACCGCTCTGTGAATTACGCTCGATTTTAGCAATGCAACGTCACTTTTCTCCCCCTAAACAGTCTGTGAATCAGGCCCATGTGTGTGCCTGAGAGAGATGCACTGGGCACTCAGACAGCCGGATTCTCCTTGCTGGCTAATGGGAAGGAGAGGCCGCTTCTCTCCATCGAATCATACTTGTATTCTGAGGTATCTGCTGCTACCTGATCAGAAGTCCTCATGCACAACACATCGAAGAGTAATGTGTGAGGTTATCTCCTCTCAAGAGCTGACATTCTTCTGGTGCTCTTCTGTCACACATGCTCAGTGCAGCCATTGCTGCTCACAGGATCCCTCGGCCCCACACATGCATCGGCTGTTCTCCTTAGCAGGGTCTATTCACAGTGCAGCTTCCCTTTTCTGGCTTGTAACCCTGCAATATCTCTCACTCAGCACATTTAATGTAATGTAAATTGGTCTTGTATAGCGCCCTACTTTCGTATTGTGTTGGCCTCGATGTGTGCGCCTCTGTAAGGAAAGAAGGAAGGAGTTGGTAGCTGGATAGCTGCAGTTTTGGCTGGTGAAATATTTTATTTGGAGGGTCGCATACCTTTCTCATGAATATGCAGGTGTGAGGGACATTAAAACAACCAAAGCAGCTTCGGGGGTGATGGTAATTCCCTTAGAATGTTTTTTTTAAATAGTGGTTTAAAATGGAGAAAACACAAACTAGGTAAAAACCCACACAGTATACAATTGGTTTTGTAAGGTAAGTCATGAGCTAACTAACTAGGACCACATCCACACGACCCATCAGATCAAACTACACCAACAAGATCAACATCCCACACATTAACAGGGCCAAAGCCGGGGGGTTAGGATTCCCACACTTAGCCCCTAAGCTCTGGAGCGATCTCCCCTCTGACCTCAGAGCTGAGACATCCCTCACTGTCTTCCGGAAAAACACTTGAAAACTGTCCCTTTCAACTAACCCTTCCCCACCCCCCCACTCCAACATCCTACTTCTCACGCACCACCCCACGTTTTCTTGCACTACATTATGAATTTCGTGTAAGATATAAAATGTATGGTGTTTAAGTATGTACCATGTTGGCTTCCTTCTTGCAACAAAGCTCTACTCCTATCTCTGTAACTAAGTTTTGATCACCTTCTGTAACAAGCGCCACGATGCCTAAGGGCTGCTGTGCGCTCAACAAATATGAATACATACATAAATAAATAAATAAATAAATAAATAAATAAATAAATTATCATATCCATTAGATGCCAAGCCATCCATATTGCACAGGAGTAGTTTCAACTGCATTTCCATTATGCCTTTGCCGACAATATGCCAGTGTTAAAAAAAAAAAACATTTAAATTCTGTTGTGCCCATACATGTCCCTGGTAGTGGCAACAATATCCGCCAATAGCTCCATGTAAGATCCTCCCCCTGGTGGCTTTGTCCTTAGCGCCACAATGTTGTGCCACACTAAGAAAAGATGTTGTTGCTGGCTCTGCAAAAATGTCCCCCATGTAATGACATGCACCAAGTTGGCTTTGCCATTAATGTAAGCAAAAAGGTTCCATGCCACAGTAAGAACACATGTTCTTGCTGGCTGCACAAATGTGACACCCATATGTAAGAAAACTCTTCCTGTTATTTTATTTTATTTGTTGAGCATTTGTTAGGGGCCCATACATCAAAAGGTGTTTCAAGGCAAAGTGGGGGCTGGCGGGCAAGGGGAGTAATAAACAATGGCAAAGGGCACAGGCTGGTGGGGGCCCGGGAGGGAAGTGACAAGGGGTACCAATGGAGGGGAAGTACCTGGCTAAGTGCTATTGCATATGAGCCCCAAGGGTGGGATGCACAGCCACCAGGCAGGGGCAGTGCTGAGGGGGGGCTCACAAGGGCATCCCGAAGGGAGCCACGGGAGCAGTGTTGGGGGGGGGTGCTGGTGATGACTGAGTGGAGGGTCTGGTAACCTGTGAGATTCATGAAGGACCAGGCTGCCAGTCTCAGCAGCAGTGGAGTGATTAGAAGGGAAGGGGAAGAGGGAAAGAGGTAGAGAAGAGCAGAGTTTCTGGAATTTAAGGAGGTCCGGCTCAAGTCTGAGAGGGGCAGAGAGGCTGTTCCAAAGAGAGGTACCCGCCGAGGAGAGAGACCTACCCCCACTCTCTGCTTGGAAAACTGACAAGCAGAGAGATGGAGCTACAGGAGCGGAGGGCTCTAGCAAGGAAGTATTTAGAGAGAGAAAGTTGGAGGCAGTGCCTTAAGTGGCACCACAAAATGAGCCGGGGCTCATCAAGGGGGCGTGGCCTAACGGCGGGGGTCCAGCTGGCCAGTTAGGCCACGCCCCCCTGACGAGCCTCGGCTCAATAGCTACTGGCACCCCTGCCAGGCAGCCTTTTGTAGAGATCAGCACCCTCTTCCCCTTGGGGAGAGGGTGCTGATCTCTACATTTATTTTCTATAGGCTAACCTGGCAGGGGATAGCGCCTCGCCTATTCAGCCTTAATGGTGGCGCTGCCCCTCGCCAGCTGGGGAGGGGCAGCATCACCATTAAGGCTGAGGCCGCTGGAAGCAGAGGCCTTTTCCGAAAGAATGAAACTCCCACGAATCTGCGGGAGCTTCAGTATTTAGAAAGCAAGGCCTCTGCTTCCAGTGGCCTCACGTTGTCTCCATAATGGTGGCGCCGGCCCACGGGCATCCCTTGCTTAAAGGGATGCCTCGTAGGTGCGGCGCCACCATTATGGCGGAAAGGCATTTTTTTCTGAAGCCTGAAGCTCTCGCACACGAGCGAGAGTTTCAGGCTGTAGAAAAAAATGCCTTTTTGTGTAGTGGCCGGGGCTGCCAGGGGGGATTAGTGGGCCCCGGCAGGGCCCCGCCTCAAAACGAAATTTCGGAGCCTGCCAGGGCCCAGCCCCGGCAGGCCCCGGCCCACTTAAAGCCCTGGTTGGAGGTAGCGAGGACCCAGGCCCCAGAAGGCCTTGTGGATGATGCAGGGGGTCTTGAATGTGATCCTCGTGGCCACCAGGAGCCAGTGGAGGGATTTTAGTGCTGGAGATATATAGTCCCTAGGCTTGAGGCCAAGGGTATGGCTTGCAGCCCTATTCTGGATTAGCTGAAGGGGGCATAGAGAGGAAAGGGGAAGGTTGAGGAAGAGGCTTTTGCAGTAGACCAGCCTTGAGAGGACCAGAGCTCTGGAGACATTGTGTTTCTGGGGAAAGGTGAGGATAGGGAGAATGCCTTTAAGGAGGTGGAGCTGAAAGGGGGCCTTCTTGGCAAGGTCCAAGATGTGAGTGGTGAAACAGAGAGAGGAGTCGAAGATGACCCCAAGGTTGTTGGCCTCATATGATGGTGAGGGTAGAGGGTCCAAGGAGTGCAGCCAGAGGGTGGGAGTGACACAGGGAGAAGGTGTCCCGATAAGAAGGTTGTCCTTCTTACTGGCATTAAGACAGAGATCACTAGCCGCACACCTGGATAACAGTCAGGCAATTGGGGATAAGAGAGGAGGAAGTGGAGGTAGTAGAATGAGAGCTGTGAGTCAACAGCATAACACTGTGAATGAGGAGAGAAGGAGGAGATTAGGTGAGCAAGAGGAATGAGATAGATATTGAAGAGCCACGATAATAGGTTACAGTCTTGAGGGACGCTGCAGGTAGAGTGAGGTGGTGGAGAAGAAAGGGTCCTGTTGCAGCTGGGAAGGGCAGTTAGTGGGGAAAGAGGTTTAGCCAGTCCAGTGCCCGATCTGTGATGCTGAGCCATTTTAAGAGGTCATAATGGTTGACCATGTCAAAGGCAGAGGAGAGATCAAGGAGAATAAGAGCAGCAGGAGAGTTAGAGTAAAGATTTGTGAGCATGTCTTCACAGGTGTTTCGGAGAGCAGTTTCCATGCCTTTGAATGCCTGGAATCCAGATTGGTGGTCATGGAGGCAACCAACAAGTTCAGTATGAAGGGTCAATTGGGGAGGACTAACTTCTCCAAGAGTTTAACTGTTAAGAAATAGTGACAGGCCACACACTCTCTTGCCAGTCAAGTTTTCCTGCATTAACTTATCCTCCAAACGCATATTTTCATGACTCCATCAATCTTCAGGGAGGCTGTGCTTCTTTACCTTTTCAGGTGTGTCTTCATTTCCTTTTCAGGAGTAGCAAGTTAATTGACTTTAGTGTCTCTAAGGATTCTGGTACTTGTATTTTTCACATTTAATTTCACTTGCAGGTGACTGGAGACAACTCCCTCCATAGCACAAATTTTACTCCCGATAGGGGGAGGGGGAAAGCCATGATTGTGGCTTTCCATTGTAAGGCACGGTCGCCCTAGTGCTGCAGCCTTTTGAGCCCGGGACTCCTGGAACATAACTGTTAAGAAATAGTGACAGGCCATGCACTCTGTTGCCAGTCAAGTTTTCCTGCATTGACTTCTCCTCCAAACGCACGTTTTCATGACTCCATCAATCTTCAGGGAGGCTGTGCTTCTTTTCTTTTTCAGGCGTGTCTTCATTTCCTTTTCAGGTGTAGCAAGTTAATTGACTTTAGTGTCTCTAAGGATTCTGGTACTTGTATTTTTCGCATTTGATTTCACTTGCAGGTGACTGGAAACAACTCCCTCCATAGCACACATTTTACTCCCGATAGGGGGAGGGGGAAAGCCATGATTGTGGCTCTCCATTGTAAGGCATGGTCGGCCTGGTGCTGCAGCCTTTTGAGCCCGGGACTCCTGGAACATAACTGTTAAGAAATAGTGACAGGCCACACACTCTGTTGCCAATCAAGTTTTCCTGCATTGACTTCTCCTCCAAACGCATGTTTTCATGACTCCATCAATCTTCAGGGAGGCTGTGTTTCTTTTCCTTTTCAGGCGTGTCTTCATTTCCTTGGCTTTCCACAACCATGGTTTTCCCCCTGCCCCTATCAAGGGGAAGATTTGTGCTATGGAGGGAGTTGTTTCCACCCAACTGCAAGAAAAACTAAGTGCAAAAAATACAAGTACCAGAATCCTTAGAGTCAATTAACTTGCTACACCTGAAAAGGAAATGAAGACACGCCTGAAAAGTAAAGAAACACAGCCTCACTGAAGATTGATGGAGTCATGAAAACGTGCGCTTGGAGGAGACGCTAATGCAGGAAAACTTGACTGGCAACAGAGCGCGCACCTTGTCTAATTCTTAAACATTGTTCCAGGAGTCCCGGGCTCAAAAGGCAGCAGCAGCAGGTCCATCAGGCCTTCCAAGGGAGAGCCACAACCATGGCTTTCCCCCTCCCCCCATCAAGGGGAAGATTTGTGCTATGGAGGGAGTTGTTTCCAGCCAACTGCAAGAAAAACTAAGTGCGAAAAATACAAGTACAAGAATCCTTAGAGTCAATTAACTTGCTACACCTGAAAAGGAAATGAAGACACGCCTGAAAAGTAAAGAAACACAGCCTCCCTGAAGATTGATGGAGTCATGAAAGCGTGCGTTTGGAGGAGAAGCTAATGCAGGAAAACCTGACTGGCAACAGAGCGTGCGCCTTGTCTTATTCTTAAACATTGTTCCAGGAGTCCTGGGCTCAAAAGGCAGCATCAGCAGGGCCATCATGCCTTACAATGGAGAGCCACAACCATGGCTTTCCCCCTCCCCCCATCAAGGGGAAGATTTGTGCTATGGAGGGAGTTGTTTCCATCCAACTGCAAGAAAAACTAAGTGCGAAAAATACAAGTACCAGAATCCTTAGAGTCAATTAACTTGCTACACCTGAAAAGGAAATGAAGACACGCCTGAAAAGTAAAGAAACACAGCCTCCCTGAAGATTGATGGAGTCATCAAAACGTGCGTTTGGAGGAGAAGCTAATGCAGGAAAACTTGACTGGCAACAGAGCGCACGCCTTGTTTAATTCTTAAACATTCTCCAAGAGTTTACTCAGGAAGGGTGTAGTGGAGACAGGGTGATAGTTAGCCAGGCAGGAGGGGTCAGCAGATGGCTATTTTAAGAGAGGGTGCAAAAGGGAGTCCTTGCCGGATAGAGGGAAAGAGCCAGTGGTGAAGGAGTGGTTACAAAGTCGGCAAAGGGCTGGGGTGAGAGAGGCAATGTTGCCCTTAAGGGTTGAGAGACCTTCATAGAGCGGACAAGTCTAGAGACTGCATCAGTTGCTATGGGCAGGTGGGAGGCGAGTGCGGGGGCTGGAGGGAGGGGGCCATGTCAGGCAGGGGAACAGGAGTGGGGGTAGAGATGGGGGTGACGAAAAGTGAGAACAGGATTGCCTGAGTTTTTGATATGAAGTGGGAGGCCAAGGTGGTGCAGAGGGTGTCGGAGGGAAGGAGAGAGGTGGACACTGCAGTTGGATTGGCGAGTTCTTTTCAGATTTTGATGTTACAGCCATGTTGTTAGTGGCACCAGAGATGCAGGCTTGGATGTTGGCCCTTTTCTTGGAGTGGATAGAAAAATGATATTACCTTTGGAGCAGGCGACAGCCAGTTTGTCAGAGGATGAACCCGAGGTCTGCCACTTCTGTTCAGCAACTCTGCACTTACATTTCAGGGGAGCTAGATCAGAGTCATAACAGCCATTGCACTTGGAGGCAGGATTCAGGCGGATCCTCATGACAGGGTCAAGGATGTCGAGAGTGTTAGAGATTGAGAGATGAAGGATAGCGAGGACAGAGTCAGAGGGAGAATCAGAAGCAGGGGCTAGAGGGAGGATGAAAGTGGTGGCAAAAGCAGCGAATGGCACTCGTTTCATCGGTCGAATGATGGCAAAGTAGGCTGGCAGCGCACGAGGTGGCTCAGACAAAGGGCAAAGGGGCCTCATGGTGAAGGAGAGGAGAGAGTGGTCAGACCAGGAGAGGGTGGTGGGGACTGGGTTAGAAACAGGGATGTCTCTAGAAATGAGGGCATCCAGCTGAGTGGGTCAGACCGGAAGGAAGAATATTGAGAGAGAGGGAGTCGAGGTGGATATTGAAGTCACCAAGGAGGAGAAGTTTGGAAGTAGAGGTCAGGAGGGAGGAGGTGCAGTTGGCCCATTCAAAGAGAAAAAGAGTGATAAGGCCAGGGGGCCTGTAGATGGTGGTGAGGGTGAGTGAGAGAGTAGGAGAGACCCCACTCCCACAAACAAGGCATTCAAATAAGGTGTAGGATTGAGTAGGTATGATAGAAGCAGGGACCCACTCAGGGAAAATCAGGGCCACTACACCTCCGGTCCGGGTGGGCCTGGGTTTGGAGTGGCGTTTCAGCCCTCGGGAAGGAGAGTGTCAAAAGCAGTGACAGAGCTGGCATTGAACCAAATCTCGGTAAGACCAAGGATGTTGAGGTCAAAGTCTTCAAGAAGGAGACAGATGTCAGAGGAATGTTTGACAGTAGAACGAGCGTTCAAAGTAGCTAGGTGTAGCTGATTACCACCTTTGAAAGTTTTATGAGGAGGGGTACAGGGGCGAGGTAGGGTGGTGGAGGAATTTGAGGAGAATGGGGGAAGTTAATGATAGAGAGCAGGTACCGGTCAAGAAGGAGAAGAATAGGTTCTGAACTTTGGGCCATGATAGTGCCAATAATGCTGTACCTAGAAGAAGAGAAATATGCTAAGAGTATTTCACATCTAGTGCCAATATTGATGGTTGAAGAGGAGAAAGCGGAGAGAGTAGAGACCATAGGTCTGGGGAGGGGACAGTAAGAAATGTCAGTAATATATTGTCTGGAAGTAGCATTGGCGTATGTGTCAGCAATAGGTAGACCTGGCTTAGAGGCCAAGAGAGCTCTTTTAAGCTTTTTTTCTTCCAGACTTTGTGAGCGAGGTAGGATAGGAGATAGAATAGCAGTTAGAATAGATGGGGGGGATAGAGAGCGCCATGTAGGTGGTGGGGGAGGGGAAGTGAGGCAGACAGGGTGACTGCACAATGCACAAAGAAATTTACCAGGCTGCCTAGGAGCCAGGCAGGGACAGATGGAGAAGGTGCTATGGGCAAAGGATATGCACAAGATAACAGAATGCAGGTACCCAGACTGGGTGAGTGCTAAAAGCAGCAGAAAACAGTCAATGCACAGGTTTAAAGGTACATCTAAGTTTGACTTTCAAGCAAAGTACTGAAATGCACCAAAAAACAGTCAAAGTATAGGTTTAACCACAGCAGGGTTCACGTTTTAGATGGTACATGAATCGGAGTGATCAGTCAGAACATACAGGGCAGCACACCAGAAAGATATGAGAAAGCAGTTAGAGGGGCAGGGTAATACATTTGGAGGCGTTTTTCTCACAGAGCGCTAGAATGGAGGTGCAGATTTTCAATAGAGAACAGGATTGCAGTGAGAAGGCAGGCAGAAACGTACATCAAAGGAGCGTGGGGCCTGTGAAATCACGCTACTCAGCAAGCCGATGGGGCCAGAACATCAAAAGATTGAAGGAAGTGGAAGAGGCCATTATGGATGAGCTGCTGTGGATAGCTGGTGATGCAGATGCAACATCTGTGGTGTTGATGGGTGCAAGTAAGAAGTACCCGAGTGCTGTTAGAACCCTATTTTTGAAAAGGGAGTGCCACAAATTGGATACACAACAATGCTTTGGGCGTGGTTAGCCGTGGGTGTGGGGACACATGACTGGGGTAAAGAGAATCCTAGTCATAGCCCAATTAGTGTTAATGGCTAGGAATGTGTGTCGGTGTGTGTGTAGTAGTATATTGCAGTGTGGTGTGGTGTAGTGTAGTGTAATGTAAGATGGTAGAAGATATGAACGGGAAGCCATGACAAGAGGAAGAGGGGAGAAGGCTGGCCAAGACATAACCTGGTGCCCTCCCTGCATTCCTACCTCACTACCTCGGCCCTCTTGAAGATAGGTCCCATTTCACTTTGTCACTTTGACTCTCTCTCTCTCTCTCTCTCTCTCGCTCTCTCTCGCACTCTCTCTTTCCCTCTGTCTATCTCTGTATCTGTTATTGTCTCTCTCATAGATACACTGTACCCCAAGTGCAACAAAATCTGTGAATGGGCAGATGAAAGAAGGGGCAGTCTGGAGAATCTACTCATTATAATGAGCTACATGCCAGGACTTGTGGGAGGCAGGAACATTTCATCCAGAGAAAGGGCACCCATTACACCTTCCTTAGTATGTGGGATGGCAGGATGAGAGCCATCTCAGACCTCTCCCTAACTTGCTCAGGTGTGTTCATCAGGCAATCGGGGAGGGAGCCAGGATCCCTTGTTTTTCTCCCAGAGGTCTATCCCAGTGTTTGCCACAAGTCGTACACTACTTGCACACAGTGCACACAGCCACATTGCAAAATGAAAGCCACCACCATCAGCAACCCCCACCCACTGGGTGTTGACGGAGCGCCATAAAACTGGCTTCAGAATGATGCTGAAATCCTTCATCAGGCTTTTTCGCAATCAAATGAGGAGCATTAAAGATACACGGCGGAATGTGGATTCCTCATAGAGCCCCATAAATCTTAGGAAAGCAACTCTTGGCCTAAAGGGTGTGCAGAAGCTGCAGGAAGGTAAGGAGAAACATGTGAACAGTGAAAGAACTGGTGTTTGGGCATGGGAGATAGAATTAGGTGAGGAGTCAGAAATGCGAGATGGACTCGCGAGATGGACTCCAAGACAACAATTGTCCAAGGTTTGCCATTTTATTAAATAAAAAGGGGGAAATAAAGGCCTAACTTTCCCTATCCTAACGAGAATGTCCCTAGCTAGCTAACTAAATTAAAGAAAGATGACATAGAGTCCAAAAAGTCTAACATAGGGAATGTATAGCAATCTTCAATTGGACACAATAGAATAAGAGTTCAAACTTATAGTGTTTTGAAAGTACTTCCCGTAAACAGGGTTGTATTCCCTTCCCCAGGATAAATGCAGGAATACCTTTGGAGAAGTTCTGATTAAACAAAGTTCTGTTCAGTTCAGCACACAAGATCTATTTGTTCAACAGCGACCTTCCACTTGTTAAAGCAAATGTCTCTTTCATAAACATTTGTTCCACAAATCACAACAATGGGTGCCTTTCCCAATATACTTTTGGTAAATCAAAAATGTCTTTCTCTCAAAACATAAGATCATACACCAAAGCAATTATCACCGTATCACCTTTCTTCATCAAATGGAATGCATTTGTCAGGATAATACGGTAACTGTTTCTGTTTAATGCCACATGTGTTTGTTAAAAATGAAAATACTTTTGTCAGGATAGCACAGCAACTACTTCCAGTAATGCCACCATTTTTCTTCAAATGAAGATATGTTAACACGCTCTTTTCACTACAGCACTTTCACACAAAACAACACCTTCCTTCCTGGTCCTTTCGCCTGCCAGGCCTAACTACCATTGGTCCCTTTTTTATGTTTTTTATTTATTGATTTGGTTGAGAAACTCAACCTTTCAATTCAATCACAAGCACATTATTCTATGCAATCATTTTAAAATATCATTTTAAAATGTGTATAAAAAGGTGAAACAATTTGATAATAAATGTACCTACATCAGATATAAAAGAATTATTATAAAATTGTATACAAAAGGAATAATATCACGTAACAGACACTTTTACATCAGTGCAAAAAACACAAAATAAAACCAATATAAAACCAACCTCTCATATTCGCATCATTTGATATAAAATCATCTTAAGTGAGTCAAAGGAGGATCACATTATAAATGAATAGTATTTTCCGATTAAAACTCTATTCATACAGTTTCAAATTTCTCAGAAAGTTCACTATGGCCAATCTCGTTGTTGTCAATTCAGCATTGTACAGACAGTGCCACAATACATCTAATGTGATAGGAGAACTATAATTAATAACACATTTATAAAAATGGATCTGTGCAGGAAGTTAATAGATGCTTAATAGTCTCTAGTTGGTTTGGTTGCTGGCAGAACCTACAGCAGCTCATGGCATTCTCAATTATGATATTATAAATATGTAGCTAGAACATTTTTTGTAGGCCATAGATTAAAACGGAATATCAGAAATTGGTCTCTGTACACCGAATCCGGGAATTTGATCAAGTACGTTTCATGGCGAGGAGTAATGTTTAGTCAAGGATATGTGTTCTTGTAACAGTTGGTGTTTCAAACATTCCTCTCTGGTGTTAATCTAATCAGAATACCACATTTTGGTCTTGGCCTTATTCAGATTTGTTTTCAACAACTCATCAGTTTTACCAGCAAGTGACCTATATTCTTGAACTTTAACTTTCCACAAGGTTGTTACTCTGTGCGTTGTATTCATGACATAATCTGACAAAATATTCAAGTACCAGGTTGTGACGGCATAATGCCTTTTCTATAAAAGGCACTATTTTCCACATGTACATAGAATTCAGGGAGGGCAGACTAAACTCATGTCTCATTGTACACATGGATACGCATTTGGGAAGGTTAAAAACTCTCTTCCAGAAGGTTCTCTTTATTCGCAATCAGAATTTTTCACGGCGTCATGCTCCAGATTCCTCACCGTACATAATTATAGGGAAAGCTTTTGGCTTATAAGTACCGGGCTCATAGAAAATTTGCCATATCTCGCGTTCAAAATGCATGCTTGTGCAGTGGCTGTTTTTATTTTTCTCTGTATATCATCTATATATGGGCGGTCACCTGGATGATTATTAGTGTTAAGCCCCAGATATTTGTAATCGCCCACAACTTCAGGGGGTTTCCCCTCGAAGAGCCATTTGAATGAGGTTCGCATAATGCTTTGTCCATTTACAAATCTTAGCACCTTTGATTTAGTGAGATTCACCTGTAGCTTATCCAGCTTTATATATTTGCTCAGTTTACAAAATAGAATCTGCAGTCTTCTCTGAGTCTTAGCCATCAAGATCAAGTCATCGGCACGAAACAGCCTGGGGACAGCGTGTCATCCCAATTTCGGGGGGGTCGGATGCAATATTAGTAAAGTGCTTTACCATGTCCGATATAAAAACGTTAAAAAGTGCCGAAGCTAGAAGACATCCTTGTTTCAACGCTTTAAGAGTTGAGATTGGGATGGAATGCCTTCCATATAGTGTCAAGTGTACCTGAATTGTTGTATCCGTGTGGAATTGAGTTAGACGATGCTGCAAGTATGGTGGACATCCTGTTTCATTTAATTTAGTCTTCAGGATCTCTCTAAAGACCAAATCAAAAGCAGCTTGGAAGCCAACAAATGCCAAATAAAGTGATTGTTTCATCTTTTTTTGTGCGTGATTTAATGGAATGGAGTGCATAAAGATTAATTGCTGTTCCCAAGTAGGGGCAAAAAGCATCTGGAAAGGCTCTCAGTGGCCTGACTGCAGTGTCCGTTGGTTACATTTCTCCAGAATTATATGCACAAAAATCTTTCCTGGTGCGTCAAGTAGCACTATCGGTCAATAATTCTCGATTGCCCTTTTTGTAAATTGGTACTATAATGGATTTCCGCCAAGACGTGTGAATTTGTCAATTATGTTCCACTCTTGAGAATATTAAATACAAAATCCAAGCCCATGCTTCTGGATGCAGTTTAAGCATTGAGTTTGAGAGCCCGTCCGGGCCCGAGCTCTGGATGAACTTAATTTTGATATGTTGAACATAATATCATCCACCGTGAAATGAATGTCCTCATGCTTTATTGATGTATTATATAGGTCTATGCCCACCAGCGGCGTTGCTGCATATGTAGTTTTATAAAAGTTGACCCAGGTTTCTTCTGGAGTCTGAAGGGTGTTATTCGCTTTGTTAAGTAGCCCCCATATAAATGCTGAATTCTTTGATGCTAAAGCTAGTTGCATCTGCTCAGTATCCGATTGTATCATAATTGCTTTCCTGGATTTAACCTAATTTTTATATCACGTTTTAAGCGTCTTTAAGCAGCGTATTTTTGTTTCCAATATAAATTATTTAGAGCTTTTTTATCCACTCTAAATGTTGCTTTCTTATTCCATATGTCTTGATCATATGTGTGGACATGATTTAGCTTGTGTGTGCTTTGCAGAAGTACAGGAGGGGTGAAAGGTTGCACCGCTGTGACATAGTTTCCATGATGATAGGTTAAACCGGAAATATGGCATTAGCAGGATATCCTATCAGACCTTCTAATTGATGCAATAATTGAGGACTACATTTAAAACGATGTCTGCTGCTTGATCCCTTTCCTGGTCCCTTTCTGGGTTTACTCTCCTGCCAGGATGTGAACTCCTACAACTACAATCATGCTTTGAGACAACTTTTGTTCCAAGATCCTCCACACCAATATCCTTTGTGGGGAGGTTTGAACAATGTCTGCTTCTCTTAATAATCTTATACAAAAATAATGAGCACACTTTTACAGCTTGAGCCCTCTTTTTTTAGGGGCTTGTTGGAAAAGGACTAAGTACAGAAAGAGCCAAAAAAGGGGGGGTTTCCAACAAACTACCTTATCATACAAAACCTAAATAGCCCTTTAAAAACGTGTTTGAAGTCGCAATCAAGCGAGTGAAAATAGGTATGTCTAACCTAATGTTCTTTCTTCCCATATTAATAAATGACAGGCCTAGTAATGTGAGCCATAAGAAATAGAATCACTTTGATGTGATATGACAAGCGAAATTATATGGTTTTGTTGCACTAATCAGCTAATGTCATCGCATGGTTGTTGTTGTGTGTCCCTGATGCAAGCATACCCACCCAAATAGATAGAGAGGTAAAACATAGGTTCTCTGCCATGAATGCATGTATAAAAATAACAATAGGCTCTCTTTTTTGCTGTTTTAGACTTTCTATACATTGATATAGTTTGTTCTGTGTTTTTTATATACTTCGAGATATTGCACATTTGATTGTGTGACAATCTGTACTTGTGAATATTGTGTCCTGAAGAAAGCCTTACATACACGACTAATCAACAAAAATCAAGGATAAGTCGGTTTGGGATCAAAACATTAAGGCTGGAAACGGATTTGTGCACGTCGACACAAAGATTTTGGGGACTGTTTAATAAAATAAAACCTGCCTAATTTAAAGTCACCCATGTGTTACTAACACCACTACTGTTGATTATCAAGCGCTGTGTGAACGCAACACAAGATTCAAATTATAGATCAATTGTCTCTTTTATTTGTGTTTTTTATGTACAATGAGTTTTGCAAATGTGACCAAACGGTCGGTTTTTATTAGAAAATATAATAAATTGATGAGTTATTTTTGCTAAAATTGAGCCTGTCATCTCTTTATATTTGTTAAAAGACTGATGGTCTGTGAATGCATGAATTTGGTGTGAGACCAGGTGTGTGACCTCCGGTGAGGATATGATAAGGTAGTTTGTTGGAAATCCCCCCTTTTTTGGCTCCTTCTCTTAATGATCTGTTGACTATCGATAATGGGTGTTACAGATTTCCCCCCAGTTGGTGTCCCAGTTAAGGGGAGGTGCGCCCTTGTTGTCTTAGTAGTCTTCTTCTTCAACCTCTTGGCTGTTGGCAATGTGGGTTGCAGGTTTCTCCCAATCCGTGTCCCATATAAGGGGAATTGCACCCTTGTATTCCTTTATTTTTTTGGTATTCAAAAGTAGTGGTTTCTGCTAAAGGTATGATGCAGAGTGCCCCAGGGTTACCTTTAGTTTTAGACCAACTCATAGGTCTTCTTTGGCATCTCGCTTTCTCGTACAGGTGCTGCAGTGGACCTTCTATCTTCTTTCTGCTTTCAGGACAGCTCCCGCGTAACTCCTGTGGTCTGCACAGCTTCTTCTCAGAGACCTGGCAGCTCCGGTGATCCTCCGGCACACTGAACAGCTGCTCATCAGGAGGGGAGCACATTTCCGTCCTGGCCGGGCTCTTCTTTCCAATACCACTCCCACCGCGCTTGTTCTGTCACGCCACCGGCCTTCACGCTTCTGTGGCTGACCCCGCATTCAAGTCTGCTTCTGCCTCACCTACTCCTTTAGCATCATCCTCTCCTCCTTCTCCCAGTTGCAGCTCAGTCCTGAGTTTAAATGTCCCACTCAGGTGTTGTGGTCTATGTGAGAAACCTGAAGGCATCTCCCTGTCTAAACCTCGAGGATCTGTCATCTAGGTGGCTAGGACATGGCTATCACTATTGGATCCACTTCCTGGGGGGGACCAGTGAGGGAGGATCCCCTGGATGGGGGGGTCCTTGGGGAGTTTGAGTGGGATACCGACAGATGAGATGCGTATCCCCCTTCATTTGACAGCTTTCCCCATCCTCAAGCGAAGGGCATTCCAAACCACTGCCCCCCCTTTTCACATGAACAATTTCGCACAACGGACAACGGACTAACACTAAAGCCATTTACCTGACATGTCCCAATACCAGGGTCAGGCAAAGTCAGGCAATTGATCAGAATCACACACACCTGACGGGCCTTTCCCTTCCCCACAGTGATAAAAGCGGGAACCAGAGGGCGCTGTATGAGCAAGACGGATACGACAGGCAGCATGAGGAGACGACCAATAGAAAGCGGCAGTTCAAGAGAAGGAAAAAGGAGGCGGGAGGTGAGAGTGTGGCAAGGAGAGAAACAACCTTGCCCTTTCCATTCAGGCCTGCGCAACCTTCATGGAGAGGAATGTGGGGCCATGTGCAATGGCGCAAGTGTCCTGCTGCAGATGTAAACGGTACACAGGGCAAGCCTATCGTGCCAAGGTGGAGAAGAGGAGACTCCCCTGGTACCGGCCTTGATTCCAGCGAAGCCGAAAGTCAAGCGGATCTTCACAGCCGGTGAGCCGAGGGGAGAATTGATAAGCTCTGGGGTGTGGTGAGTGAGAATCGCAAATTGGCAAGTTTTGAGCCAAGGCTAATGAACTATAAAAGGAACTGTTAAAAGTGTGAGGGGGAGACCAGCTACAGAGGGAAAGTGGCACCGCATGGGCGCTAACTGGAGAGACTCTGGTCGAGACCCATATTGAGAAACTACAGAAACCAGAAGGCCATAGGAAGGCTGCCAAAGGAACCCAAAGTGATCATACACCAGGGTGGAGCAAAAACCCTGTACAATTGAAAGACTTTGATCCATAAATTGGCTAAAAGCAAGGGAAGTGAGTCCCAAATTGTGAATGAAGGAAGGGGTCATGAATCCCGCAAACATTTGAAACCAGAAGAAAGTTTTGAAAGGCAATAGTGAACCCGGAGGAGGGATGCCGAAGGAGAGGGACGAAGTATAAAGGTCCCACAAAAAACGGTGTTAAAGTGAACCCATAAAGGAAGGACACACTGAACTGTTTGGCAAAGACATCAAGAAACTAAGAAGGGTCCGAGCCCGGATGAGGGAGTTCCGGGGTGAAGCTAATACTCACAACACTGGCAGTCAAGAGAGGTCCGAGCCCGACGGAGGGAGATCCAGGGGTGAAGTCTTCACCCAAGGGCTGGCAGTCGAGAGAGGTCCGAGCCCAAACTAGGGAGATCCGAGGAGTGAAGCTATCACCCACCGTGTAGGGAGAAATGAGGTACAAAGAAGTGCAAGTGAGAAAGAGTCAGCCCAGAAGACGGGGACCCAGGGGTGAAGACAACACCCTATCTGAACTTTGGATTACAATTGACATGGGTCAGCCCAGAAGAGGGGGTCCCAGGGGTGAACCCAACACCCAGCAAATATTGGGAATGAACTTCCATTTGTTAAATTAACTTTTATTTTGTTGGTCATCTGAACACCTCAAGAGACTTTCTGAGGAAATGAGACCTAGCCATTGACAGTCCTGGGACTGCCTGCCATTGGAACTGTCGTCTCTTGCTGGAGCAGCCCAAGACTGTCTGCCATTGGAATGGTCGTCTCTTGCTGGAGCAGCCCGAGACTGTCTGCCATTGGAACAGTCGTCTCATGCTAAGAGAAGCCAGAGTCTGTACTGTGCTCAACCAATTCTGCCCTAACCCATGCTCAAAACATGGGGAAGGAAGATCCAGGCAACCACATCTTGACATATTATTTGAGAGCAGTTATTTCTTTTCATAAGAAATATCCCACACCCCTTTTTGTATTAGTTGCGAGGCTTGGCAATAGGTTTCTTAGTATAGGCCCTTTTTTCTTTGACACGACAGCACTAGGACTGCCTTATTTTTCATTTGATGGTTAACATTTATGACCATTTTAGAGGTAGGTTTAGATAACGCATTTTTCCCCAACCTGCATATCACATTTCAATGTTCAATAAACACCCTTGAATTGTGATCACTTGTGTCTGTCTTGCTTGTTGTCACGTGAGTTTCTCACATCTATAACAAATAGACTGCACGTTCTGGTTAATGGCATTGTTGATCCTTACTAACTTTGGGCCCCTCTTCTTCATCCCAGTACCAAGGGCATTATGGATCCTGAAGTCCATCATGGTTTTGGACATTTGATGTTCAGTTATTTTGGATTGCATAACAATTACATTGGTTTGTTCTAATATGTCATCAGTGTTTTAGGAATGATGGCGGAATCTTGGGTTAAAGAGGTTGTCAATTCCCCCTGATATGAGTCCTCTCCCATTTTATCCTCCCACATACTACCACCTCGAGCGTCAGAATCAGATAGCGGCTGCCTTTCACTGGCCACATGAGAGGAGGCCCATACCAGGGATTCATTGTTGATCTCACTAGATTTGTTACAGTGCTGACTGCTGCTTGTTGTCCTCTGAGTCTTAAAGGGCCCCATGCCCCCCTGACCAGTTCATGTGCACTTGCTGCCTGGCCCACCTTGCACTGCTGCCTGGCTTACCTTGCACTACCTGACTGGGGGGCTCCCTGTAGTCACAGCCATCCTTGCACTTAACTCAGAGCCCTGCTGCTCTGGTTTCACTTCCCCTTTACCCTCTCCCCTGCACTTATTTTTGCACACTTGCACAATCGAAATGACACTATACCTAGTAAGATCATTGTCTTGTCTTCCCTTTGTTCTCCTTCCCTTGCCTTGTTGCGCCTTAAAACACTTGTGTATAGACGCATAATAAATAGCAAACCAATCAATCAATGAGCAGCCAAGTCACATTGCAATCTCACATTTGTAGTATCTCAAGAATGTGTTCTCTAACCAAGCTCCTTGGAAAGCTTCATGACAGCTAAATAATGGAATCAGAGGAAAAGCAGGTCTGCAGTATTCATTTCATTTTAAGGGCTACGTTTCCAAAGATAGGGAGGGGATGCTTTGATGAAATTACTTCTGCTCTGCAGGAGCATAAGAATGATTAATGGTTAAACAACCTGCTCAGCCCCCACACGTCTACAAACCAACAGTGATCCAAGTTATAAAGCAAAACAGGCACATCGAAGAGCTAGAACTCCACATAATGAAAACAGGGGGGAAAAGACTATGAGCAGCCAAGGTGTTCAAAAGGATATTTTGTTCAGTGGAAATATGGTGTAAACATAACCTAGCCATTCTCTAGGGCCCACGGAAAGACCAGGGAGGCATTTATGGGTCAATAATAACTTTCTGCTGTTCTTATGTGATTCAACAGCATCAAGCTAGGTTTCGAGTTGTGGTGCAATGCAGTTTCAGGTGTGGCAAGTTGTGTTGGGTCAACAGTGAGCTGGCGGCTAGTCGTTTCAAATCGGGAGCATGATATGATTAGAATGAAACATTCAGGTCGTGCAGTTCAGATTGCTTACCAGGGTCGGATCGGGAGACGACATGGTTTCAGTCATTGGTGACCATTGTTCGGGTTGGAGAGTTATGTGATGGTCTAGTCATTTTAGTCAAGGTCCGTCGGTCCGAACCTCTGAACTTGGTGCCCAGATGCATGGTTTGAAGAGGTGGCCATATGAGCTGGGCTGCAGCAGTGTTGTTCGAGCCGAACAGGAGACAGGCTCCACTTGGCATGATGTGGCAGTGAGCCAGTTCAACAGGTGCTTGTGATGCAGCAGTAGTTCGAGTTTGAAGGAGTGCCAAAAGCAGCACCTCCAAGTCCCTTTCATTTGATTGCACAGAACATGGGTGAAATGCGGTTCAACCAGTTTGATGGGGCAGAACAGGGAGCTTTTGCTGATCTGGTCGGCCAGAGGCTGTGAGACTCACACCTAGGGCTCTAAGACAGGGTGAGTAATTTCAGGCTCGACTCCCCCAGCTTAGGGAGGATTGTTGCACAGTGGCAGGTCCGGGTCCTTAGCAAGAGTCAACTGTGATCTGTGAGTGGTGGGGTGCAGAGCTTGCCTCTGCCTTGGACTGCTCCTTCTTCACTTCAGTGGTGGAGGTCTCCGGAAAGATCAACTCTCCCAAAAAAGTGGTCCAAATGAATTCTTCCTCAGGTGTCTGTCCAAGAGTGAATCAAAGAAGGAGAGGCAGACTCCTTTTAAAGGCAAGCGTTTACAGGGTGATTGGTCTAAAGCAGGCATTCTTTAATATGCCCAATCCCTGTGCTTGTGACAGTTGGACTTTGCCTCCTGACATCACACCCAAAGTACTTTGTGCTAAAGGAAGTGGGGGGAAAGGACGGAAAAGAGACGGATAAAAACACAATGGTGAAATCTTCCGCCAGCTCTGCTGAGCTCCATCTGTCTACACTAACACTGCTACCTTCATTTGTCATTAGCATCAAAGGACCTTTTGGTATGCATCACCCTGGTGTGAGGCTAGTCCTTTAAGGATGGGTGTGACTTTTGATGCCTGTATTCCCAGACAGCTGCTGCTGGAGAGGGGAGCTACCAAACCTCACAAAGAATGAAAAGGAGAGGCCCAGCCATTCAGTCTCTTGCCCTGCAGGTGGCATAGCAACGCTGTCTGACCATAAAACAGATATCCCTTCCACATCTGAGCTGAGCCCGCTGGGCTGACATATGCGATATACATTTTATGTGGTTTTAATAAGTATGAGAGATACTAGTCACTACACCATACAGTTCAGTATGTGCTATATTTAAAGTGTACAACTGCCACCAGGATAATAACTCTCATAGTTATGGGATTTTGGGAACAGGTGCATATCTTAAGTGCAGCCCTGTCCTGGAATGACTTCAATGCAGCTGTCAGATGGGCACCTGTGACCCTTGAACTTGCTCTCGGCCACTGGAGAGCAGGCGCTGCAGATCGTGCTACCAATTCAGCAGAGATAAGGTGCTGAATATGCTTTTGGCATGGAGCATATGAAAGGGAGATCTGGTTAGCAGATCACCCTTTCTGAAATTAAATTACCCGCATCATTCTATTAATTAATACAAATCAAAAAAGCTAGGGCTTCTACACCTTTGCCAGATGGCAATCTGTCACGGCTGCCAAGGATTAACAGGTGAGCTGTCCTCACAGGGGGTCTCCTGAAGCCAGAAAGGCACTGCCACTCCCATTTACCATTTATTTGCATAACGATAGGAGTGGGCCTGCCGTTCTTCAGTAAGGTGCGGTTGTCTGATTTGTGCCACTGATATTGAACCATTTACAGAATTTGGTGTGATTTCTGGGATGGGTGTCAGAACATTGTATTTGTGTAGATTAAAGCTTTTCCCTTCATCGTGGAAGAGGCTCTCCTGGTGGCCATTTATGAAAAATGTCTAGAACTGATCCTTCAGGATAGAGACTGATTACATTATTAGACTCCCTGATTAAGGTGTTTGCTAGCCTGGCTCTGTGAAGAGCCTGGGATTGGGTTACAATGAACTCCACCCTCAGTGAGGAACATATAGACTTTCACGAAGGGTGTGCGACTACGCATAATTTAATTAAACTGATCGCATTTGCAAAGTATTCTTACATAAATGAACTACCCCTCTATGTGGCATTTGCGGATTTTCCACAACCCTTTGATGTTTGTTGCAACTGTCTGTTTGCTAAACTAAGAAAGGAGGGCTTCCTCCACCATTGAGGAAGTGTATAGAAGGCCTACACGCAGACACTTCTCGGTTAGATGCTAAAAGGAATTTCACCAAACCGATAAATACCAATGTTGGTTTAAAATAAGATTGGATTTTTGCCCCCAGGCTATTTAACATGTATTTGGCAGATCTTCTGGGGGCCTGGTTACTCTTCATATGCGGATTAGGTTATACGATCAAACTCCAATTGTTCTACAACGATCACTAAACACCCTCAATCGATATGCTGGAAAAAAAAACGCTTAGTGATAAACACTTCCAAAACGAAAAGAATGATATTTACCCCAAACATTATCCTCCAAAGAAAAACTGACTACATATGGTTTCTCCTGAACGAGCCTCCGAAGTCATGACAGAATTTAATTGTTTAGGGATGGAGATATTCACAGGAGAATCAGACAGAAATCTCATGTCAAAAAGAATACAAAGGCTGTAGTTCTTGGCACCTATTTCCTCAGCATGGAACGTAAAATGGGAGGATATTCCTGTGCGCTTTTCTTTATTTTATACAAGCAGAAATGTGTTCCTGCAATTACATATGATTTAGAGGCCTCGGCCTCTGATACCGATAAGGCACTTACACAAATTAAAGGGAAATGTTGGTAATTGAGCTTGGGTCTTCCCGAAAACACATCATTGCCTTCAATACTACTTAAACTGAGGCTCATTGCATTGAGCACTAGACTCAAAATCAGAAGGAGTTGTTTGATAAAAATCATGCTAGCCTCCAAAGGTGATATCAGACACTTTTTAACAATTGGCATTTTACAAAAGAGACCTAAACACAGTGAAAAATGGAACAAAAAATGCAATGTTTTTAAAACTATTGATCATGAAGAACTTACATTAGTATCCGGCGTGCTGATGCTACGGGAAACACTGGACGTGGATTGGGTCCATTGCGAGCCTTACCACGGTGTAATCCCGTTAACCCATCAGCGTGCATCTCGCGCCTCGTGTCAAAGCCTCCTCACTCACCGTCGTACACTGCTATTTCTGGGAAGAATCTCATATAACCTGCGAGCCTGCCACAGTGCGCTGCAGCTTCCACAAAAGTCTGCACTAACTCTCAAAAGCGCTTTTGCCTTCTGTACCCTCCACTAAGAGTTTGTCTAGCTACCTGGAAAATGTCGATCGCCAGTATCGTCACATTATTTTGTCCATCACTTACATACACAGTAAAGTTTGAATTCATGTTTCTCTCATTGTTAAATTCAACATATTGATCAAATGCATTACTCATTTCCCATTGTTCACTTGCATGTTTGAATGAATTTTTCTGTCATTGTTCAATTGCACCTATTGTTGAAATGCATTACTAATTTCCCATTGTTCACTTGCACATTTTACCATAAACGTATTAAATATACTGAAAGTGTGAAGCCGTTGCTCTGCTTTTCCTTTTTTACTGCATCTCTAATCCATACAACGTTGTCACATCTCACTACATTACCTCCCCATTCATTACTACGGATCAACTTTGCCCAAAATGGCGCCCTGTTGATCCGTAGTAATAAAGCAGTATGTGCGTTCTACTCTCTCTAGGACTAACGGGTACTGCTCAAACGGCAAAAACAAATGCTAATTGAAAAATATAACAACGACATTAGTATCCTGGGGCTAAAAACCCTGGAATTCTAATGGCAATAAGCTGCTCGCGGGCAAGCCTTTACCGCCTAAGGTAATGCCCCCGGGGCTCATAGTTATAGGCCTGAGCGTAGCAAGGCCCCTAACCAAGGCCCCGGGTGCATTAGCTTAGGCGGTAATGGCCTGCCAGCTCGGGGATAATTGCCACATTAGACATGTAAAAAGCAGATAGTGACCAGGTAGCCAAAGACAGGCCACCATGCCAAAACATGCCTTTTCATGGATTTTGTCTGCGTCTGCGTGAGAGCCTCTTCCACGATGAAGGTATAATACTAGTTTCAATTATTTTGTTTAGAAATGGCCAGGCAAAATGTGCCAATTTTTTAGGTTTGACAAGCCAGGGCGATATTGGCCTGCCCATCGGCCCCTGGCTCTTTATATTTTGTAGAGATCTTAATGTTTCAACAGTTTCAAGATAATCAAAAGAGAAGGCAAACAAAGCCTTCACTGTCAATTTGTGAGGACCTTCTTTTTGTATCTGATTTGTTTGACACACCAGGGCCCAAACAATGCCCTTCACAAATTTGATCCATGTTTCTTCTGGAATAGGCATATCCTATTTATTTCTTGCAGAGTCATTCAAATTATTAATTAGGTGCCAAAAAGAATACGTTTCTTTCTTGTGAGCATTTCAATATCCACAATCCATTGCTTCTTGATGTAATTGTTTTGATAATATGAAATGATATGATGTGGCATTTATAACGCACCCTACACAAGTGTTTCAAGGAGCGAACCAGTATTTGGGACTTCGTGATCCATGGGTACATCCTAGACATGCTCTTAGGACCAAAGAAAATTTGATGTGGTAGGGAAATGCAAGTATGATCCACCTAAATATTCTAATCTAGGGCATTGTTGATCATAACTCAGTCATACAATATTAAAATTAGGCAACATGATTTGGAGCTCCTGGGGTGCACCTGCATGTAGTGCCCCAAGGGAACTTTCCAGAGAAAACTTGAGTACACTACCCATGCCTCCAGATCAGGTCAGACCCTACTTACTATGTGGATATCTGTACAAGGCTTTTAGGGGTAAAAGGAGACGACGGCAGCAAGTGCGTGGAATGTCGGTGACACACGGATTGATGTCCGGAAGCTCCTGAAGCATGGACTGTTTATGACACCACCTGAATATGTAGAGGTAGTAATGTCATCTCTAGGAAAGGAGTCAAGAATTGTGACGGGGTGTGTCATACCTGTGTCTGTGTGCAGAACGGAGACTGATTCTTTCTTTGAGACTCTTATGCTCATTGAATCCTTGTGAACTACTCTGTCACTGGTTCTCCAATTATTTTCTCCTTCTTTTTCTTCTGCACTCTTATTTTCTATTGTTATCTTCTTTGTTTTATTTACCAGTTGTGTGCATGTGAGACATTAATTTTCTGAGACCTTGCTTTGGCTTGGTGCCCCAACTGTCCTGGTTGACTGGGTTTTCAGACACCAGAACAAACGGTGCAGGGGTTGCGTGCCAACAGTGTCCGTTCCTTCCACTGCCTACAAAAACAACACATACCGGTTGCCCCTGCTTATCGGTATCCTGACATCAAGTCACTCAGCGTAGAGGTGGAAATCATGGGGCTAAGGCATAGTCTCAATAACAAGCCATCAGTATTAAGATCCCCTCCACAGATCTTTATTAGTGTGTTTTCTTCAACATCATAATGCAGTCAAGACAAGAAAGTCAAGGTGGACCATAAGTTATTGAGAATTTAAATAGAGGCTTGGCCTCTCTAGCTGCTAAATCATTCCCAATGTTTAATGGTAGTCATTTATTTGCTTCATAGGTGTTCATTGAATTTTTACAGTCTGTCTAAATGGCAATTTTCTGGTTAAAATAAAGAAAAGGAGCACCTACACATGTTGCATCATTAATGTGTGGTTACAATGATTGATTGAAGTTGGGCATTACACCTGCATTCCAGATCACAGTATGATTGAGACAAAGAGGCTGTTTAGGTGTAGTAAACGAAGGTGTGCTAAAATGGGGACACTTTGGCTTTGAAGGCCAGTGCTTTAAGTTCTTAAAAGGGAATTCCACTGTTACAACATGAGCCGCTTCCTATGACCTTATTTCTGTGCACATCAATGCCATTATATGAGGAAAGGCATAGGTAAATCAGCCTTGGACCTACTCCACTATGAGTAGCCCATCTGTAGTTGAGGGGCCACACCTCTTCTCCTTGGGGCAAAAAGGGGAGATTGCAGATGAATTCCTAGCTGTGATGAGTGATCTATAGCTTTATCGCATTTAGCTGTTTATTGAGTGCCCCGTGTGGCATAGGTGTGCACAGACATGTGCCCTGAGATCACTCTGCCTACTGTCCCAAGCTGTATCTCACCAAGGGTGCTCAATGAGGTTATTACATGCCTGGGGTTGCTTGTGGCCCCACTGAGACCTAGGAATTTTGGGCCAGAACCAAAGCATATTTTCAAATGGATATTCCCTTCCATACTGGCACAAGCAGGCTTAGCGTGATAGAAGGGAGCAGTTCCCAGATGATTTATCAGTGGTTAAAACTGTTGAAATAAGGTTCTGCACAGCGTAATATAAGTGAGGAGTTTTATTGGGATAGAGGTTTATCCCGCCAGCTCAATCACAGCACTTTCAGCAACTACCTTTGCAATGGCATGTTTCCCCCAGCCGTCTGTGTTCTCTATTCTACATTCCACAAGGTTAGTGCAGGAACCTAGAACAGGCAACACAGAATGCTGCGCCTGTTCCAGTAACCTCTGGTTGTTTGAGCATGCGTTTTTCTGTGACTACTGGCACGACGGGAAGCAACAGGCCCGTCATTATGTTCTCAGGCCTTTGTCCATAATATAATGTATTCAGACTCCTCTGTACATTGGTGGGAAGGTAGGGGGAGACATATGAATTGATGCTAAAGTATTACGCAATCAGACGGTACCATTAAGGACATGAAAGCACATCTCTCTTACCTGTACTGGCATTGCCCAAAGGTTAGGGCACAGAAAAAAGAACCACATCAACTGATTCGTATCGATGGCAACCAAGTTGCAAATCTGTCCTGCAGTCATCTCTCCCATGGACATGTTGGAAGTGGACAGCAGCATTACCTTATTGTAGATCTTAGTCTGGAATGAAACAAATATCCATGATCAATTATTCGCCATACTGTGTAGTATCAGGAACCTCCGTAAATAAGCTATTGATCAGCTCTGATGAAGCAGTATGAATACATCTCCAAGGGTGTGGACAAGCAGCTCAGGGGGAGGGTGCTCTTGCCCATGCTGTTTCATCTCCCCGCTGTACAGTACTTAACAATCTAGCTGTATGACAACATCCAGGGGCCAGCTAGCCAGCTACCTGAAGTGAGTTTTTCCATCTACACCCCTCATTTCTGGGGGGAAACATAAAGGAAATAGAAACAGCCATGGCTTGCAAGAAGGGGTCTTGTTGGGCTACTTGTAAGACATGGAGAGGTTAGCTTAGCCTCAGACCAGACGCCTGCGACCAGTCACGTAGACATGCATGCACACCCCTTTGAAATTCAGGTGTGTACTCAACTAGGCTTGACATGCCTCCTGTCCCAGTTTCTTAAGGCATAGGTGGAATCCTACGTGCGGGCCAACGATGCCTAATTTGTGCACAGTGACGTAAAACAGGATGCCCACAACCCCTCTGGGAGTCACACCATAAGCTCTGCAAACACAGTGCTACATATGCAGTGCTAAGCACACACAGCTGCCTTGTGTCTCAAACACTCAGAAGCTCTGGTCCATAATCTGTCAAACTTCTAGCGAGTGACTGCAAAGCAGAAAAACTACTGCACTTCTTATGAAACCAAAACAGACCGGCATACACTCCACACTTTAAGGCACGCTCTGCTTATCATCTTAAAATATTGAAGAGCTCCTCGCGGCGAATGCCATCTCAAATGACCTTATCTTTAGAACACTATCGAGTGACGGTGAGGTCACTAAAAATCATTAGTACGTAATGCGAGCCCCGGTCAATGTAATCTTCAGGAGTCATCTTGGATGGCAGTCTTTAGCCATTAATTGCCTTGGAAGCTGGCAGTGCAATAAGTATTTTCTTTATTTGCTTTTATTCCTGATGTATTTTCAAGACACCGGGCCTCATTACGAGGTCGGCGGTAAGGGGTTAACGGCAACGGTAAAGGTGCCGTTGCCGTTAAGCCCTTACTGTAGGATTACGAAGTCCCTTAGCGGGAGCCGCTAAGGAACCAGTGAGCTAATAACGGGCCTGCTATTAGAGGGCCCGTTATTAGCTCCATCCCCATTCCCATTGAGCCCTATGGGGGCTCGAATGGGAATGGGGAATGGTTCTCAGAATGGGGATTTACTGGGTCCTCCAAGGTTTGAATGACCCGGTAAGTCCCTATTCCGAGAACCCGGACCCGGAATGCGGTAAGGGGGGTAGCCATGGAGCTAATAGCACCATGGCTACCTCCAACCTCGCAGTTTCCATTATTTGTATGGTGCATAAATGGGTTTTACAGGGGAGGATGTAGGGAGGTGTGTGTGCTTTCTCATAGGTTGGACATTTTTTGGTTTAATTCTATTGAGACAGAAAGAATCACTGCGTCGCTGGTGGTTCTCAAACTGCAGCATGAGCAGCTTGTGCTTCAGCTGATTTCTGCAGCCTCCTGCACCCTGTCTTCCAGAGGTGGGGGAGCCAGAACTGGCTCAAGCCTAGTTACAGTGCACTGTCTGGCTCTAGCTCGGCTTGAGTGCTCTCATGAAAGAAAAGCACAACTGAAGCCGAGCCAAGCGTCAGCAATCATAGAAAAAATTTAAGTCAAGCTGCAACTTAATGGCAGTTACATGAACTGCATGCAATCATCAACTTTCTCAAAGAACTTAGTTTATATCTTGCTGCCAGGCATTGCAATATCCAGCTCCAAGACTGTGTAAAAAATGACTACAAGTTATTGTTATTGTTATTTTGCACTTATATAGCGCCTTATATACCATTGGTATGGTCTGAAGGCGCTGGTAGGTTGAATGCCCTTGGGAACCGAAGTTCAGGTCAGTAGAGAGAGAAGAGAGAGTCCAAAAAGTGCGTGTGCGCACCATGTATGTGTGCAACTGGTGCGGAATTCAAGTGGTAGCTGCTTCTTAGCGGTAGGTGTGGTGGTTGAGAGATCAGTAGTATGTGTTCGCTCTGGCCGGCTTTTATCCAGATCGAGTGTGGCTGCGTTAGGCCTGAGGAGAACGCCTGGCTGGGGGGTGCGAAACCAGCAATGTTTACTCAGAGTGATGGGAGTGAGCGGGAGATGTTGATATGAGAACAGTTATACCGAATGGTGTCATAGTATCTCTGTGTTCTAGTTGAGTGGTGGTGTAAGGGAGAGAGTAAGTGGGGTGTGGTATGATGTATTTCCTTCATTCCAAAGCATAATTATGTACGTCATGCAATTCCGTGCCATTGGTACACTTCTAAATTCAACTTTCTCCAAGAGGCAATTGGTCACAACTTCTAAATGCAATTGGGTACACTTCCAAATTTCAGCTTTCTCACAGAGGCTATTGGTCACAACTTCTGAATGCAATTGGGTACACTTGGGTACACTTCTAAATTCAGCTTTCTCAGAGAGGCTATTGGGCGCAACTTCTAAATGCATTTGGGAACACTTCTAAATGCAGTTGGGAACACTTCTAAACGCAGTTGGGCGCAACTTCTAAATGCAGTTGGGAACACTTCTAAATGCAATTGGGTGCACTTCCAAATGCAATTGGGTACACTTCCAAATTCAGCTTTCTCCAGGAGGCTATTGGTCACAACTTCTAACTGCAATTGTGTACACTTCCAAATGTCAGCTTTCTCACAGAGGCTATTGGGCGCAACTTCTAAATGTAATTGGGTACACTTCTAGATTCAGCTTTCCCAAAGAGGCTATTGGGTGCAACTTCTAAATGCAATTGGGTACACTTCTAAATTCATCTTTCTCAAAGAGACTATTGGGCGCAGCTTCTAAATGCCATTGGGTACACTTCTAAATGCAATTGGGCAGAACTTCTTACTGCAATTGGGTGCAACTTCTAAATGCAGTTGGGACCACTTCTAAATGCAATTGGGGGCACTTCCAAATTCAGCTTTCCCCAAGAGGCTAATGGTCACCACTTCAAATGCTATTGGGTACACTTCCAAATTTTAGCTTTCTCACAGAGGCTATTGGGCGCAACTTCTAAATGCGGTTGGTTACACTTCTAAATGCAAATTGGGTACACTTGAGTACACTTCTAAATTCAACTTTCTCAGAAAGGCTATTGGTCACAACTTCTAAGTGCAGTTGGGCGCGACTTCTAACTGCAATTGGGTACACTTCTAAATGCAAGTGGGGACAGTTCTAAATGCAGTTGGGAACACTTCTAAATGCAATAGGGTACACTTGGGTACACTTCTAAATTCAACAGGTAGCTGACCTTTTCACACAGTTTTGTTATGGTATTTCTAAATCTTGAATGTACTATTGCAAATCACATTGTTTAGTGGAGTGTTGAAGCCATCATTACTGTGCATTCTGGTATGTGTATAGTTACATTCAGGATGATGAGAATAAAGCTGTAATCACTCTTCTGCTTAAGAAAAGTTTTATTGCATTTGTCAGGTTTGGTGATAATATGATTTGTGTATTTTACACCCTTAAAACTGTACATTAAAACACATGTATTTCAGCTAGAGATGAGAAATCATGTGGCCAAGTGTCTAATGTGCTGATTGGAATCAAATCCCATCTTACATAAAGTGTGTGAATCAGGACATATTTAATTTTATTGTGCTGTATCTTTCAAAATTGAGATATCAAGTATAGGTTTCCTCTTCTAGGGGCAGGCAGACAGGACATCAGGCATTGGATTGTGTTGTGGGGGAAAGGGGAGGATGTCAGGTATCATGTTTCTGTTGCAGGGATTGCACAGGCAGAATGACAGGCTTGTGCTTTGTGTTTGAGGGTGAGGCGGCAGATGGTAAGGTATGCATTGTTTGCTGGCTCAGCTTGCATTTGGCTCCAGGAGACAAGCCATGCGTCATGGCTCGGCTCTATCCATGAATTCTTTGGCTCCCCACCTCCACGGTCTTCACCAACCCATATACTCGTAGAAGAAACTGGAGCATAAACTGAAGGGGAGATGAATCTTCTCCCAGCAGTCGGAACGGCAGAAAAAGACCTTTGTTGTATATTCAGCAGCAATAGTGAGCTAAGAGCTATAGAAATCACCCACTCAAACTCACAATATGTTTTTCAATTACAGAATCTTGGCCAGCAAATCATATAGAAAGCTTGGTAATCTTTGGAGCGTTTTAGAACTGCCCATCATATCAGAGTTGTTTGGGTTATTTAGATAGACAGGTTGCTACAGTTCTGAATTACATGTATTGTATAGTGGGTCTTTAATTTCTAAACAATTATTATGACCCCTATACCTTGAATCAACGCAAATAATATGGATGTGGAACCATTTGTAGCGGTCTTATGTCAAGCTAAACCCATGATCTCCTGATGCAATGGGTTTTCAGGCAATCCATCTTACACAATGTCAGATGAATTTAAGGGTCCATGGAGACTAACACAGGGAGCACTAGGATAAAACAGGTTGAGATTATTGGCTGTCACATCATTTAGAGACATATCAGAAATGATCATTCATTCTCCCGCTCCAATCGTTGCTAGGGGTCATAGAACAGCCTTACGGTGTACTATTTCTTTTAAAGGGTCTTGTTCAGAAAGTCATTTGACCTTCAACAACAGTGTTGGGGGTGTTGGCCTTATTGCCTTTATTCTAGATAGAAAGCCTATTCTTTTGCTGCATTTTATTATCTAATATCTAACATTTTCGTGACCAGTTGGGTTAGCATTCCCAGAGGACTTTCTGAGGATATATTAAACTGGACAAACTTATATCATAGTAGGATTTGCTGTAATAAATCTGTCTTCTTTGGCCATTATTCCATTCATGATATAAAGTAAATTGAAAGAAAAAAAGCAAGATACAGTTATCTGCACCGTTACCTATCCAGAAACTCACAGATTTACCTCTTACTGTATCTGCCCAAAGGTGGACACTGGATATAGCCTGCAGCCATTTTCAAAGATAACCTTAACTGCAGAAAGGGTTTCAACCATGACCCAAGCACCTGCTATGCACCATGTGTGCCCCATGGACATGGCCTGAGGACATGTAGGTGGCCACCCTGTCCAGAGTATGCAATGTGGCCAATTCACGGCACCTCCTAGAAGCTCAGCATGCCCACAATGTGAATAACCTGCTAGCATTTCCTTCCAGAGACCACTTTGTCTGGGTCAAGGCCTCCACCCATGCCACATGCACCCTGGAGGCAACTAATCTGCACACTCTGAGTGAGCATGCATTGGAAACTGTTTTGGAATGCCAGGTTTTTGGATCCTTACATCCAAAACTTTGCTCCCATGGATGGATTCTAAATAAATACAGTGCTGAATGTATATCTTTTTGGGGAATGTTTTATCCTGATTGATTGAATGTATAAGCGGCTTAAAATGTGCTCCTCCTATTGGGAGTCCAACTTCACTATAATTAAAGAGCCACTATCGCCGACTCTGATATATATATTCAGTTAAAAACTTCTGTTGAAGTGATGTTACGGTGCTAATATAATGCTACAAAATTTGGCAGGTGTTGGAAGCTAGCCCCTTAATAATTAGACCACCAACCCTAAGCACACTAGTAACATAGTGGGACGAAGAATAGAAAGATGACAGGGTAATCGGACAACGAAGACGGAAGTGGCAGAAAAAGTAGCATTACTTATGGGGTACTGGGATGAGGAAGAGAGAGGTGGAGGATACGCATCCGATTACTATTGGGTTACTGGGGCGAGAAAGTGGGAGGTGGGGTAATGCAACAGGGTAATGCAACAGTTTACTAATAGGATACTGGGTGAGGGCAAGGAAGGTGGGGAAATGGAGCAACCTTCACTGCCGACGTGCATAGAAAATCGAGATCTTCACAGTTAAATTATGACAAGCTTGTCCAATCAAAAGGAAGGCGATTACAACCATGCACTGGCACCACTCCAGGTTCTGCTGCACACATAGTTTTCAAAGTAATAAACAGGATTAAAGCTTTTAAAGCTAATCCTATGCCCCCAAAACAACAATAGCTCCCTAATATAATACTCCCTCACATTTTCGGTAAATGTAGGTAGAAAGAAATCCCGGTATTTTTGTAATAATAAAATGGGGATTGCTTTCTAAATTAACTTAAAATACTCCCCTTCCTCTATCATTTAATGTGCTTATCGCATCTCGATATTTCATATTTGTAAAGTAATTATTTTTTTCTTTTGCCACTGCAAACAAAGAGAGATTCAGATCTAGATGTCAGAAAAAAGTTTGAAAAAAAACAACAAATCTACATTATGCCCAAACCAAACCTTCCCAAAACCTCCTCTCTTACACTGCCAATATTCTCACCAGTCTCAAAACTACCTTACTCACTTCCTTTATAAAATTGTAGTACTGTTTTGAAAAAAGGATCTGGATTTTTTCAAGATGTCTGCTTTTCATAATTGAAAATGCTTGTGTCCAGCAAGTCTGCCAAATATTTTAAAAACTACTTGAAGGATTTACACCAAAGCAACAAAGTATTTCCTTTGAACGGTTTGTGCTGAACTTGTTTCTTATTTGGCGAAAATCCATCCTGCAGTTTGGGCTGTCCTCATTAGAAAATCATAGACATTTTCCCTATGGGGCAAACCAATGCAAAAGGGGAAACACACACCTTTATTGCATATCAGAAAATTACTTTTTTCAATAACTTTTGAATGCTTGCATGAACAAATCTGAAAATATTCCAAAGTAATATTTTGAGGAGGGCGCCCGTGCATGCCACATTTCAGATGTGTACATTAACGGCTTCATAGCTTACAAAATGTTGAATCGCTTTTAACATGGTCTGTATTTTTGACAACGCCACCTAGGTAGTGGTGACCCCCACCCCCTTGACCGATTCTATCGTCCGATCATGCTGGGATCTTTTTTACAATAACACTGGAGACTGACCCCGTACTTTGAATTAAATAATTGGGACAATATAAATATATATAAGCTTGGACCTTTTTTGATGATGTAAATTTGGTAGGTTCCTCTGCAGAACCAACTGTACTGCTGGAGAGGTTTTATGATAAACTCTCCAAGGCGGTAGAGAAGTTGGCACCAGGCTCTCTGAAGAAAAGGAATAGCAGAGCGAAGTAAGAAGGAATGAATTTCCAGCACAGTAAGGGTTAAAAAACAGGATGTTGGGGTGGCTCAAAAAATCTAGAGGAAAAACAGGAGGAAAATGCCAAAAGAAAAGATAAATGCTTTTTTAAAAAAAATATCAGGCAAGCAAACAAGGAGTTACTATTCCAATCAGATTTGTTTGAGAGCCAATGTAACCCAGGACATGTTTAAAGTGCTGAATGAATCATGGGAGCAGACAGCGAACAAGAAGATTATGATGCACTCTCAACATTTCTGCGAAGGACAGAGTGAGTTCTTCTTGGATAAAATAAATAAGATCCATGAGGAATTTCGGGAATTAGACCCATAGGCTCAATGCTAGGATAAGCTGGTGAGTATCAGAAATCTTCTTGTGGGAGAGGGGGGCTTTTGCTGCCTTTTTCAAGTTAGAATAGCTCAACTTTTGGAGGTGATGGTGAAATATAGACCCTCTGGATCATGCTGCTATCCCTGCCCAGCAAGGATATTAAAAGCAGTCAGTGAAGTGATTGCACTTTGTTGAAAACACCTTCATTAGATCCTTCTTGTTGCGCAAACTATAGAGCCATTTCTCTTCTCCCCTATGTTAGTAAGCTCATGGAGAGTCTTGCTACAAAGCAACTCCAAGCACATGCAGGGAAACATGGATGACTGGATCCGGCTACAGCAGGTTTTAGACCTGGCCATAGCCCGGAATTGGTTGTGCTGGCCTTCGTGGACAATTTAAGATGAGCAGTTGATCGTATGGTCACTGGGTTCTCATTTTATTGGACTTATCAGCAGCATTTGACACTCTAGATCACGATATTCATCTGCCAAATTAAGTAGTCTGCGGGTGGGAGATAGCGCCCGGAAGTAGCATGCCTGCTTTTTAGCTGACAGATCACAGGTGGTGGTCTGTCCACCTTTTGAATCCAGCATAAAACCAATCTCTTGTGGATTTCCGCAGGGCTCTTCTTTAAGCCCACTCCTTTTCTATCTGTACATGAGACCATTGGCTCATATAATGAGATCAGCGGGTGTCCGTTTTTACATCTATGCATGTGATACAAAGCTAATCTTTCAACTTGAAGAGGATGCTGTACAGGTTGGAAATAAGTTAAAATTATGCCTGGAGCAGGTCAGTAGCCGGATGCATCAAAACAGGCTCAGGTTAAATCTTCAGATGACTGAGCTGCTAGTGTGCTCAGCATATACAGTTAACCCACAAGTTGATATCTATGGGTTAGCAGACATATCTGAATGGGTGTCTCGGTTTTGTCCCCCTTCACTAGGTAACTGCCCTATGCCTTTGCAAAAATGTAGGAACCCGGATTTCTGGCTCGACTCTTTACTATTTTTGGAGAGCCAGTTTCCTCAAGTTTTCAGTGCATGCTTCTTTCATCTGGGGCCAATTATATATCTTTTAGAGTTTTTTGGTTTCTCACACAAAATTGAAATTGTTAATGCTTTTATCTTCAGCTAGCTTGACTGCAGCGCCTTATACCTTGGCCTGCCTTAGGTGGACATTGATCATCTGCAAAGAATACAAAATGCAGCTGCTAGGGTACTGGTGAAAGCTGGCCGGAGAAACCATATCTCCCCTATCTTGCGTTCACTGCACTGTTTGCCAGTGGAAACACAAATAAAGTTCAAGACACTGTGCATTGTGTATTGTGTGCTGTATGGCAAATTGGCCGTCTTTATTAAATCTAACCTTTGCCGCTATACCCCCGGGAGATGTCTGCACCCTGCTTCCTCCAATTTACATCTGGTACCTTTAGATGGGTAAGCTGGGGAGGTCACCTCTTCCCTCTTCAATCAGCATGGTTATGGAATTCCGTACATATGAGTCTGCAGGTTTTTTTGTTGGTTTGACCTTAACTCTTTTGTAAAAAATGTCTTTTCAAATAATATGAACAAAATCCTGTGTGAGCACCATCATTACCACTCACTGAAGCATGCACCAAATGGACCAGGAGTTGTTAAAGCTTAAATAAAGCCAACCAATTTATTTCAGAATGGTACAAACTGTAAAACCTCCAGGCGTGTTTTACCTCCCTGCTCCCAAGGGGAGCTTGCTCAGAGGTTGTATACTAAATTGTTAAATTAGATTGTATCGTTCCAGCACCTTTGAAAGAAAATCAGAACATGTTGTGCTCTTCTTGCAACACATATATTCTTTCAACAATACAATAGAAACAAATTCACACTTTCTCGTTCAAATGCTTCTGAGGGATATGTCATATGGTAATAAAAAAAACAACTGTAGACTAACAGAATTCGCTTATGGACACATTTCTCTTAGTGGTAAATAACAACTTCTGGACAAGTGTCTCTTGGAAATAAAACCACTGTAGGCATAATTTATCATGCACGTTTGGGTAGGATCATTGTATGGCTCATATAAAGCACACAAATGGTTGGTTGGAGTGAAACAATATACCTATCACAGAGATTACCTGTCAACATACAAAATGCCTACTTAATATTTTTAAATCCAAGTTGATATATAGAGTGACACACAGCCCAAAAGAGAGGCATAGTATTTCACTCTCTTGTCCTGCTTGCTGGCAGAAACAGGCTGACTTGAACATGGACAGCCCTTCCACAGCTGACCTGGGCTCACAGTGTTGACCTGTGTAGGGTCCAAATAAGAGGTGGTTTTAATTAGTATGTGAATTACCAACCACCATAAACCATGGCGTATGTTTGGAGATTAACCAGCCACCGGATAACGCATCATATTTATGTAGTTTTGGAACAGAGGCGCAGATTTTAATCCAGCTACTGTGCTGAAGTGAATTTGCTGTCACCCCATTGGTCGAGAGGCACCAATAGCCTTTTAAGCTGGTCTGCACCACTGATGATTAAGGGCTGCAGATGAGGAGGCTGAGGTAGTAGGGCACATGTAACACTATGCCTTTGGCATCAAGCTTAGGGAAAAGGGGGTATGGTTAGCAGATCCCTCTTTCTGAGATGGACTTACCTGCATCATTTTATTAATTCATAAAAATAACAACTGGAATTCTACACTCTTGCCAGATGGCAATTCCTCACACAGACACACAACACATGTTTAAAATGACTGAAGAAGGAAACAGGAGCAGCAACTTTAGAAACTGCTTCACACTAGTAAACACCTGGCTGATGGCCAACAGCTTGAAACCCAAATGGACAAACATATAATAATAATAGTCTCATCAAATCTTGTGGCGGAAGCACCCATTCCATGGCCACAGAAATGGGCAACTGTCCTACAACACCTGCGCAGATCAAGAACCTCAGAATACTAATGGGAAATGGCCTCACACGTGAAACAATCCTTCAACCTCATTCAGACAGATTATGCCCTGTCTTACCTTTTCACATATAATGCTAGCTGATGTATACCTAGTTCTGCCGACTACAAACTACTCTAATAACATACACCTGGTCATCCCTGTATAACTTATGAAGAAACTACAGGCATAAAATAAGAGGTCTGACTACTTCTCAGACTCGGTAAGACGGAACACATAACCCCAGCCATTTGCACTCTGCACTGGATACTTCAAAGTATACTGCATTGCTCCCAGAGCACTGACATCTCACAGAGCTTAATTCATCAAACCACAAATCCCACAGTACCAATCGGAGAAATACGATTGAGTAGAAACCTACAAATCAAATGTAGGCTGAGAAAGACACAGGCACTTTACCTCCTCCCCTGTGCCGATGACGGGGCGCGCACGCGGCGGCATGACGTTTGCATGCTGCCGCATGCAGCATAAATAAACGTGGCATATCCGGTCGCGACAGAGCGACCGGGAAGCCCGAAGCAAGAGGACGTGTGGAGTGTGAGTCCTTTGGGTCCGGGGCTCACGGACAGAGCCGGGGGTCGCAACCAACCCCCAACAGTGGCGACGAGTGGGGGAGACGATGCCTGGGCCCAGCGGTGAATATTTCTGCAATTTTTTTACTGCAACAAAGTCGTGCTAAGACTTCGTTTCAAGCCGCAGGCCGTGCGTCACCCACGCGGCTGGTGGCCATTTTACCTATCAGGCCGTGGAACTTCACTGAGCTCCGGTTCGAGCAGTGAAGAGCATCCAGACCTAATTTTTGGAAATCCTGTCAGCAAGCAGCTATACCTGCATACACATATGCCCAAATTGTGATTTTTTCATTTTCTTGGGTCTCTTACGTCGAGTGCAAGCAAGGAGGAGGGCTACAATGGCTGGGCCTGCATAGCCCATAACTCTTTTTTGTCTCAATTTCTGGAACAGTTGAAGGCTGGGGCCTTTTTCATCCTCTTCATCATCAGACTGGTGGCCCTACTATTTTTCATCCTCTTCATCATCACAGAGGTGTATTGCAGTGACTTTTCTTCAGTTTGCACACTAGACTCATCAGGCCTGGTGGCGGGACAGAGGCTGTTCATGGTCACCTGTGGAGGGGGACAGTATACTCTGGTCATCTTTGCTCTCAGGGTGAGCTTTCTTTTGCCTGGATGTGGCTCGGAGTTTGAGTTGCGGCCCCCGCTTTCCACGCTGGGGGTGCCTGTGTGCTCGAACTAATGAGTGATACTGAGGATCAGGATGGTGCACAGCCAGCAGTGGTGCAGCAGCCTCCACATGCTCAAGTGTTGCTTTCAGGCCCACTACCTCCAGTGCAGCCGGTGCAGCAGCCTCCAGTTGTTCAAGTAGGTCCTCCAGGTCCTCTGCCTCCCGTGAAGCCGGCGGTAGCACCAGTTGTTCAGCAAATTCTTCCTGCTATGGCCCAGGCACGTGCACATGCGGCCCTGCAGCCCATCCCGGAGTTTGATGTCTCGGGCCCACCTTCCAGCATGGGGCCCAGTTGGAAGAGGTGGGTGGACCGCCTGGACATGTGCTTTCGAGCCACTCAAGTGGTTGATGATGACACCAGGGTGGCAACCATGTTATACTCGGCAGCGCCCTCAGTTCAGGAGATTTTTGAATCACTTCCGCCGGGGGATGGATCCTACGGTCAGGCGAAGGCCGCCCTTCAAGCTCATTTTCTGCCTCTTGCCAACACGGACTATGAATGCTTTGTGATGCTGTCCGCCAAACAGAAAGAGGACGAGACTTTGGACACCTTCTATTGGCGCCTGAGGCGCCTGTCGCTGGCCTGTGCTTGGGGCGATGCAGAAGATATGATCAGGACTATGCTCATCCAGATGTGTTCTTCAGGCAAGCTTAGGCGCCAAGTATTAAGGCAGCCCGGAATCACGCTTCCACGCATCCTTGAACCGGGGAGGTGCCATGAGGTGTCCGAGGCGAGGGCAGCTAGAATGGAGGCTGGTTCGCGCTCCATCAAGACTGAGGAAGTGTGTGCAATGTGGCGCGGTGGCAGGTGCACCAGAAGACCTGGCTGCGGTCCCCGGGAGAGACCCGGGAGGGCAGGGGAGGCTTGCCAAAAGTGTCGGTATGACCTGACCCACCCAACGGAATGCCCTGCGGCTGGAAAGACTTGTGGACGGTGTGGGCTGCCAGACCACTTCTCAAGGGTGTGCAAGCCGGCAATGCCTGTGTTGGTGCCGCGAGGCCCGGCCCGGTTTCATTCGCCAGGGTCGACCGCCCAACGTCGCTCAGGTGGACCAGAGCGAGGAGAATGCACAGGTGGAAGAAACAGATGAAGAGGAGGAAGAGAACATGTACTTTGTCTCCATTGTGGAGGTCCTGAAAGGAAAGAACAGGAGACAGCCAAGGTGCGTGGTGGAGGTAAATCAATCTCCAGTCCCGGTCCTGGTGGACACGGGGGCGTCCGTCAATGTGATGGCCCGTGGGCACTATGACGCTATGGACCGGCCTCCCAAGTTGGTCGCACCCAAAGCCCGCATTTTTGCATTTGGCGGTCTGGACCCTATCCCACTAGACAGTGTTTTTGTGGTGAAGGTGGAGCATGATGGATCCCATATCATAGCACGATTCTACGTAACACCGGTGAGCAACAATACCTTGCTGAGCTGTGCAGCGGCGAAGGCCCTCAGCATCGTCAGTTTTGCATACTCCGTCTATCTTGAGGACATCAATGATTTGCTTGAGAAGTATGCCGCACTATTGAAGGGGATTGGGCAGATGGCTGGTGACCCAGTGAGACTACATATTGATGAATCTGTGCAGCCCATCGCCCTGAAACATCGCAGGGTACCTTTTCACCTTCGTGAACACGTCGACAAGGAGCTGGACAACTTGGTCGATCTCGACATCATAGAGAAGGTGGAGGGTCCGACTCCCTGGGTGTCCGCAATTGTGGTGCACGGAAGCCCACACAACCAGAATCTGTGTTGACATGAGGTTGCCGAACAAATCAATTAAGAGAGAGACATCTGACACCGACGATAGACGATATCATTGCCGAGGTACAGGGCGCTCACTTCTTTTCAAAACTGGACCTCCGAGCGGCCTACTACCAGGTTGTCCTCCACCCCGAGTCGAGGTATATCACCACCTTTACTACACACCGCGGGCTATACCGTTACAAGAGACTGAGTTTTGGTGTGTCCTCGGCAGCAGAGGTTTTCCAAAACATCATCCGATGGCCCTAGCAGATCTGGAAGGCGTCCTAAATATCAGTGATGATATCCTGGTGTTTGCCAGAACGGAGGTAGACCACCTGAGGCGGCTGGCAAACACGTTTGAGAGGCTGCAGTCCCTGGGCCTCACCCTCCATAAGGAGAAATGCAAATTTCTGTGACCATCGATAGAGTTCTTTGGCTTTGTGTTTAAAGAAGGGGGGTATCACCTGATCCCAAGAAGATCCAGGACATTAAAAGGGCGCGGCCTCCAGATTCTGTGTCTGATGTGCGGAGCTTTCTGGGCATGGTTACGTACTGTGGACAGTTCATCCAGAATCTTGCCTCAAGGTCGGAACCGTTCAGAGCATTGACAAGGAAAGATACCAACTGGAACTGGGGCCGGCTTGATCAAGCGGCCTTTGATGACATCAGGGGCGCCCTGGCAGTAGAGGACACCATGGCATTTTTTGATCCCACATTACCATCAGAGATCATTGTCGATGCCAGCCGTTTGGCCTGGGCGCGGTGCTGACGCAGATCTGTGATGGGGGTGTCCGCCTGGTGGCTCACGCCAGCAAGGCGCTGTCGGAGGCAGAGCAACAGTACTCGCAGATTGAGCGCAAGGCGTTGGCCGTACTCTGGGCTGCAGGCACTTCCGGCTCTACGTCCTTGATGGTGGTGACGGACCACAAGCCACTGCTTCCCATCCTGGTGGGGTCATCATCCAAGCCGCCAGCAAGAATTGAGCGGTGGATGCTTGCTCTCCTGGAATACGGAGTCACCCTGGTGTACCGGCCGGGGGCCAACAACGCTGCAGACTATCTCTCCAGACACCCTGGGGTGCCCGGAGTGGAAGACCAGGACACCTGTGCTGAGGAGGCCGAGGAGCATGTCCGGGTGGTGGTGGAGGTGGCCACGCCAAATGCCATGCCCCTAGAGGAGCTTGAGACAGCTGCAGCGGACGATGAGTGTTTCAAAATCCTAAGGCACTCCATGCAACAGGGCTCCTGGAAGTCGGTGCTGGAAGCCCTGGCGTGGCGAACTCAGGAGGCCAGAACTGGACTTGAGCAGCTATGGAAGGTCCGGGAGGAGTTATCATTTTCAGCATCCGGCCTTCTGCTCCGGGGAGATCGAATTGTCGTGCCCCAATCGAAGGTGAGGGACGTGATCACCCTTGCACACCGTGGTCACCAGGGCACCGCCAAGACCAAGGCCCACTTAAGGCTGAAAGTGTGGTTCGCGGAACTGGAGTGGAAAGTGGACGACTTCGTGGCGGCCTGTGTTTGGTGTCAGGCGGCGTCTCCCCTGCAGCGTGAGCCTGTAGTAGAAGTGATGCCTCGGGGGACGCGACCGTGGGAAGTCGTTCATACGGACTTTGGTTCCACCGCGATGGGCACCCACTTCCTGGTGCTGGTCGACGAATTCTCAAGGTACCCTGAAGTGGAATTCGTGGAGTCAGTGGCGTTTGAGCACGTGGTGGTGGCCGTGGAAAAGGTGTTTGCGGCCCATGGTTTCCCCCACACGCTGTGCTCGGACAACGGGGTGCCGTTCCAGGGTGAATGGTTCTCGGAACTGATGGAGAGCTGCAGGGTGTTGCACAGGAAGGTCACGCACCTCTGGCCAAGGGCTAACGGCGAAGCTGAACGGCTGATGAGGACTCTAAATAAGACCTTCAGAATCGCCCAGGGCCAGGGGCAGTCCCTCCAGAGAGCTCTTTATCAGTTCCTGAAGGCACCACGCCGCATGCATCCACCGGAGTGGCCCCGGCAGAGGCGTTATTCAAGTGGTGCCCTCGGGGGCTCTTACCGGAGGTGGGAGAGAAAGAACCAGGGGTGATTGACAACCAACAAGTAGAGACAGACCGGCGAACAAGGATCGAGCAGGAGAACATCCGGAGAGGGCTTCGCCCGCAGCGGCTGGAGCAGGGGGATAAGGTCCTCATTCGGAATAGACACCCCCATGGAAAGCTCTCCCTACCATATGAGCCAGAGCCGCTGGACGTCGTTGCAGTCAAGGGATCCATGGTGACTGCATCGGACGGCCGGTCTGCGGTAACTCGCAACGTGAGCTTCTTTAAGAAGCTATGCGATCCAAGAACTGATCCGCCCCCTGATCCGGACTTTGGGGTGGTCCCTGAAGACGAGGGAGAAGCACCCTGTCTGCCTGAGTCCCCGGCCCGGGGAATGCCTATGGACAGATCACCTGTGCCGGAGATGAGTAGGAGGTACCCCCAGAGGGCTGGGCGAGGGAAACCTGCTCACCTCAGCGACTACGTGTTGGGACAGTTGTCTGATCATCCTGACGATGGGAACTGTTAAGTAGGGGGACCCGGGTGGATGTTAATAAAGGGGTGTTTTAGAAGGGGGGATTTGAAATGTTATAGGGGTATTGTGTTTTGATTTGCAGTATGAAGTTTTTGAGTGTTTGTTGTTATCCTCCCGAAAAAGGAGGAATGTGGCGCTGCCCGATGACGGGGCGCGCATGCGGCGGCGTGACGTTTGCACGCCGCCGCGTGCAGCATAAATAAATGGGGCATTCCCGGCCGGGACAGAGCGACTGGACAGCGCCGGAGGTCGCATCCAACCCCCAACATCCACCATAGTGGCAAAACTCTGTTGCCCACTGCCTAGGGATTGTGTATTAAGTAGCTCGTGACATACGAGCGTGGAATTCTACATGTAGAATTCCACGCTCGTATGTCACGAGCTACTTACTACAGATTGCACACTATACATGCATAGGTCACAGAAAAAGTACCTGTCATTGGTAAATAAAGGAAACAAAGCACCACATATGCACTCAGACCCATGATGTGGAACAAATAATGAGAGGACGCCATACCATTCCCAATACCCATTTGGAAAAATACTTTATAATTTGAGTACAACTGCGAACCAGAACCCAAAGAACAACCACTACCCCGTCATTGTAAACATCAACAGATCCTGAAGGACAGGTAACAGTGGACCACACAACTGGCACCCACCAACTGGCGAGCCTTACCAGAAAAGCAATGCAAGGCCCTCAACCACATCAAGAGGATGCTACCTCAACACACATAATAGTGGCACTATGAGTTCCCAACTGAGAAGACTCCCTAGCACATGAATGCTGATACCTGGAGACCTACTTGCTATTCCTCAAGCTCTACACCAAACTCTTCACATATAAATCAATATAGCCACTCACACGTGGCTATTTATCGACTAACCACCAGACCTCAAAGAACACAACTCAACATCTACAATCCAACTAACACACAACAGCCCTCAGCCAACACATCCCTGAAACAGGAGTGCACAGGGTATGCTCTGCGGACACAAATCCTTCAATGCCTCTAATCACAAAACAGATAGGAAGCTCGCACATGCAGAGCGCCCTGAGGCTTTTGGGTGTGTTGAGCATTATGAGCAATAGAGTTAAGTAAAGAGCTCCGGGTAGTCTCATCCACGGTGCATGAACAGGCGTGCTGTAGTCTTGCATGTACACTTTTCTTCTGACTAACCCAATGCACCCACTCTCTTTCAAATCCTTCAGTGCACCTGAAGACTATGAAAATGGCAGTGGTGTGTGTTACAAAATCTATTAACATAACATTCATAATGCACAGTAGGTTTATTGATCAATTCACATTTCTCAAATTCATCCTAACATTAAAGAGTTTGTAATCATGAACCATATACACTCATTCAGATAACCAAACAATTTGAATTGGAGTATAAAAAGGATGAAACATCTGTCACTTCATTGGGTGTCTGAGTGCAGTCCTGCTTCTCGTTTCTGGGAAATGTTTCAATTCCTCTGGAAGAGAGAATTAAAGAAATTTAGATGAGGAGGTGCTGGGTCTCAGGGCAAGGTTTGATGTTACATTCCGAGTCTCCAATGTGCAGGCCTCCTTAGTATAGTAGCAGCCATGTAGTTATGGTTAAGATGCTCAACCCATAGGAAGAGCACTTTTTGGGTGACTTCTAACTTTGGCGCTGTTCGACGAATCCTCAACAAGCTTTGCAAAAAAAGTATATGGCCACCTCCGAATGAAAGTTCGGTGTGGTTTCTTCAAGGCAGTGCACAGTTATAGAGGGGTGTCCCAAAACATTTGAAATCCTCAGACATTTGTATTTATTTATTTATTTGCATTTATAAAGTGCATAGCAGCCCTTAGCATCGTGGCACTGTTACGGAAGGCTTACTTAGTTGCATAAGTGCTTGCAAAAACATACATGTTGCCTAACCCCCTGTTGCAGGGCGGCTTACTTAGTTACATAAGTGCTTGAATAAAGATACATGTTGCCTAACCCTATGTTGCAGGGCGGCAGCAGCATACAAATGCATGAAGTCAGTTTAGGTGCCACAGGCATATTGCTCAACCCTACGTTGCAGGGCGGCAGCAGCATACAAATGCAGAAATGCCCAACCCCATGTTGCAGGGTGGCAGCAGCATACAAATGCAGACAGTCAGTTTAGGTGAAACAAAAATGAAGCCCAACCCCGAGTTGCAGGGCAGCAGCAGAATAAAAATGCAGAAAGTCACTTTAGGTGGCACAAAACATGCTGCCCAACCCCTTGCTGCAGGGCAGCAGCATAATACAAATGCAGAAAGTCAGTTTAGGTGGCACAAACATGTTGCCCAACCCCATGTTGTAGGGTGGCAGCAGCATACAAATTCAGAAAGCCATATTAGGTGACATATGGCTGCCTGCACATGTATCTCAGCCTCAGTGTGTATCTTGCATTTAGGTGAACCTTGCCTGCACATGTATCTCAGCCTCAGTGTGTATCTTGCATTTAGGTGAACCTTGCCTGCACATGTATCTCAGCCCCAGTGTGTATCTTGCATTTAGGTGAACCTTGCCTGCACATGTATCTCAGCCTCAGTGTGTATCTTGCATTTAGGTGAACCTTGCCTGCACATGTATCTCAGCCTCAGTGTGTATCTTGCATTTAGGTGAACCTTGCCTGCACATGTATCTCAGCCCTAGTGTGTATCTTGCATTTAGGTGAACCTTGCCTGCACATGTATCTCAGCCTCAGTGTGTATCTTGCATTTAGGTGAACCTTGCCTGCACATGTATCTCAGCCCTAGTGTGTATCTTGCATTTAGGTGAACCTTGCCTGCACATGTATCTCAGCCCTAGGTTGTATCTTGCATTTAGGTGAACCTTGCCTGCACATGTATCTCAGCCCTAGTGTGTATCTTGCATTTAGGTGAACCTTGCCTGCACATGTATCTCAGCCCTAGTGTGTATCTTGCATTTAGGTGAACCTTGCCTGCACATGTATCTCAGCCTCAGTGTGTATCTTGCATTTAGGTGAACCTTGCCTGCACATGTATCTCAGCCCCAGTGTGTATCTTGCATTTAGGTGAACCTTGCCTGCACATGTATCTCAGCCTCAGTGTGTATCTTGCATTTAGGTGAACCTTGCCTGCACATGTATCTCAGCCTCAGTGTGTATCTTGCATTTAGGTGAACCTTGCCTGCACATGTATCTCAGCCCTAGTGTGTATCTTGCATTTAGGTGAACCTTGCCTGCACATGTATCTCAGCCTCAGTGTGTATCTTGCATTTAGGTGAACCTTGCCTGCACATGTATCTCAGCCCTAGTGTGTATCTTGCATTTAGGTGAACCTTGCCTGCACATGTATCTCAGCCCTAGTGTGTATCTTGCATTTAGGTGAACCTTGCCTGCACATGTATCTCAGCCCTAGTGTGTATCTTGCATTTAGGTGAACCTTGCCTGCACATGTATCTCAGCCCTAGTGTGTATCTTGCATTTAGGTGAACCTTGCCTGCACATGTATCTCAGCCTCAGTGTGTATCTTGCATTTAGGTGAACCTTACCTGCACATGTATCTCAGCCTCAGTGTGTATCTTGCATTTAGGTGAACCTTGCCTGCACATGTATCTCAGCCCTAGTGTGTATCTTGCATTTAGGTGAACCCCGTCGGTATTTGCATCTGGCACTCTGCAACCAACTAGCATGCCTCCCTGCTCAGTAATTGCCTGGCCTGCTCCCCGTTCCTCTTAATCACCATAATTCTGTCCATCATGCCACCTCAACATCCAATTACCACGTGTGCGACCTTACCCAGCGCCAATTTATCCAATAGCTCACAACCAGTGATAATTGAGGCACCTTTAGTGCTAATGACTAGCATCCCTTGCCCTACTATAGACAGGAATGCAAGACTCAGAGCTAGATTAGCCAAAATCCACGAGCCACTCACCCGTTCCATACCTACCTCCAAGAGGCCCAGAACCATTCCCACTAGCCCTAATACCCACAAACCCGAATTACCTCTGAACCACCATACTAAACATCCCCCTCATCCTACTAACCAGAGAAGCACCAAACTTACCCAGAAATTGTCGGCCGCTATCACTACTACATCCATAGTGAGCCCCCAAATTAAGGGAGCTCTAACCAACGCTAGATCACTAGTAGCCCACGCAACTGAAATTGCAGACCTAATCATCAATGAAAAGCTGGACTTCCTTGCAATCACAGAGACCTGGCTCCATCCGGCAGTAGGCCCCATGCTTATGTTAGCAGTCCCTGATAATTACACTATCCTGAGACAAGACCGTTCTAACGCTAGAGGAGGCAGTGTCGCCATCATTCATAAATGTAGCCTTCCGATCAGAGCAGCTACCACCATCAGCGTCCCTTCTTGCGAACTACTCTCAGCCAAAGTTCCCATTAACAATACCCAAACCCACAAACATCCATGTGATCTATCGCCCTCCAGGCCCATTAGGCACATTCGATGAGGATCTCAACACTATCCTATCCACTAACGTAAAAAACGCCACACAGGCGCTCACCCTAGGAGATTTTAACATGGGTTTCAACGACCCCGAAGACTAAGCTGCCATTACCACGATTAACACCCTCACCGAATTAGGATTTACTCAAAGAAGCCTAAAACCCACCCATGACAAGGGTAGAATACTTGACTGGGTAGCTGACCACAATTGCCTAGCCAACATCACTGACATCTCACCATTAGCCTGGACCGACCACCACTTGGTATCGTTCTTGCTGTCCACCACTAGACCTCCTCCCACGCAGTCCATTAGGGCCCCACCCACACTCACGAGAAACAAAAAGAGCATCACGGTGGAGAGACTTACCCCCAACCTACTCCCCACGCTCAATTCTCTCCCTGACAATCTGGATCCTGAAACCCTGGTTGAGGAATATAATAAAATAATGTCCACTTCCTTGGACCTAATTGCCCCTCTCAAACTCAGGCCAAGTAAGCCCAAAACACACCTGAACAACTGGTATACACCATTCCTCAAAAACCTCAGACAGCAAAAAAGAAATTGTGAAACTATCTGGAAAAAAGACCCATCAGTAGCCAATAAAATCAAATTCTCAAAACTAGCGGCCCTGTATAAAAAAGAAATCATACTAGCAAAACGTACCTCCTTTGACTCCCGTATCACCCAAGCCAGTTCAAACATGAAAGAACTATTCTCCATTCTGAAAGAAATAGAAACCCCCATAGCACCACCAGACACCTGCATTAAAGATAAGAACTGGTGCACCGACATCCAAAATGCCTTAGCTAACAAAATCGCCACGCTACAAAACAAAATATCATCCAAAAAAGCATCCTTAAACAACCCTGCCTTGTCCAAGCCACCAGAGAAGCAGACCACAAATGAACATACACGTTTCAATTTCACCAAAGTGACCATACTTGAAGTTGAAAAAATCATTTTGTCATTGAAGCCTGCCAAATGCCACGGAAATTTATGTCCAGCACAGCTCATAAAAGACGCGGCCCGTGACCGCTCCCCATTTATCACAAAGCTAATCAATACCTCCTTCTCCACTGGGTCCATCCCCACCAACCTAAAACAATCTTGGGTATTACCTCTATTAAAAAAAAAACACTCTTGACCCAGCTACCCCCACCAATTACAGGCCCATAACAACCGTACCATTCCTCCTGAAAATCCTGGATAAGGTCGCCTATGTTCAAATACAGAAGCACCTGGAGGTGCACCACCTGCTAGGGGCTAGACAATCAGGCTTCCGACCCCAACACAGGACTGAGACAGCTCTCATCGACCTTAAAACACAGATCGATCTGCTTAGAGATAATGGCCAAGCAGCATTACTTCTCCTCCTCGACCTCTCTGCAGCATTTGATCTGGTCGACCACTCGGTCCTTTGCTCCCACCTTCACACGGCTGCGCACTTCTCCCCCGAGGCCATTACATGGATTAGATCTTTCCTCGATGGCAGAACCATGAGGGTTTTCTCACCTACAGATGCTGCAGACTCCATACCCATCACTTGTGGCGTACCTCAGGGCTCTTGTGTCTCCCCTACACTGTATAACATATTTACCAAGCCCCTTTTCGATGATCTGGATCATCTCGGTATCACCTACACTAACTATGCAGATGATACCCAGATACTCCTTCCGCTTTCTGGAGATTATGGAAAGGATTTGGCCTTGGTGAATAGGGTATACATCATCATCCAGGCATGGATGGCCATCCACGGTCTATGCCTGAATGATGATAAAACTGAACTTATCACCCTGGGTACCACCGCCAGCCTAAAGAAACTAAGCCCAGCTTACTCATCCTTCATAATTGATGGAAATACCATCAAAGTGGGACATGAAGTCATAACACTGGGCTTCTACCTGGACTCCAACCTTTCCTTTAACAGACAGGTGAATTCACTAGCCTCCTCCACAGCTTACACTTGTAAACTGATCCGTACAGCCAAACCTTTTCTATCCGTCACCAGCTGCTTGACCCTTGCCAGAGCCCTCATACTATCCCCTTGAGACTACTGCAACACCCTTTATCTTGGGTGCTCTAAGGCCACTACCAACAAGCTACAAATGCTCCAGAACAATGCTCTCAGAGCGGCCTTGGGCATCTCAAGAAGAGACCACATTACATCACATAGCCAGTAGAACAACTGGACCTCTATCCTAGATAAAATCCCCCTAAAAACTGCTTCACTAACCTACAAGTCCCTCAATAACGCGGCCCCCACCTACCTGACCGACAGATTTCACAGACTGACATCCTTGAGACCGACAAGGACAGCATACAGAAACTGCCTCTCAGTCCCTAACTTCAAACGTTCCACCATAGGTGGTAATAGTTTCCCAGTAAAAGCAGCCAAACTGTGGAACTCCCTACCACCCACTCTCAGAATGAACCTACCCTACCAAAACTTCCGCTCCAAGATAATGTCTTGGCTGAAGACAGCCGCCGTCTGAAACATAGTGGGCTAGGCTCCGCCTCTCCCTTCTGCCACCTGACATACCAGGACACACATATGCGAACTGTATATATGTACATATTCCTGCTTTCCTTCTTTATTACTGTGTATATGCCATGTATATGCCATGCTTATATTTTGTCTGTAACTAAGTTTCGCAAATTCATGTATCTGCTGCGCCTTGTTACCCTAGGGTATTCTGGCGCATTACAAATAATAAACTAAACTAAACTAAACTAAACAAATATGGTGCCCAACCCCATGTTGCAGGGCAGAGGCAACAGCATATAAATGCAGAAATTCAGGCTGCCATGGCTTGGTGGAGAGTGAAAAGGGGGTGGGGGAGGACGAGAGGGAGGGTGGCGGACACACAGAGTATCACAGGCGACCATGGGGGGAGGTGGGGGGCACATCATCACAGGCGACCATGGGGTGTGCGGGGGGCACACAGAATCACAGGCGACAATAGGGGGTCGAGGGCACAAAGCATCACAGGCGCCAATAGGGAGATGGGGTACCACAGCATCACAGGCGACCATGGGAGTTGCACACATCATCACAGGTGATCAAGGGGGGCACACAGCATCACAGGCAACCAAGTGGGGGGGCACACAGCATCACAGGTGACCAAGGTCGGTGTAGGGCTCACACAGCATCACAGGCGACCATGGGGAGGTGTGGGGGGCACACAGCATCACAGGTGACTATGGGGGGTAGAGGGGCACACAGTATCACAGGCAACCAAGGGAGGGTGGGGACCACACAGCATCACAGGCGACCAAGGGGGGTGCACACAGCATCACAGGCAACCATGGGGGGTGTGGGGGGCACACAGCATCACAGGCGACCATGGCGTACCTGTAGAGAACCGAGAGCAGACAGGGCCTTTGTTGTGGGCCTTCAGTGTAATGGCCGGCTCCTGCATCCTGCTTGTAATGATTGGCTTAAGAGCCAAGTGCAACCAATGGGAGGTGGGAGCAGGGCCAGGCCAGAAAACGCAGCGTTTTCCAACACAACTGCGTTGTTTCTGCCTGAATCTGCTTTCCCATTTGGGGTTCTTGGGCTCCCCACGGGGAGCCCGAGAGCCCCAAATGGGAAAGCAGATTCAGGCAGAAACAACGCGGCATTGCGGAAAACAACCACACTGTTTCTGCCTAAATCTGCTTTCCCATTTGGGGCTCTCGGGCTTCCCACGGGGAGCCCGAGAGCCCCAAATGGGAAAGCAGATTTAGGCAGACACAACGCAGCATTTAGCATTTCCCATTTGGGTCTCTTGGGCTCCCCACAGGGAGCCTGAGAGCCCCAAATGGGAAATCAGCTGTAGGTAGAAACACTACGCGGCATGTAAACATAACCGCGTTGTGTTTCTGCCTGCTGTGGCTTTCACTTGGGGTCTCCGGTGCTCCCCTGGGGGAGCACCGGAGACCCAAAGTGATAGCCACAGCAGGCAGAAACGCACGCGGTTGTGTTGGAAAATGCTGCGGTTTTTCTTTCCGAGTTTCCCAGGCTCCTCCGAGCCGGAGGAGCCTGAGAAACTTGGAAAGAAAAACCGCATCGTTTTCCAACACAATAGCATTGTATTTATGTTTGCGGTCGCTTCAAAAGCGACCGCAAACATAAATACAACGTTTTTAAAGCTGCGGTTTTATTTCTAAGTTTTCTGGGCTCCTCCAGCCCGGAAAACTTAGAAAAAAAAACGCAGCTAGTGCTTATTTTTTAAAAAAAAATAAATAGCACTTACCGAGATTCAGCTGCAGCTTTCCTGCTCTGGTCTCCGGTCCCCGTCCTCCGCGGACAGCACTAATGAAGGGAAAGCCACCCAGCGGTAGCTTTTGTTTACTACAGCTGGCTGGCTTTTCCTTCATTAGTGCCGCAAAAGCAAAAGCCAGCACAGGAGGGCCTCCATTTCACAAAATGGATGCGCCCATGTGCTTGCTTTTGCGAATTTTGAGCTTGAATAGCTCAAAATTTTACATAGGAAGTTTTAAAACAGAGAATGCTAGTATTTTTTTTTTATGTTGCCTATCTATTTTTTAAATAAAAATGTTTACTAGACCATCCCTTTAAGACCATTGGGGGTGTACCCAAAGCTTGGGCTGCCAAGGTTGAATACATTGAGTGCGGGATCATACTCAGCCGTGGACAACCTGGTCAGTACTCTTTTGGGACCACCTCCATGCAACATCACACTCCCTTCAACTACCCGGGTGCTCTGAGAAAGGCTATTCCTTTCCCAGGGAGAAGTAATAATAATAATAATAATAATAAGTAGGCTATCTTCCTCTACCCCATCTTCCCCAACCACTCCTGCCACCACACAGGCTACACCTTTGGGGCAGAATATCCTACCTGCTGCCTCGTAGGCCATACAGAATGCTGTTGATCCTTACCTTGCGAGGGTCACAATACTCTGTACTGCACCACACCACTCTTCTGGGGGGAAATAGTTTTGGAGTGCTTTTGAGGCTGTGGTCAAGGAGTTTGCGAAACACTGCCACCTACCTTAGATTTAAGGCACACCCAACATCTTCCCCTGTCCACCTTCACCTCCATATCTGTGATTGGTGCCCCTTCCCTCCGTACTCTCCCTTTCCTGCCCCACCTTACCGTCTTGCCTCTCCTACAAAAAAAATCCAAAAAAAGCCAGAAAGTAAAAAAAAAGGTTTGTTCTGGAACCACCTTTCACAGTTAAAAAGCAGAACTAAAAAAAAAGAAATCAGAGGACCTTATTCAGCCTGCATAGTCCGCGGACACTATAATAGCCTGTGGTCACCTGGAAAATTCCAGGCGCAGGGCAGGGGAATTACAATCAATTAACTTGTTTTTCAGTCTAAGATGGTGGCTCTTAAAATAACCTTTTTTTGTCTTTTTGGCTTTTATATTTTTGGGGGATTATTTGATTTTATATACTGAAGTAACAAATGTTCTACTGAACTTCATTATTTTTTCTAACTTTCACAAAAAGTGTTTCAATTTTCTTTCTTTTCAGTTTTTCCATTTTGTTTACTACAAGCACTAACAAATACTTTAATCCATATTTTAGTTGTTCACAGAAACTGTTTCAATGCATTTTGCCTCACAACAAAAGAGAATTGAGGGTTATTTAAAGACCACTTGTGCAACCCCTCTACTGGATGCTATCCTTACAATTACACCAATGCCAAAAGGGTCTAGTGGTAACAGAGAACGTAAGTGGTTGCAACCAGAAATACACACAATCTTAATCTACAAAAATAACTATTGGTTGGTAAACAGATATATTGTTACATTTAATTCAATTAATGTTTCCTTGAAACCTGCTTAAAATTATAGACGTCGTTTAGCTCTCGTAAAGGTCTCTAAACATCAATCACCACCACTGGTATGTTCCTGAGCATAAAAACAGTCATCAGCTCTTCAACAATTCTTAAACTAGTGAATTACTAGTTTTGACACCACATTGATTGGCTAAAAGCCCATCATAGCTATTCACCCATACATACACGCCATTCACACATTTCATAATTCATACCTCTTACACCTAACATGTTTAATTCCCATCTATGTACATGTAAGACCATTCATAGGATTTTCTTCAAGGGTTCATCGACTCCTGCTCTAGCTCAGGTAGTCATCTGCATAGACCTTTATTTAACCTCTAAATAGAGCAACATGTGTCACTTCTCTTTGTTATGAAGGCATGCACTCTGATTTTTATTCCCAAGCGACTCTTACACATTCTCTGAAACAACATAAACACTGGTATCAATTACAATGTCTTAGTTTGCTTTTAATTAGACAGTCGTTATCAAACTGTGGGCTATACTTCCCCTTGATTTCAAAACACCATGTATTATTGGTGTGCACCAAACCCCATCTCGCACAACCTCTCCTCCATTTGCAAATACTCCATACCATTATTTTGGAATTCTTTAAAAAAAAACATATTTTTCTCTTCAAAAACAACACCCTCCTCCGTTTATTGAAACACAGCAAGGGTTTTATATGTTAATATAGCCTTTAACACTTTCCATGTCTCTTGGCCGTGTCCCAGCTATCGACACTAAATTGTGTTTTCAACAACTATCTCCTTAGTTGTTCTTTACAAAAATGTATAAGTCTCATGTTTACCTCTTGGTTGCTGAGGTTCGCTCTTCAATCAGCAGATATTCTTCTTCCTACTCGCAACACGAGTTGTTCATTCAAAAAACACTGCCCATTGGTTCGCACAAGCGATTTCTCAGTCTCCTTGATATCAGTATCTAGCTCACAAATCTATAAAGCACTAAATTACTTGTGTTGTCCTGTCACAGTAACAGTTAGCCATTTACATTTTTGTGAGTATTGTACCTTGCGTGTTCATTGTGGCGCCATTCTTTCAATGTATGGCTTCCCTACTTCGTCTATTGACTATCCGTGCACTCGCACTCGGTCTGCAATCTCCAACTGCCGTGCCTACGTGCCTAAAAGGCAGGTAAACACACAGATATTATTCACGGTCCGCTAGGTGTGCCATTTGTCAAGTCACACTTTTTAAAATATGGCCCTTAGTATATAGCAGCTTTTCTTACATTTTCAAGGGTAGCTTACCAGTGATCACTTGGTTGCTTTCCAGATAGCTTATTTGGTTAGTGTCCTCGCTTCTGCTGGCGTTCACTAGACTCTTAGTCCTACATCTATGTTGAGAGCGTCTCTAGCATTCTTTTCAGATCAAAATAGCAACCCCTGCTGGACACCCTGAGAAGATTATAATACATTGCTTTTGCTTGCACTTAATGCTGTAAGATGTCTTTGTGTATTCTGCACAGCTCCACTTGTGTGGGTCTGTCCCAGTGCATATATTACTCCTTCATGCACATGTTGCTGCAATGTGATGTACTGCACTCCTCAATAGTCTAGTTACTTTCTCTCAATCAGTATACCTATATTGCGATAACCATCAATTGCAGGAATTTGGCACCTAGTCAAAAAACGAACATTCAAAAATCCTAGTGGGACACCGATTCGCACCAAAGAGTCAGAGGTACTGTATTGTAAATATTAATTCCTTTATTGATGTTGTGTTAAGGATACAAATCAACTTTATAAAAGGCCAAAGTACCCCTTTAGAATACTCCCTCTCTCACACGGTCAGCGGGTGACCATAACTGTTTATATATCAAGGAGACAGTTATACAAGTTATACCAAAGAAACTAAGCAGATTGCGCTTAATCAACTACCATGTGGATGCTTAATGACATGACCAATTGCAACACAGAGAACGTGGTTTATTTAATCACATGTCCATGTGGACTACAATATATTGGAAAAACCAATAAGAAATGCCGTACACGTATGGTGGAACACAGCAGTTGTATAAAGAACCAAATATTATCGGCACCTATGGTAAAACATTTTGTACAAATGAAGCATTCACATGAAGATCTGAGGTGGGTGATTTTGAAGAAGGTGTTTGGCAAAAACAAATCAGAAACAGACCGCAAATTAATACTTTTGAACAGAAAATGATTTTTAAATGTCAAAGTCATGTCACTGGTCTAAATGAGGAAATAGATTGGCAGCACACGCATGTTTAAATAAGAAACTTGATGTCAAATGCATGAAAGTTTTGTACTGGAGAAATTGAATTTTAAGTGCAAGAAATCTTAAGAAAGTTTTTCTAATTATATAAAAAATTTTAGGATTTTTGAAAAAAGTATACCTTGCTGGAACTGCATCTCCAACATACAATCCAGCGCCTGTTCTTTACCAAAAACATTTTTTCATCAATTTGTTTGGAGCCCTGTTATTCGCATTGCTGTCATCTACATCGGGCAGGTACTGCATTTAGTCTGTTTTCTATGTTTATTATTTGAATATAGCGCTTTATAAAAAATTGTTTTTCCATGTCCAATTTCTTGAAATAAATTCCCATTGTGGGTGGTGCGGGTCTCTTTTATCCCAAATGTTTTGGTTGGAGTTTCATCAGTATGATTGGCAATGTTGCATACTTCCAGACTCACAGGTGTAGAAACCCGGCGTGAGTCCTCTGTCTATATCCATGATAGTGAGTGTCCGAGTCTTTTGTCTATTGTGATAGGCATAATAGAGTTGATATATGCGAGTCGAGAAGAGGTGGAGTAGTGCGGCTCGCATACACGTGGAGTATTGGCGTTGTGTGGTCCCTTGGTCGTGCAGAGACTAGAGACTGCGCGGGAAGAAGGTACGTCTAATATTGAACAAGTCTGCTGTCATTTCACGCGGTGTACACGCGTGGTTGTAGCTTAATCAATGCAATCTCATTGTAGATAGATTTTAGAGGCCTGATGTTTATTCCCATATATATTTTTTGGATAAAAAGGTACCTGATTTTGGAGGTGCGGCCTTATTGAAAAACGGTATTTGGTACGGAATGACTACGGTGCAAGTCCTGTGGACAGCGAACTACTGAAATAGGAGGTACCATTTTTTGGGCAATTATGTTTTGGTGATGGTTTTTTACCAAGTCACTTTAGATGATGTGTAGTAATGCACCATACGTTCTATGGGGTCACCCAAGGTGTAGGTATGGTTTTCACGGTTCTATAATGGAGGGAAATAAGTAGTGAGTGGTGATTGTGACACAGTGGTGTCTTTGGTGATGAGATGTGTTCTCATGTGGTCCCATATGGAAATATAATTATGGGATGGTGTTGTTGTTGTTTTGCAGTACTGAACCGAACCTAGAGCTATTTAGAAGCAATAAATAAAGTGGTAGAGACTTGAATTCTGGAGTCTGCAGCTATGGTGTATTGAAATACCAGCACTATTAAAATCATACGAAGAGATATGTAGTTTGTTTTATAGATTGTGAGGCCAGGTTGACAGCAACATGTGTAACTCATCCAGTACATTGTGATTAAAAAGCATATGGTATCTGGTTGTTGAACTATGTTTCAAGATTATACTGACTTTTGTAGATGTATGATGACAATGTCTAGTGACAGCCCCTCCTCCTTTGTGTATCCTGGTTTTAGGAACATTTTTTGGAATATCTATGTGTGGCCCTGGTATGCATGGTGGAAACTAAAGAAATGGAGTTCTTCCCCTGAAGAAAGTTTGTGCAATTAGTGCAAGAAAGAACTGAAACATGTCGGGATTGTTGTTTATCTGAGTTAGTATACTCAGTTTTTGGAAAAGTGTTAAAGCTATTCGTGTATTTTTGTACTGTTTTTTACTATTGTATGTGTTTATATGTATGTGAATTTTGTGATTTGTATTGCTTTTACATCATGCTGTGTTGTGTTGGGTCATACTCATACAGAACATTTTCATGAGCTTTTTTATTATTGTGTAAAACTTTATTAAAACACATTTTTGATACTGGTGCATAAGTAACACATACTTGGTCTATTTTTTCAAGACTAGAGGAACTGGGAGGTTTGTTGTTCATCTGACAATCCCTGTTAAGGATACAACCATTCGATCTGTTCACTAAGGCCTCTCTCATTACTTCCAGTCAGGAAAATCATGCGTTGTTCAAATGCCCATAATTTCCTTTTTGCATTGTTCAGATCGTTCCCGGTTTTCACTTGGGATAAGACTCTCCACCTAATTTGATCTGCAGTATGGATTAATTCAATGCAATGGGACAGTAAGAGTGCACTATGCACTCTATTCTTAATACAGCTTTTGTGTTCAGTTATCCTTATTTTAATATTTTTCTCTATTTTACCTATGTAGAGTTTTTTACACAGACACCAAATGCCATATATGACAATTTTCATGTTGCAGTTCGTGAAACTCATCCGTTTCAAAGGTCTACACAATCCTATGACGACCTCAGAGCTTCTACATGTCTGGGAACAACAAGAGCACGTCCCACATGGTGAAGCACCACGTACCTGTGGCATGCCCCATGTCTCTGTCAAGGTAATCTGTCTTTCCGGTCACAAACTGATATCATTACGTGCAACCTGATCTTTTAAATGTTTGCTCCTTTTATATGCTATAATCGGTTTCTCAATTGGGCAAGAGCCCTTTTCCATGATCTTCCAGTTTTTGTTCACAATTTTCTTTATATGATTAAAAAAATTACTGAAAGTATTCACAAACACCAGTTTCTCATCTTCTCTTTTGGATAGCCGCGTTTCCCTATATTCAAGAAGGGACTCATGATTATTGTTACTTGCTCTTTTCATAGCCTTGGCGGTCAACCTACTGGGATAGCCTCTGTTGTGTAACTTCTCCCCAAGGTCTAATGCTTCCTTTTTGAAATCTTGTCTCAGTGTGCTGTTGCTTTTCAGTCTCAAGAATTGCCCCAATGGTAAATTGTCTTGCACATGTCATGGATGATAACTATTGTAATGTAACAATGCGTTAAGGTCTGCCGGTTTGTGATAGGGTCTTATAATACTTGTTTCCTTAGCTGTAATGCCAATGTCTAGAAAGTTGAGTATATTTTTGTTACTCATGTTAAAGGTGAATTTCAGGTATCTGTCTTGCCCATTGATCCACTCACAGAACTGTCTTGCCTCCACTTCAGTCCCTCACCATACAACCAGAATATCATCTATGTACCGTCACCATAGGCACACCTGTGTTTTAAAGTGGTTGTTCTCTCCAAAAATTCTGTTGATTTCAAAGGCTTCCAAAGAAAGATTAGCAACACTAATCAACATGTAGGCCAGTTTCTTTGTATCCATCTGGTTGAGGAGAAATCGTTCTTCTAGCAGGTTAATAGATGACCACTGTGAAATACTCGTATATAGAGCCACCACATCTAGCCCCAAAGGAAGTTCTTCTTCTGGGTTGAAATACAAACCTTCTATTACTTTGATTATTTGCATAGTGTCCTGCACATATGAGGTAATTCCTTTCACCATAGGTGTTAAAAATGTATCTGAAAAACGTTAGAGGGAATAAGAATTGAATTCACTCCAGACACAATCGGGCATGCCGGAGGGGTCACTAAAGCCTTGTGAATTGTAGGTAACATATAGAACTGGGGAGGGGGGGGTATTGGGTTTATCTATCACCAGAAACTCTGCTTCTTTTTTCAAAATCCACTCTCTTTGTTGTGCTTTTTCAATTTTGTGTCTTATCATATGTTGAAGTCTTTCTGTAGCGTCAATGATCGATTTTTCATAACACGTTATGTCTGACAGTTGCCTTTCACGTTCTTCCACATATGCATGCCTGTCTCAATGGCTCCACCCTTATCAGCCTTTCATATCCCAATCTCTTCATTATTGAGTAATGCCTTCACTGCGAGATGTTCCCCTTTACTCATATTGTGAAAGGTAGGTGTGTCCTTATTCCATTATTCAAGTGCTTCCATATCTATTAGTACTTTTTTCTCAAAAACCAGTGCTTCAACACTCTGTGCCTGTCAAGGTACGCAGAAGGTGGATGTTTTGTGTAGGACAGTGTCCACAATATCCCCTTCCTGTTCTTTATCCTGGAAAAATTGTTTAAGGGGACCTTCCTCTCCTCATGAAGCCAAAGAATTCCTTTCTAAAAGCAAGTTTATTGTGTAGGTTTGTTGTTACGAAACCCATGCCTTTTTCCAATGCATTACGTTCTTCCCTAGTTAGAGTATGTTTAGATAGGTTTACCACAAAATTCTCATACTCCTTGTCACCCGTGGTTCTGTATCCAACATCTGGTTGCCCCTCTCTAAAAAATGCTCACTGATGCCTCGTATACCCTGGTTTTGTCTGTTTCCCCTTCTTCTACCCCAGAAGTTATTCTTTCTCGATGGGTAGCATGAGTTCTAACCTCTAGGGCTCGTTCCTGCTTCATCATGTGTGCCCCCATCAATTTCGCTGAAAGATGTCTCCCCGAATCGTACTCTTTTCTTTTGCTCCATTACAAGAGTACTCTGTGGTTCATCATATTGTTCACCCGGTTTGTAGTTTACTTGGGTATATCGGAAAGCCTTCTCATATGTAAAGTTTTGCAGATCTTTCTTCATTCTCTGTATTGTTACTATTGTCATGTAGTCCTTGAATTCGTTCATTTTTTAATAACATGGCATCTAGCCTCTTCTTATATTGATGTAGGGGCACTATTTTCTTTTTTTCATCTTCAATGCATTTTGAACATGTTCATGATAAATCTGATTGCCAACATCAGTCAAATGCACTCTGTCGCTTTGGAAAATGTTGACAATATCAAACTTGATATTTTAATTGTGAAAATATGTCATTCCAACATTCTGAAAAAAGCACATACAGCCATCGCTACAGACATTGTCACAAGTCTCCCCCCCTTCTCACCTGTCTGTATTGTTTGCTCGTGATCTTCAGAGATGTCTTCCTTCGCACTGTTCGGGATTTATATAACCCTGTGTGTGGGTCCTCGGATTCCAGCGTGTGGTTCGTGACTCAGCTCCAGGATACGCTCAGATGTCCGGGACGAAGATCAGGAAATAATGAGGTTCGCACTTGGAGACCCAAATGCGATGGAAATCCAGGATATGCAAAGGTAAGGATAAGGGGAAGTAAGAAAGAAGTGGAATTCAGGGGACCGGGAACCAGGAATCAAAAGTAAGCACTGAACGAGCTCTGGCAACACACGTCAGACTACTGCAAGCGGTAGCGTTGAGACGCACAGAGCCGCGGGGGCGTGTCTGCTTTGTAGAACGTAGAGCGTACAATGCAGAGACTGGCAAACGGTGTTCAGTGGCCATGTTGGGAGTACTACTGAGTTCAGTCCCCTATGGGTCAGGGACCACGAAGTCCAGAAGGGACGCGAATGGCGGTTCATGACAGACATCTTACCTGCACACAACAAAGAAAACACCTGCTACCCTATCTTCCTGTACACCACAACCAAAGAACCTGATTGGCTGATCCCCGGATGTCTGTGGACATCCACAACTATCTGTGGTCACCACAGTCCCCTTTCCATGCCTGGCATTCCCTTAAAGGGTCCAGATGGCACGTGCAGTGTCTGCAGACTACTGTGTGTCTGCAGCTGCTGTAGCAGAGGACATCCATTCTACCCTTTTTACTTGTATGTTTGGAACACTCCCTTCTTGGCCGCTTTCATACAGTCAAATAGCCATCCACCAATCACATCCAAAAACTGTATATGTAACCCATGTCATCTTAGTTCAACACTTCAGATGCACTTGTGAACTCGCAGAGTACATGTCTCCTGTTACTCACAGCCACCTGCTTCAAAAGCTACTGTGAAACCTTCCATGATTTCTATTGGCAGATTTGACAACAACAGCATCTAACAAGACATAGTACAGGTATGCTTACAGTTTTAAAAGTATTTCTTTCAACACTTTTACAAATATATATATATATATACAGGGTTGCTGCCACTTACCCTGTAATAAGCTGTAATAAGCTTCTCAATAAGCATGTTCTCTTTTTTAACCACTGTATCAAATGCCATGTATTGCAGCATTCTGACCCGGTCCTATCAAGTGGCAGTTACATGCAAAACCAAAATATTAAACTTCCACACACCAAATGGGACTTTAAAAATGTTCTAAAAATGTTCTACGAATCTACAAATCTTTTGCATCTGCTTTTCCTTTCTTTCTGTAAAATAGTTACACACAGTGCTGCTGTAAATACTGTAAGAAAAGCATGGTATCAACAGTAAGACAGACACAAGTGACCACAGTTAAAGGGTGTTTATTGAACTTCGAAATGCTTTCATAAATGCCTATCTAATGCAAAATCTACAGATGGGAGCAAGCTATGACCATCAAATAATAATAACACTGTCGTAGTGGTGTCTTGACAAAATAAAAGGGCCTACAATAATAAACCTATTGGCAGTCCTTACCTCTAAATACAAATAGTGTGGGAAACAATGTTACATAAAAGAAAGAAGTGTTGAAGAAATTATATGTCAGGATGTTCCGGCCGTAGGCCTCCCTTCCCCACATTTTCAGTACAGGATAAGGTGGTAAACTCGAGCTTAGCACAGTCTGTGGCATCTCTAGCACGAGGGTGCAGTACAAACAGCATCAGGGCCTTCTGTGCCCAAGTCTCTTTGCCTTTAAAAGTCTCTTCTTTCAGAGGGCCTGATGCAACAAAAAACAATATGTTCCTTTCCTCTTAGGTTTTCACACGTACTCAAAGTCTCAGGTGATTCACAATCCACCTCGTAATCCCCCTCAGCCGAGCTCAGATCTCCTTTAATACAATGCTTGCCGGATTTCCATGTATCCAATTTCTCGGGTGATTCCTAATTCAACCTAGATCTCCCTCAGCCGGGCTTAGATCTGTTTCAACCAATGTTCAATCAGTCTCCCTCCACAAGGCTCGGACCAATTTTTTCACTGTAACACAAATGGCTTTATCCCAAAAGCTTTCAATTGATCTCTCTCATTCAGGCTGGGACCAACTTTCTCTATTTTTTCATCAGCTTATTCAATTGATCTCCTCCGTTCGGGCTTTTTTTTCATCAACTTGCTTGGTAGTATCAACATCGAAGACTTTGGATTGGGCACAGGATTTTGCTCGACCCGTCGCAGGATCACTTTGATGCATAGTTTTTTGCCACTCTTTCACCTTTCTCAACTTTCAGTTGGATACCTTACAGAGACCGCCGAATGATCCCACACGCGATGCCGGATCACTCTGTCAAGGGTATAGTATCTGGGTTTCAAAGTTAAATCACTCATCCATGTTGGTTATCACATGCGTTTCTTACACTGTTTGCTTCGGCGCACACCATCCAATGTTGCCACTTGCAACTTTAGCTTCAACACAGACCGGTCTGGTATCAGTTTCCCCAACTCACCGACTGTGTTGATTTCACTGGTGCTGCTTTGTTGTAGGAGCCAAGGACAGTACCAAAGCGGCAAACGATTCTCCCCGCCTTGATTATCAATGCAGGAGGGCCGTGGGTACCTTTGACCCACAATGCAGGATTCTTCAGCCTGGTTTCCAAGTCTTACGCTTTCTATTCTCGAGGGTTTGTGAAAGTAACGGTTCCTTATTGAAAAGGTTAAGGGCAGTTCCCTCCTAGCAATGCCCTTCTGTTTTGCTGTCTTTCTCCTCGTGCTAAACTGCCAACTAAGAACTGCTGCTTACTTCTGTGCTTTGCCTTGCTCAGAGTGCACTCTCGGGTGCTATCTTTTTTCCATATGAGGAAATATTATGGAAGTCTGGTCTGTGTGATGGTCAGTATTTGCCTGACCCTGCCTGACCATCCATTGTATTGGAACATGTCAGGTATAAGGCTCAGGTGTTAGTCTGTTTTCTCTCATAGTGAGCTGTCCGTGAGAAAGAGTTCTTGTTGTGAAGGGGGAGTTGAATTCCTAAATATCCTACCTGGTAGGATGGGGTAAAGGTGTTACAGGGAAGGGGATACCGCGTCTTGCCATCCGGTGTCCCACTCCCACTCCCTGAAGTCCCCTCACACATGTGATCCTCCCACACTGGACCACCCACAGGAACTGGATCCAAAAACGATGGCCGTGTCCTGGCCACCTGGATGACAGATCTCCAGGGCCTAGTGGGTGAAACACCTTCAGATTTCCCACAGTGCGCATATGCATTTTTTAAATTTCAACAAAATGCTCCTAAAAAGAAACAATTTTAAACACACAGAATTTTCAATTTCTCATTCCATATAAATCTCATACATTCCAACCTTTCTCATTACATCCCGTATAGGGCCACCATTCTCTACCTGCTCGCATATATGTGTATACTGCCAAAGTATCGATATACAACACTTCACCTTACGTAAAAACTACTGTTCTTTTCCAACCACTACTATAAGACACCAAACACTACTCCAACTACGATCTGCCATTGCATTATCACCAGACCACAGGTTCCCTATTCTTTAAAAACACAGAAAAACATCACAAATACATTGGACCACAAACACACCACTTCTCTTATGAAAATCACAAGTCCAAAAATAACCTAGATATGCACCTTTTTATGCACCCATTTTTGCCATGTTCCTTATAATGTCCCAAACAGCACTACTCATAGGGCCTCATTATGGGGTTGCTGGTAAAACACACCCAACATCTCAGTGCTACTGGGATATCACAGCTGGTGGTACAGTAAGTTCCCATTCCCATGGAGTCACATAGGACTCCATGGGAATGGGAACCCTAAAGCACTGGCACTGTTAGTAACATTGCCAGTGCATCAGTTTACAGCCTGGTGGTACCGGCCTGAACTCCCAGCAGATCCGACCTGCTGGGAGTACAGTGCCCCTATCAGCAAACACCAAGTGAACCAGTCACAAAAAGGTGCTGGAAACATTTTACTGGCACCTTTATTTTCAGACCAGCTCACTCATAATGAGGGCCGTAGACCAATTGTTCTAACAACCTAGTTAACATACTTTACTACACCATTCATAACAGAACTTTAGTAACTCTTTTACCAAACAACTCCTACTACCTATGTAAATAACAGCCTCTCTTACTAAAAGTACTTCACCATTAGTACATATACCCACTAACTCCCATTTTACAATTACAGGAAAAAAAGAAGATTGAAGAAGCCAGCTACCGAAGAAAGAACACTTCCATCATACAATTTAAGTATATTAATATAGCATGTGTATCTCTCTAATTGTAACAATGTACTTTCACTAAAAAATAGCCTAGTGTATTCTATTCTACTCAACAACATTGTATTTCACTTTTACTCATTATAATACCACATTCACACTCTTTCTATCCCAATCTAAACACTGCCCTTTATTCAATACACCACCAATTCCTTACTAACTAACAACACATCCATCTCTCAACAACTTCTATACCACAATTTCACTTCCTTAGTATTCCATACCCATATGCACATATTATCCTAACTCTAACATAACAACTATGAAACTAATTGCATTCCAAATCACGAACACACTTTAGCACACATACACATACATATTCACACTTTTATCCATTAAACCCACACAACCTTCAGACATATGTACTAAAAGACACCATTATAACAACCACTGCCTCAAAACATCATAATGTCCCTACTTATTCAATCATGCCACCACCCCCTTACTCACTAACCCAAGCTTATCACACCTGTGCAGCCTCTTACTATTACAACCTTCCTAACCACACATATCATCCCACTGCACAATCACACTACACTTTATTCATCTCTACAATCACACACACACACATGCATAATACATGAAGAAACGTTTCACAACTTTCAAACACAAACTTCTCCATAGAACATAAAGAAGAAATCAAATCGAGGAGATAAAATAAGAATAAAAAGAAGCCGCATAATCATCCTTCTCTAAAATAATGTATAGAAAACATTCAAACAAAAGAGCTAGTAACCTCACTCAACAAAACTAAACCAGCCACTCGCTAAAAAAAGTAAGGCCCCTCTTTCAAAATTTAAAAGTAAAAACAGATGTTCAGACAAAAGCATACCTACTAATAAACCTAACACTATATCTACCAAAGTTAACGTAGCAACACTAAAGCAATCCAAAAAAATAATTTTGCAAAAACATTTCCACAAAGAGTCCTTAACAATGTTATAAAGACAGCTAAAACGTCATGACCTACCCTTAAAAACTACAGCAGAAAACAAATCCTCGAAGATCTAATTAACAGCCCATTTCCACTAAAGCGAAAGTTGTTTATATTGATATGAAACAGAATGAAACCAATCACTAAATTAATCAATAAAGTACAAAAAGGTACTTCTAAACATGTGCAATGTCACTATAGATAACTTTTCAAACTTCTGTGAAGCTGAATGGATTTGCACAAGCAGCACAGAACCATATTTAAATGAAGGCGCTTATAAACAAGAACAACAAAAAAAACATTACCATAGACAATATTGGGCGAGGGTATGAAATGACAGGAGACACCATTATCTCAAAAGAAACCCTTAGTGAAAAAAACTCCCCCAACAAACTTTCAACCAAATGTTACTTTTGCCCAAACAAACTGTCCAGTTTACAAATGAATGTGAAGCTCAATATATAATGTACGTCAACAATCCTTGTAATCTTTATGACAATTCCTCAATCACTATGTGAAACTAATAGATAAAAGTAGAATACAAACTTTACAAACCATGGGCTCCTGCACAATGAACATCTACACTGGCCGGCAAGGACATTCATTAGCCTGCATTTCAGGAACTGCTTGCAAAAGCACCTTCGACCCCGTTAAAATGTTAGCAACACACCATTCCGCTATACAAAATCTTGTGCATAGACTGTACTATACAAAAAGTCCTGCTCTAGAAATGCAAAATTTAAATAACATTCTCCTACATGGAACTGCCAAAGAACTCCTTCAAGAATTAGAGCACTTCCAAACTAAATATTTTTAGTACTGAAGTTCAATTAGAAAATTATGTAACTTTAGAAAACGTTAGCAAAAACCTCACAAACACCACCCACCTTACAAACTGTGAGGAATTTGACCATCCGCACAGGGAGAGGGCGCTCACCTGGGCTTTTTTGATTTTTTAATAATGGAAAGGAATAATGGGAGACTAACCTCTGAGGACTGTGTGAGGCCATTCCACATACAGTCCATCTGCTTCCTGCACAAAACGCATAGTCACATGTACTCCGGGAAGACACAGCATACAGCTGCTGTCTTCCTCTGTCTTATTCAGCTGGATTGTGACAGCCCCGGGTACATCAAAGCATCACAGAAGGGAAAAGGCACACCTTCCTCCAGCATGAGCAGCCTAATTTAAATATCAAAGGCCCCATGGATCTGCTTTCCTTTGTCCTCCGGCTGGTGGCAGTGCATACTAATGAGATATAATTGAAGCAAGCCTGAAGGGGCTTTGTTGCTGGAATAGACAACAGGAAAGGCGGGGCTAACACCCCTTTGATATGCAATATGTCAACTTGTAGCTAGTTCCCACCCCTTTGTATGAAAGGCAGTGAAATGCATGTCTGGGTACACTATTTACCGTAGGCAAACCCCTGCAGAGCTGACCCCTTTAAGAGGAGAGAAGTATGTGGTTTGGGGAGACAGGAAGTCTGCTCCCAGCACAAACTTCAATGAAACCCTGTGCTTTACACAAGAATCACAGATGGCTCAGTTAACCAGAGAGGCACTTTGATCTACAACAGACAGGGAGATGGGTGGGACTTAGGTATGTGTTGTCACCTCCTTGTCTGTCCTATTGCAGAGCACTCTGGTCCTGGCCTCATGCATAACAGAAGATTGTTGGTGGGGACCCACGATTGGTTCCTTAAGGTGGGCCAAGCCTGCACCAATCACTGGGGGCCATTTGACTTTAAAACAGAGCAGAACCGCTCACTTAGCAGATCATCTGAAGACTTCAAAAGCAGTAAGAAGAAGGACTCATTTGGACCGGAGTTGAAGGTACAGTCTACCTTACATCTTCCGCTAGTGAAGGAAAACCAGGAATTCCAAGAGGGAAGCAAGATCCCTCCCCTAAACATCTCCCAGGGAACAGAGGGGGATACCAGACTCAGAGGACCCATCCAGCATCTCCAGAATCTGTACCCAGCCAGCACACAGCGTGCCCTACTAGGTTCTGCCAGCAAGCTTCCAAGGTGTGAAGTGCCAGAGAGGATCCGAACTAAGGACATGACTGTTGCCTGCAAACACTCTCCTGAGTTTTGGGCCATCTGCCTTGAAAGGACATGAGCAGGATCGAACTGGGCTATCAAACGACCTGGAGGACCTGGGGGGTGGTTTTCCCGGTTTATTTGAGGTGTTTTGAAATGTTGATGCTGCCTGCGGCTGCGGTCTGCAGCCCGAGAGCAGCTCGCTCTCGCCAGCAGCGGCAGATGATGCAACAACCATTCATCAAAGCAAGGTAATGCAAGTCGTGTTACCTTGCTTTGATGATTTTTTTTTTATGCAGAGCAGCATCATTCATGCATAGAGAGGCCGGCGCCACCATGCAGTGTGTGTGGCCTCTCTCAGCCAAGCCTCTCTCAGCCACTCAGGCCTGGGCAATGGGCATGATACATCCAGTGACGCCGGCATGAGCATGGCTGCCTGCCTGTCTCACTGCCTGCTTGGCACCAGTCACGCTGGGCCACGCTCTCCTGTGCAAGCGAATTACAGAAGTGCTATATTGTAACACCTGCTGCAGCCCTGGGGGGCCGCCGGAGACCACAGCATGGGGCTGGACACAGACTCTGTGCCACCGGGCCTGGGAGTGGGAGAGGTCTCAGGTCATTTCAGTGACTCTGATGTCACTGACTGAAGTGGAGTGGAGTCATATTGGGCCTGCCGCATTTTGGGCACACAAGTCAGGCTGTCTCAGCTCAGCCATGCACATGGAGAGGCACGCACCCCCACGCCACCAGCAGCAGTAGCAGCCAGCAGGAGGGAGGCCAAGGCCACAGCCAGTAATTCCACGGTTTTGCTTGGGCTGGCCTGGGCAAAGCCACACAGCACAGGGCACTTCACCTGCCGCCACGTGTGCCGCCGGCTCTGTCTTCAGGCTCCCTCCGACTCACTCAGGCCGCCGGCCCGGCCGCTCTCACAGCAGCCACCCTGATCTCATCATTTGGACTGGGCTGTGGAATGTGGACAGCAGGACTAAGGTAAGTTAATGACTCACTGGGGCCTGCTCTGATCTGAGGGGTTGGGTTGGGGACAGTGACTAACAGTGCCTGCTCTTCTTCCAGCATGCCCGACCACCACCTCTCTTTCTGGGTTTCCCACAAGTTTGTTCTCCTTCCTGACCCTCCTTTTGCTTCCAGCTTTTCCGCATCTTGTCACTGCTCTTCTCTATCCATTCCTTTCCTCCCATTCTCCCATCTCTTGCTTGCCTCACGCTCCTGCTGTTGGCCTCCTCACCCTGTGGTTGTCTTCATGTTTGGAACCGGGACCTCCCGTAGACTCGTGCTATCAGTGCCCAGCTGGCTGGTCATGCCCCCAAATAGTGCCCGGTGCATAAATATGAGCAGAGATGATGTTGCAGTATTGTGTTGTCTGGATAATAAAGCATATTGCATCATGCCCTCAGTTTGCCACCCACTGAGGGACAGCCGTGTGCTAAGAGCGTCCCATTGCAACTTGCAAGCCATCATTATGGGTGGTGCATGCCTGCTGAGATGTGCACCCTGTTGTGGGCAGCTTGTTGTTGAGGCGTGTAATTGGGTCAGACCGTGGGTATGATGCCCTAAAGGTAATGCAAATGGTAGGCATGATGGTGGTGAGGGTGGGTCAGAGATGAATTTGAGGTCAGGATGATGCTTTAGAGGGCAGGTGATACATCAGTGTGTTGCCATAAGAAAACCGGATGCGGATGAGGGCAATTTAGAGGGTGAAAAAGATACTATGAGGGTGGTTCTTAGAACTGGTGGAGTGCCTTGAAGAGTGTTATTTCGGTGGCTCGAATGGCAGTGAGTGGGCATGGTGTCATGCATCAATAGGCCGACACAATATTGTTGAGGGTGGTCCTTAGAGGGTCTCTTATGCTATAATGACGGTATGTGGGGTGCACATGGTCCGTTCAGGGTTGTTTGAATCGATGACATGCCCGGAGGAGTGTTTTGTAAGGTGGGCATGATGCCAGTCAGTTGTACAGATGGTGGACGTGACACCATTGGGGTGGCTATGATGCCATGATGGTTCAAAGAGTGTACATATTTCGGCGAGGATGGTTCATAAGACTGGTCTAAGTCTCTGAAAAGTTCCCCTGGGGTGGATGTGACTGTCACTGCACTTAACACTGTGTCCTGATGTATGTTCTTTTGGGGAGGGCGGTGGTCGGGTCGGGTGCAGTATCGCGCATACAGTCATGCATAATGAATTCTGGGTCAAACAGTCCTTTGGGTACTCTGCATTGGGTCATGGTGCAATGTTGGACATGTCTAAATACTGAGGCAGAATGTATTGTAGGACGCGTTTGAACATGAGTTCTGAATGAGCAAAGTGCAGTCAGAGAAAGTGAGTTAAGTGACACCTAGGTTTTTTTGAAGGTGCAAAAATTCTGCCAAGCTTTATTTAGTATATAAACTGCACCTGGGTATATGATGGTGGCACCTTTTACAAATGGGTAGAGCTGGGCATATGCTGACAGCATGTGTGTTTAATTGGGTGCACCTGGGCAATTGAGGTTGTACCTGTCACATGCTCGCAGTATCTTACCTAGAAAATGAATATGCATGTGGGGCTGCCGTTAGGTATATGAGAAGCCAGGCCCAGTGGCTTTATCAATACTGTGTAACATATGTATCTTATCTTCGGTTATTAGATCACGACTTAGCTTAAATCTTATTTCTGAAATACCTCATTTGTTGTGAATGCATATTTTGTGATGGATGTAAATGGGACTAAAACAGTTCACACTGCTACTATCCCCTAAAGAACCAATACACACAAATTACCTTTCCTTGAATCATGCAGCGTGGTCAGCGGATAACACTAATGACCTCTGACTCAGCGGCAACTCCACTGTTTTTTTCACCTATAAAAACAGCCCCCTATCAACTTTTTTCAATTTCCTTCCCCTTTTCCAAGCCGCCTTTTGCCACAAAATCTGTATTGTCCAAACCCTTTTCTCACTGCGCTGTCCATGGACAAATGCGGATCCAACATGGCGACCGTTCCCAAAAATCTGATGGCTCTCAAGTTTTTGAACATCCGGTCAGCGTGCCTTTTTTGGTGTTGGTAGGCCTCGAGCAGCCCCCTGTTTGGCCCAGAGCCATCGGTGAACCCCGAATCAGGAAGTGAGTCTGCAGACTTGCCCCAAACCTACTTGTGGGCCATTTAAAAAAAAGCTATTGTACAGATTTACACCAAATTTACAAAAGCACACTTTCAGGACCAAGCTGTCGCTCCTGGTGCAAGTTTGGTGAAAATCCATGCAGCTGTTTGGCCTGTAGGTGCAAGCAAAATCTTGTTTCCATTGCGCCTATGAGGATTTCAAAAATGTTCAGACGCTCCCTATAACTTTGCCCCCCCCCCCCCCCCCCCCCGGACAAAACCGCACCAAACTTTGCAAAATCATTCCACGGTGGCCATATACTGTTTTTACAAAGTTTGGTGAGGATTCATTGAACGGTGCCAAAGTTATAAATCGCTCAATAAAGTGCTCTTTTTTATGAGTTGAGCAACTTAACCATAACTACAAGGCGGCTACCGCAGGCCCAGTTATATATATAAATATATATATCCTAATATCCATTACATGTGTTTGATTTACCCACAATTTGGTCTCCTTTGGAAACGAAAACTTGCAGTGATGAAATAGGTCACTATCAGATCTTTGTAGAGAGGAAAAAAATATTTTAGCTTTGAGCTACTTTGTTAGTACATTACTATGCATGTCACTGATGAAGAGTTATCGCATCGTAAGTTTAGGTCCCTCCAAGTGACTGTTTTGCTTGCCGATCACAGGCGTCCAATTCACCTGTTAGGTGTTCGAGGCCTCTGGTTGGATGAATCCATGACTCATGGCATTTATGGCTTTTGCGCCGTTTGTTTCATATTGCAAGCAGCGGGCGCGCGCACGTGCACACACTTATTGGAGTCAAACCTTAACGTTCTATAACATCCAACCAACCTGTATTGCTCCTCGCAAATTAATTCCAGTTTCGATTGCAGCATAGTACGAAGCCTGGAGAAATGTTCTTTGCAGTAGAAGTGCGAAAAACAGCAGAACTGCCAAAACGTAAGCATTTGCCAGGAACTCCTGAGAGGATATAAAATAAACACCGAGAAATTTGGCCTGAAAAAGAATAACATGAAAGATAAGAATAATTATGAAATGCAGCGATGACTATTCTGCCAAAAGTCAAGACAATCCATTACAATATTCAAGCAGCAGAATGGTTACTAATTGAACTGGCATCACGCCTGTATATGCAAGAGAATTCCAGCTTCCCTGGATGCTTCAATATTCATATTGAAATACAGTTACCATCAACCAAAATCACTGAACACAAACAGAAAACAACAACATGATTTTTATTTCTTGGGTTCTATTCCTTCTTTTCACAGAGTAGCTGACACATATACAAATATACATAGACTTCAGAATGACCGCCCTCTTGACACATGTCTAATCATGAACTAATAATTACATTAGATATTTTGCCTCCTTCAATGCCATGGGAATTTCTACTTAAACTTCGGTTTTATTCTTCTTTGTATTTAAGACATACATACAGAATCGAGTGTTAATATGTCTCTTTTTTAATAAAAGGTTCCCAGATAAAATGCAACATCGTGCATATTTCATAAGGTTCTAATTATACCATTTGCCCCAGTCCTCTATCACCTTCAAGGTGGCAAAACCTTCCTTACAGGCACCCCTGCCCCAACCCTTGCCTGTCTGAGTTCTGTCCACCATGTCGCAGCACTGACAGAGACATTCAACTACATCAAACCAGGCCTCCAAGCACTACATTATCCCTACAGGAGGCATGCATCACCTTCAAACAGCTTGCATCACTTCCGGGGCAGGATTCGGAAACTATGGCCTTGACCCCTCCCTTTAGTTCTGAGACAGAGAGAGAGAGAGAGAAAGAGAGAGAGAGAGAGAGAGAGAGAGAAAGAGAGAGAGAGAGAGAAAGAAAGAGAGAGAGAGAGAGAGAGAGTGTGTGTGTGTGTGTGTGTGTGTGTGTGTGTAAGAGAGAGAGAGAGAGAGAGAGAGAGAGAGAGAGAGAGAGAGAGCATGGGGATGCACTCCTGATGTAAACAGGGAGGAGTGCCACCCTTACGTGTGCCAGGTGACCTATTTCTTAATAAATGCCACTGCCCGCCAACCCAAAAAGACAATTCTTAGCCTTTTGATGAGAGGGTTTGGCATTTGAAGGATAATACATTACATTTGGCTATTGTTCATATATCAGATTATTAAAACAGTGTCAAATGACAATATGCTAATTAGCCAAGTGTTCCGACCTTCTCTCTGAATGCAGCTCACCACCATGAAAAGGTTGAAAACATGTTTCAAGTTGCTGGAGAAGACTGATCCCTGGCTGTGTTCAACCAGTCTGTGAATTGTATGACTAAAGGGAACTCTTGTGAGCAATGATAATTTTCGAACCACATTTGCATGGAAAAGCAATGGGAGAATCATAGCGGAATCGAGCGCTACGAGATAAAGTAAATTACTACATTAACCCCAATAGAAGAAAGAAAGCCCAACTCATGTGTGACATTCCGTAAATCAGGGGCTTGGAATGCCTTTCTGCAGCAATTGCAATTGTTTTTTTCTGTAATGGAGAATTTGGAGATTTTCTGATATTCTACAACTCGACTCAAAGTGCCCCACTTGCCTCTTGCAACCAACGGGCATTTTATTAAGGGCCTCATTTAAGGACAAGTTAAATTTGGTTAACAGAGAAAAAAAATAGGCAGCACATTACATTTCCCTACTCAAATCTGTATACGGTTACCTTTGTGCACGGCATATGTGAGTGCGTTTGAGTGTGTGTGTAACCTTTTTGGGAATCGAGCAACTGATACTTAACACAGAACTCTGAAATAGCCGTTATTCAATGGACATATTGACATACTGATTATCCGGATTGCTGGAATTATATTCAAGATATATTCATGTTGCTCGCATTGAAAGTAAAGCAATTTCTAACTGCACCTACAGAACACAGACCTGTTAAGAAAGTTCATTCATTTTCTGTTTTGCATTTTGTATTTGAAAGATACGTTAGCACTATCTGTTTCTAGGAAATAGATATACCAGTGAAATCCAATAGGGACAATTTGCATCTCTTGTTGTATTCATTTGCTAACCACAGAAGCACAGTTCTTCCTCATTTTTTTACTCTAAAAACCCGCTGCTGATAGCAAACCTCATACATTCTTACACGTCTGCCAGTGAACATGGTAACACACAGGCAGGCTCTCTGACATAAGACATTCAGAATCGAGAAGGGTGCCGAGGCAAGGTACGGTTCACAGAGATTTGGGGGGATTATATAAAAGTGTGGCCAGCTAAAGCAAACCTGGTAATCTTCTTCAACAGAAAATATTAAGAAAAACAATCACGGTAGTCTTCTTGGGTCATTTGTCTCTCCACTAGGCAAGTATCCAAGGCGCTGGAGCCAATGTCCAACTCTTTTACCGACCACTGGTGACTGGTCCACCTCCCCAGTGCTCGTTGTTGCAGGCTCACAGGGTCACAAACCCGCTTCCTTGGTTTGTGCTAGATGCAGGCTTCCTGGGGTGCCATACCCCTCAACTTCCTTTGATACAAGATCTTGCTGGTCATGGCCAGCAGGCAGATCTAAAGCGGGGTTAGTGAGTAGCTTAGGTAAACCTCAGATGGCCAGCAGGCAAATCTATAGAGTGGGTAGTGAGTAGCTTAGGTAAACCTCAGGCTCCTTTCCCTTTTCCTCTATAAACTGTTTGTAACCTCCCTGTCCCATCTCATTCCCAGACTCTGGTACTGCCTAGGGCCAACCTGGCACATATTATTTTCCCTGTGAGCAACTAACCATTTTGTGAGCATGCGTAGTTAGTGAGCTATCATTTCTGAGGAGAGTTGGAAGGGAATTACCCCTTCGCCAAACACTGCAGTTTTTAACAAATCAGTGTAAAAGGTGCACCTTACAGCACCTTTTTCAAGGATATTGGATAAAGATGTATGTTATTACAAACAAAAAAAACGCACAGCACACAATTAACCGGTCCAACCACAGCCCTATCAAAAGTACTTCTATGCAAAGAAAACTATTTGTATGCAGAAAAAAGCACTGTATGCTCAGTATAGACAATACGATTAGTTGCAGGTATTCATTTATCAACACTGCTCAGAGACAATACTGAACATGTTGTATGCGATAAGAAAAAAACTCTTGTGTGTTACAAAAAACAAAAATTGCTTATCACAACTGATGTGCCTGGCAAAACGTTCAGGCATCATACATTACTTTGCATGTGAAATTTGGTCAATTAAAAGGAATGTTCTAGAAAACAGGCCACTAAGAGTTCATGTACCACTTTAATGATGTAAATCAGGACGAGGAAAACAGTCCTCTCTTAATGTATGTCAGGATGATAATTGCCTCAGAAAAGCTGCACCACAGAATAGTCCTGTGCCTCTCATTAACATCAAGATTACATTTTCCAGTGAACACAGCAGTGACATCACTTGCTTAGAACCAGCTTTACATCTAAGAGGCATACATGCCACCAGTCTTTACTCAAAACAAATAGGCAGTAACAATAAGCCTAAGAAAACATGGGAAAAAATGAACACAGAGCCGCTCATCTCCTGCTTCTGCCCATCAAGTTTCACTGATATGTTCAAATCAGTGGCCAGCAGAGCAGTGGATTAGGAAGGAACACTAATAATATTACTGGCTGATCTCTAGCAGGACTTTAAATAGAAAGAACATCTTTTAATATGCATAAAGTATTCCTATTGGCAAAGCAAATACATTTTTTACTCCCTGAAAAATCGTTTGAATCCAAATAGGACCGACGGATTGCCGGCTGACTCGTAATGAGGGCCTATGGCATAGTCAGCCTTATTGTACACACGGCTCTGCTAGTACAGGCATGTAGGTAACATACAAATCCATGAAAACTTCCACATGTACAGAAAATATAATTCCACCTAAACTGATACTGGAGAATGCCAATATTTTCACACCATCACCAACTGTAACTCTTTACCAAAGGTATTAGATACGATCGCCACAAACCAACTCCAGGAATTTGTCTAAACTAATGAGATTATACATAGCCAACAGTCAGGCTTCCGGTCGGCACACAGCACCGAAACAGCAATGCTAGATCTCCAATCCCACATGCTCAACATAGCGGAGAATGGTAAAGCTGGGTTCCTCATTCTATTAGATCGCAGTGAGGCTTTTGACTTACTGGACCATAGCTAACTTAGATTTGCCCTAGAGGGAGGAACTAACTGTTCCAAAGAGGCAATTGACTAGCTATCCTCCTATCTCTTGGACAGGACATCAAGGGTTCACTGGGGGATAACTTCTCTTTTGAAGAGAAAATTAGCTGTGGTGTACTGCAAGGAGCCAGCCTATCACCGTTTCTATTTAACCTCTATATCAGGTTTCTTTGCATGATCCTGGAGAAAATCATAATTATTTTCACCAATTATGCCGATGATACCCAGCTTGACATCAAACTAAGCGGTGACTACATCCAAGACACTGCTAACGTAAAAAAAACTATAGAGCAAATCTGAAGCATCAATACAGGTTTTTCAACATCAATGAGCCCCAAATAAAAGTCGTGAATAAAGTCAAAACTCTGGGGATGCACATGGAAGCATCGGGTGTAGAGGCCCAGGTCATGCAATTGAATAAGATTTGCTCATATTACTTGAGACTCTTACACAGAATACGCCCCTGCTTACGCGAGGAAAACTGCGTTAGAGTAGCAAGAGCCACCATAATGTCCAGGATGGATTATGGAAACGCTCTGCTACTAGGAGCAAACAAAGGGCACATTGCAAAATGTCAAAAAATACAAAATAGGGCTGTGAGAATCATCAAAGGAAAAAGGAAAACATAACACATCAGTGAAGATAGGAGAAACTTACACTGGATAATTATTGACGATAGAATACATTTTAAGGCCCTGACACTAGCCCATAGGTGCGTTCATGGGAAAGCCCCACTATAACTCAAGAAGAAACTTATGTTACTTATGTGCAGGGACGGGCACTCAGCTCCGAAGCTCTGGGAAACCTCGCAAACACCAGATTCAGGAAAACCAATGGTTTAGGCAAAGCCTTTCACATCAAAACTGCGACCATATGGAATAACCTCCCACCACAAATAAGATTAGAGTCCTCATACAGCATCTTCTGAAAGAAACTCAAGACCCACCTGTTAAGATAATTCACATTAATCCAATCCAAAACCCGCTTGAAAGTCTGTAGCTTGATGTTGTCTCGTGACTTGTGTATCTAAAGTTGTCCTGCGTGTACATGTGGCGCCATGATGCCTGCGGGTTCTGGCGCGGTAGGAATAAATAAATAAAATAAATTTAAAAAATAATAAATAAATAAATGATAGGTTGTGTTACGAATTTATAGACTTAGATTTTGGGAAGTTGTACTTTCATTTTTAGATTGCACAGAATATTTTTTGTTTATAATTCACAGATCTAAAATTATGGTTTTGTGAAAGTATACTATTTAGGGAATGTCACTTTGCAGATCAGGTCTCTCTAGTGCAGGGTCATCTCCCTTCTGCACAATGTCATTAGAAGTATTTGAACAGTCATTTTAAATTGCATAGCTTTCTGGGAGAAGGAAATGGGCCGGATAAGCAGACATTCACCCCACCAGAATGGAGGTGTTGTCTTAATATTTCTCTTTTCAAATAACTATGTTTTCCCATAGCTGTCCCCATCCCCCACACAGTGCTAGAGCTGCCTTTAGATATCTCCTCTCCTTCTGCATGAAGGGTTTCCCACCCCCTTTTGACAAGACCTGGTTACTGGCCTTATCACAGTTGCATTTGTCTATCTTTGCCTTCTTCAGTTTTGTATTGGTTCCAACAGGTTTCAGTACAGGTTTTAGAATGGACAGGAAGCATCAGCTACACAGGACTCCCTTGTCTTACGCCCCTTCCATCTTGAAATGCAGCAGACATTTGCATATAAGCATGTTTCTCTTGAGATTTCAAAAGCCCTTTTTAAAATGTTACTGCCTAGTAATAAAGGGGTACTTTGGGGAATCCCTTTATTGAAAACATACTTCAGATTCGACTATCTTGGGCAATTTTAAACATATTCCTTTATACCATATCCAGCTAAAATGATGTAACATATTGTAGAAGACCATCTCCAGCCGGAGATAGAATCCTGTGTGTTTCTCCATAATAACCAGGCCGGCTAACGTCTTAATATGGAGACTGGAATGGGACGTGTTAGTATCATCGAAGTTCTAAGATGGATGGCTGACGATGACAGTCCAGCTATATTAATAGTATTGGATCTTACAGCAGCATTTCACACCGCTATCCATCAGCTTCTTCTATCTTGTCTTTCTGAAATAAGGATCGAGGACCTATCATTGAGGTGGATCACCTCTTTCTTACCTCAATCACTTTGCCTTTGTTTCTTCAATTCTACTTGCAGCCTTTTACTCGTGCCTGTTTCCTCCTCACAAACCTGTATTTTGTGATGTTTTGACTTTTCAATCTGCATTCTGTTTGTCAGCAATTTGTAGTCTAACTTTGCATTAACATCTTGATGTTTTCACCACTCCAACTGCATTTTGTATGTGAGCAATTTTGTGTCTAATTTTACATTTCGAACCTAGATGTTTTCTACCACTCCCACTGCATCTCGTATGAGAGCAATTTTCGCCTAAGTTAGAATTTTTAATCCAGATGTTTTCACCACTCCAACTGCATTTTGTATGTCAGCAATGTATAATATAATGTATCATTTCAAATCTCGATGTTTTCACTACTCCAACTGCATTTTGTATGTGAGCAATTGTGAGCCTAATTTGTACTGGTCACTTCCTACTGTATTACTTGAATCTCAAATATGTGCTGCATTGTCAATCTCAAATCTGTGCTTTCTGTAATTCCTATGACCTGTCTTACTGTACTTCAGTTTCTTCTCCCCTATATTAGCTGCTAGGCTGCCTGGTGAATTCCTCTTGTACAGTGCAGTCTCTCTTCATGACCCTCCAACCCACCCCTCTTCTACTCATGGTGCTCTCTGTCTCCGCTATTTACTCTAATTGCTACTCTGTCAACTATCCTACCCCTCTCGATATAGGTCTGGAAGTAAAAGTTTTAAAAAAGTGCTCCTGGCCTCCAACCTAGGCCTCTCTATCGCTGATACCTACGTCAATGCTTCCTCCAGACATACTATCGCTGACATCCTCTTCACTGTTCCTTCTCCTGACCTATGGACTCCCCATATGGTCTCTATCCTCTCCCCTTTTTACTCCTGGCCATTAATGTTGTACCAGGTGGGAGGTTCTCTTGGCCTACTTCTCATCTTCCAGGTGCATCATTAATGTCTATCGAAATGGCACAATCATGGTCCAGGGCTCTGAGCCCAATCTCCTCCTTCTGAATAGGCACCTCCCTTCTCTCATTAACTTCCTCCCCACTCCTTCCACCCCACCTTCTGCCATCACTTTGGCCAGCCCTCCCTTCCCCCAGGTATACCACATCCCTGAACCCCCTTGTCGGAAGACCTTTAAAGAAACCAGCTTCAATTGGCTACCCTCAACTCTCACTCTAGTGTTACACACTCCTCTGACATGTCACCTCCTTTGAAGACTTTGGCCTCTATGTCCTCACACTCACCGAGATGTGGTTCAATACCAGCTCTGTCACTGCTTTTAACACACTCCTTCCTGCGGGCTACAAGATACTCTCCAAGCCCAGGTCTCACCGCGGTCTGGAGGTGGTGTTGCCCTTGCCTTCTCTGAATTGATCCCTGCTACTATCATTCTCACCCAATCTTACTCTTCCGTTGAATGCCTTATCTGTAGGCTGGGTGTTCTCACCAACCCTTTCGCTCACCCTCTCAACTATCTACAGGCCCCCTGGACCTACCCCCCTTTTCCTCTCTGAATGGGCCGACCTCTCCTCCTCTCGCCTGACCGCCACCCCCAAACTTCTCTTCCTTTGTGACTTTAATATTCATCTAGACTCTATGGATGTGGCCACTTTATTTTCTGTAACCTCTGTGACTCTCCTTCCCTTACAATACTTCCCTCCGGCTTGGCCCACTCTGCTGGATACACTCCTGATGCTCTCATATTAGCAGATATCACTCTCTCCAACCATCTAACTACTCCTCTCCCTCTCTGATTACTCTCTCCTCTCCCCCCAAATGGAGCTCCCTGGCCCCCCGGCATTGCCCCTGCTGGCACTGCCAGTCTCCTTCTCCCTCATTCGACTGATGAAGCGTGTGTCAGTCACTGCATTTGCCCTCCTTCATTCCTCCTCTCACCCCAGCTCTTGACGCTCACACCAACTCAACACTTGCTAACCTCCATCTCTCCAACTTCAACACTCTAGACATCTTTGCCCCTGGCATGTGGATTAGCATGAAACATGCCTCCTAGTGCAACACTTGGTATGACTCTGACTACGCCACACTGAAAGGCAAGTTCAGAGTTGCTGAGCGGAAGTGGCAGGCCTCTGGCACATCCTCTGACAAACTGGCCTGCTGCCTGCTCTAAAGGCAATATTGACTCTGCATCCACTCCAAGAAGAGGGCTGATGTCCAAGCCCTCATTTATGGGGCCAACAATAACATGGCAGAACTCATCAAAATCTACAAGTAACTTTCCAATCCTACTGCATTCTCCAATTCTACTCCTCCATCCTAGGCCTTCTGCACTGCACTAGCCTCCCACCGCTCCACCAAAACTCAGGAAAACCTGTCCTCTCTCCTCCACTCCCCTCCCTACCCCCTCTGCTCCTGCCTCCGTTGGCCCCCTCTCACCCTGTCCCTTAATCTACTCCTTTCCTCTGATTGTACTGTATGATCCCGCAGGCTTGGCAGAGTGTTTCATATCCAAGGCGCCAAGGCCTGGAATGAATTGCCGGCTATTCTGCATAAAACCGGGGACTTATTCACGTTTCAGAAACACTTGAAGGCCCATCTCTTCCATTAGTACAATCCTTCACGGGTAGCCTGCCTTCATCTGTCTCTCGGAGCCTGTATGCCTACATAGAAAAATAACATAACATAACATAACATGAGGTCTCTAGAGTTGTCTGCACTATGAAAGTCTTCTCCAAACAGGTGCTCCCTTCTCTTCCAGAACTATTAAGGACAATATCTCGCTTGCCACTGCCTTGCTGACTTTTGTAACCATTCCTTTGACACTGGTTCTTTCCCACAACCCCTCAAGCACTCCCTTGTGCACCCTCTCCAAAAGAAAGCCATCTGCTGCCCCTTCCTGTCCAGCTACCTATTGTCCTATCTACATCACCCCTTTCTTGAGCAAACTCCTGGAGAAGTTGATCATTCCCCAAATGATGCACCACACTGAATCTGTTGGCTGTGTCCATGACCACCAGTCTGGCTTCAGAGCATCCAGACACACAGAAACTGACTCCTGAACACCTGCAAAGACCTGCTCTCAAATCTTGATTCCAATTCTCCCTCTGTTCTGATCCTTCTCAATCTTTATTCTGCCTTTGACACAGTCAATCATGCCATCCTCATACATTTTCTTCATTTGTAATCCACCTTCCCAAGTGCAACTGGGCCCTTTCCTCTCCTCCACCTCACTAACTACCTGTAGCATTCCTCAGGGTTTTATCTTAATGCCGTGGCTTTTCATCATTTACCTTTCCCCAATTGATCGCCACCTTTTTTCCTCACTTCCAGAGCTATGCTGATGGCGCACCACTCTCCTTTAATCTTCCCTCCTCTACCTCCTCCTCTTCCTCTCTCATACCTGATTGCCTGACTACTATTCAAGCATGGTTTTCTGTGAATGAGCTCTGCCTTAATGCCAGTAAGACTGAGATCCTTCTCATTGGGATGCCTGCTCTCTGTTTCCCTCCCACTCTCTGGCTGCGCTCCTTGAACCCCCTCCCCTCACCCACTTTTGAGGCAAAAAACCTTGAGGTCATTTTGACTCCTCGTTCTCCTTCTCCCCGAACATCACAGACCTTGCCAAGAAGTCCAACTTTCTGCTACACCTCCTCAGAGGCATTCTCCCTTTCCTCACCTTTCTCCAGAAGCTCAATGTCTCCAGAGCCCTTGTTCCCTCTAGGTTGGACTACTGCACCAGCCTCTTCCTCAATCTGCCTCTTTCCTCCCTTCGCCCTCTTCAACTAATCAAGAATAGCAATGGAAGTCTTATCCTTGGCTCAAGCCCAGGGACTGTATCTCTCTGGCCCTAAAATCTCTCCATTGGCTCCTGGGGACTGCAAGGATCAAATTCAAGGCCTCTGCATCATCCGCAAAGATTTCTGGTGCCTGGGGTACCACTACATTCAACTGTTTTTCCCTAAAAACCTCCCTGCTAGAGTTCTTCGGCCCCCTAGTTCCAACTCTCTGCAGATAAGACGTTTCTCCAAGCAGAACGTGGGGGGTAGATCTCTATCTTCGGCAGGAGCCTCCCTCTGGAACGGACTTCCTGCCCTTCTCATAAATGAGCCATATCTCTTTAAGTTGTGGAAAATTTTCAAGACTTTCCTTTTCACCTTCTCCGTCCCTCTCCCTGTCCCTTGCTAAACTGTCTGCTACTACCCGTGCCTGGACCCTTATGTGCCTTACTGGGGCCAGGCCCTCCTTGTCCAGTCTATCCCATTACCTCTTACCACTTATTCCCATCCCTACCCTTCTGTCCTGTCCTGCCCCCTCCCTACTGCACTTATTGTCACTGCACTTGCACAATACGAATGTCATAAGGCCTTGTAGGACCGTTCCTTACTGTTATTGTTTTTCTCTTTTGCCCCCTGACCCATTGTCTTGTGGTACCTGGACACACTTGTGTAGGGTGGCCATACAAATATTCCAATAAATAAAATAAATAAATAAAGTTTCCCCTTTTGCATCGCTAGTAGAAATCTTTGATCTCAGATTTATAATATATGCGGGTGATTCTAAATTCTAGTACATTTGAGTTAGTCATACTAATGATTGCTAGTAAAGTCTGTGCTTGTCTTCCAGCATTTAAATGCATGGATGTGTTGGCATCATCTAACAAAATAGAATTAATCAAATATTAACTCCCTTTTACTAGGCTACCCTTCCCATGGATAATTTATGACATGCTGGCTTTGGCCCCTGTGCCACATTGTCCACCACGGTGTCGTTAAATCTTGATTTCATCATCTAAGAGAGATTAAACATATTCTAGCTTGTCTTTAGTTCCCAGTGAACATAATGGCAGTAAATAGTACCATGGCGAGTCATTTAGACTATTGCAGCTCTTTTTGTTAGACTTAGAAAAACAGCAATAAATCAGTTGCAAAAATGCAGCCGCCCCTCTGATTATGGGTCTTTCGCTGCCAGAGAATAAATGCCTGCTATTAAATCTCTGCATTGGCAGACAGTTGACAAGATAATTAAATGTAACTGCCTTTACTTGCTATTTAAAATACTTCAATCACATTGTCAAATGTTTCTGGTCTCTAAATTTAAAAAGTAAGCCCATTTGCTATGTTCCAATCTTATGAATTTCCTGGTCAACCCTGCCTTTCGATGTATTGGTGGGCATGCATGTTGCATTGCTCTTTATCTCTGTACCTAGAGTGCAATCTTATCTTCCAATGTTCAGCAATCCTTGACAACCTCACTCTGACCCATAACTTTTATCTGTTCGTTTGAGCACTGTGTTCTTCGGTCGCCAATTTGGGCAGAGTCGCTGTTAAGGCCTTGATATCAGTATTGGTTTGTGTGAGCTTTATACATCTAAAAACGCAAAATAAATAATAACAACCGTGGGGTGCATTCAAAGGCCCCAAGCCAAAAGTCCCTTTCACATGAAAAGCAGGATTTTACAATACTGACACAAAAACGGCTTTGCATGTGTGATTGCAATTGAAAACTGAAGGGCCAAAGGCTTACCTGTCACTACCCAAGGAAAAGCAGCATTTTAATTCACAAAGCAAAAAGAAAAATCAAGGGTGCATTTCACATGAAAAACAGGACTTTTCAACACTGACACAAAAGCAGCTTTGCAGTTCAAATGTGAAAATGTGCCACTGCGAACAGAAAAATGTCAGGGAAAAGATATGGCGCGTTTTGACAAAAACGAATGTACATTATGTTACGCATGCAAAATACCAGCGGATATTTGAAAGGAAAAGCCATTTTGTTTACATGAAAAAAGTGTCTCTAGGCCAGGGACACACCCTTTTGCTGGCTGTTGGACACATATCACAAGGAACTTCAACAATTGAAGGCTGGCAGCCTAGTGTTTACATCTTTCAATAAAATGTGGCTTGCTTTGGAAGGTGTGGAAAACCAAGTGTTCTTTAGACTGGCTGTCTGTGCACAACACTTCTGGCTTATGCATGTCCACAATGTAGACTGGAGGTGTGAAGAGGGGAGCTGTGAAGACAATTCAATTAAGGTATCCTGAAACTCCAACTTCAAACAGGTAACCCACTTCAAAGAGACTGATAAAGAAAAAACTCTAGTTACAGACGAGCCCAGTGAGATCATATGGCCTGTAGGCAGGAGAATTGCCATTTGTCCCACATGAAGATTTACTATTAATTTAAAAGGACTATTATCATTTAGGCCCCTCTCCCAGCCACCATTAGGCTTTTATTCATGTATGTACAATTGTTTAGCTCATTTCCAGGTGATTTTGGAGATATAAAATGAATGCACCTACGAGTTAGGGAACTGTAATGACCAGTTAAACTGGGTTTCTGGCTGATCTGAAAATGTTCCAAATGTGAGAGTTGGTGAACGGGTGGAGGATAAAATTAGGAATATGGGTAATAAATTACATATTCATAACTGTTATGCTTTTTACGTAAATGGCAGAAAAGTGCCACATGTTCGTGCAAAATGGTGCGGACCTGGCTGTCATCTTATTTAATTCCCCATGATTAACTGAGAAGGAAAACATATATGTTATGGCAGTTGCTAGTAAAATTATGCAGTTTTGCCACGTAACTACATTTTTGCAAAAATTTGACATGCGAACAAATGGGGCTTTAAATTAAGCTGCCATGCGTTTGCTCTAGCCGCCTAACCCAATCCCGACTGGGAGGCTGGGTTTGGGAGGAGAGAGAAGGGTAACTGTCCAATCCTATTTGTGTGACCTCTTGAAGGGTACTCCCCCAAGATTGTATTATTAGTGGTGTCATGGCTGCTATATAAGGGGGACTATACAAGGAGAAAGGGACACAGCTGCTGAAATTTACCTTCGAATGAGTGCTGCTCCAACTTTCAATCTGACAGCTTCAATGAAACACCAGAGGAGATTGCTGAGAGTGCATCTGGGTGGAGCTGTCTATTGCTAGGAAGGCCTAAATGCTGACTGGGTCCTATAGTGGAAAGGGGGAGGCCATCCTTGAGAGTGGAGTGACCAGACCCCTGCCCAATTTATCCAGAGGGTCCGGACATGCAGCTCACTGTCCTGAACTTTAAACAGAGGCTTTTTATGTAAGTAGAACTGAGCTCTGGGAAACCAAAAGGTGGGGAGTCTGCTTGCCTTAAATCCTTTCCCTTTATAGGGGGCAAAACTGTGTAAATCCTTAGCATATTTAAATAAATAGATTAATTTAATTAATTCCCCATTTGGTGGAACACTATGGGGTGATTTTGTTGAAATTCAAAATTAACAAAGTTCACTTCCCAGTGTGTGCTGAAAAATGATAGCCTTTTAATTGGGTAATCCTTTTGATCCTGTTGACCTCAACTTCTTAAAGGAAGAGAGGTGTTTTTGTTCTTAAATCAGTATAATCTTTTTGTCCAACTTCCCCAACACAGACCAAAGAAAGGGGGAGTCGGAAAAAACAAACCACTTAATCACCATGTGTTTATTTTAAACCAAACGTGGGTGAAATCATAATTTCCATATGTCTGTGTACCACTCTTGAAATCCTACTGCTAGCTTTTTAAGCATGCAGGAAAATTGAAATTGCACAGCACTAGGTCTATAAATGTGTTCACTGGCCAGCGCTAATTATTTCTTGAAGTGAAATTTAAAGAAAGTAAAGAATTGTGATTTGTGTTCTTTTCAACTTACTTTTGTGATTTATTTATGTTGAGAGAAAATTATTGTGTTGCGCCACGGATAAAGTGGTGTTTGACATTGTTGTGCAAATTTCTATTACTTTTAATTTAAATAAATACAAATATATAATTCCTGTACACCGGCTTGGTTCTTGGCTCATTGTTAGCTCATCGGGATGGATTCCAAGGGGCATGATATGTGTCTGAAGTAGGGCTGAAGAAAAAAATCTGTTAAACAGTATGTTGCATGACAACTTGAGTGGGGAGGGAAGGAAATCCCTGTGTTGAGGGTGGTCACTCAATAAATTGTTACACAACATTGAATGGCTGGGAAAGAAAGCAAGAGTCTCCATATTGTTATTGCAGAGCAAAGGAAGACAACCACACAGATTATGTGAACTAGTATAATACTTTTGTGTTGCATACTACCTGTGCCTGGCTTGCTAGGGATGCATGTGACACAATGGTGCATAGTGGACAACATATGAAGTCCTGAATTCTATTGAATACTCTCATCTCAATCAGATCTGGGATTCATTGCTGCATATGGAAGATGCCTGGAATTATGGTGGGGAGCAATGTAAATATCCAGAAATATGTCTCTGGTTAAGCAACAGAATCTACATTAATGATACAATGCTTGCATGATGGATCTTATAACCAAGTAAATATGGTTTGGAGGGCTGCTAATATGACTATGAGATTAATTGATCCAGAAGTTTGGCCAAAGTGGAAACAATAGGCAGCAGAGGTTCATTTCAAATAAAATAAATTGCTTATTTTGACCTGACTCATAAAACCAACACCCCCCACCACAATTAACTTACAACCCATCTCCATTTTGTCTGAATAAAATTGATCCTTCAATAATTCATAATAACATTTTTCTAATCTTAAATACTTCCGAATGATCATTTCCCAGTGCTTTAGTCACATTAATGCCCATCGCCAAGAGCAGAAAGAAAAACAGCTGCATTGATAAAAAGCAACGTTTAAGGTAGAGAGATCATAGTTTTTTCAAAGTCTTTTTGATTTACATTTTGTCGTTGAATAAAAGTAAACGAATAGCTCTCTCTGCTGTTTTCCTATCAGACATACACTGCATGTTTGCTCTATGGAATTCTTTCAGCTACAATTCACTCGTAAAATGGGAAGTTGGCAACATCTTGCCTTCATCCACAAGAGCTTGGTGTCTCCATTAAAAACCTGTATGCAATATGATTGCAATACAGGAGTATTGGGCAAATAGAGTTAAGCTTTTCACATATACATGTCTACTGTGGTCAAATCCCTTTCAGCTGTGAGTAGCTAATGCTCCAACTAATGTGAAGAGCATTTTGAGTGTCATAGATAATTTTCTGAGTAAAATGGGCTTAACAAACCTCCCATTTTGTCACAGAATCTCTAAATCTCAAAATACCTCCCATAAAGCTTTCTTGTCTGAATTTGTAGATTGCTCTTCTGCTCATGTAAAGTATCCTTATCCATTGCCCTCAGTCCTAAACATACCTATTATGTCTCTCCAGCACCATGTTCCTCTTCATCACAACAGTTGAAGCTGCCAAATTCTAGCAAACACTGAGAAAAGGGCCAGGGTAAAATGAAGCATGATCTTGAACCAGTGTGGCTTGGAAGCTATGAACAGAGAGAAGAACAGGGAGAGAAATAGAGAACCGGAGGAAGGAGATAGTCTTTCAAAACTGATCACTGAGTTATGCCTGCTGACTTCCCATGGAAGCAGATCAAATGAAGACCATGTTGACTAATGCACACATATCTCCGGCCAGCAAACCTAATGTATGTAATGTTTTTAAAACTTAATGTATGTAATGTTTTTAGCTCAATAGATCTGTATAGACCCTCTCACCTCCAGCGTGAGCAATGGGCCACGTGGGAGGAAGGGGGGTTCATATCTCTGCTGTCATTTTGGAACAGTGAATGAGTGACTGGAAAGACCTGATTTGGTAATTTAGAGACCTATTGCCCTACTGGTGGAGTGTGTGATGGCCCATAGTAGTCTTAGTGACATCCCTCTCTATCTGCAATGCATTATTTGCAGCCATGTAGCTAAAAGAAAATAAGGTTGAGTTACAGAGTATTGGACGATTTAGAGTACACATTGTCTTTGCCTTAAAGATATTGCTATTCATTTGGAAAAATGCAAAACAGGTGACTTATGGCAAGTGATGGAATTGAAGAAGGTGTTAGTCACACAAGAAAAACATATGTTAACATTTAAGAAAATCTGGCTACTAGTTAAACCTTTCTAGATTATGCCTCCAAAAGTCATTCAGGTATCTCTAATTGAGATCTCAGCAAGCCACATTGAGGCCTCTGGGCCGCTGAGGGCACTTGGCACCTAAGTCGTCCTTTGCCAGTGCTACATCAGACATTTTCAGGGCATGACGCAGCTTGTCTTCAAATGTAATGTACCGTGATATCAATATTTAAAATAGGGCAACGTTTTTTCTCTGCTCCAACATCACCCACTGTAGAATAATGTATGTTTATGGTTTCTTCTGTGTGTACACGTGGGTGTGTTTGATGTTTTGTAGTTTAGGCATATTGTGTACACAATAGTGTGCACAATGGCCTGTCATGCTTTTGTCCATCTACTTAGACAGACTAATGTGACATTTTAGAGTTACACAGCAGGGTAAAAAAATGGTGTCTATCCTCAAGACCTCTAATAATTGTCCATACACTTTGAAATATACATCTATATATCACTTTTGAAATTCCAATAACACTATTATATAGCATACATATAATTTCATGCATTCTATGGGTTAGTTTAGAATGGCACCAAATTATAAATGTCCTCCACTTGTCAAAATAACAGTGTCTAGTATTAGGCTTTTGTGATTCCTTCAGGATATCCATACACCTATGTGGTAGGTTAGGATGTCCAAACTGTATGACTTCAGTAGCCATGCTTCAAAGTTCAAAGATCTTGTTCACCACCCCGTTCATGAGGGCCGTCGGGGGAAAAGCATAAGCAAATTTCCCTGACCAGTTCATCCCTAGGACATTCCCATTGGAGCATATCTAGGGGAACCTGGATACAAAGTCTGGGCATTGACTGTTTTCGCTTGTAGCGAACAAGTCTATTGTGGGGAAACCCCATTGAGAGAAGAGGTGCTCTACGACCTTTGTGTATAGTTGCCATTTGTTTTCCTCTGTTCGGGGATCTCTGCTCAATGAGTCTGCCAGAGAGTTGAATTCCCCTGGAACGTGCTGTGATGATAGGAATATTTTCTGTTTGAGTGACCATTTCCAAATTTGTCGCGCTAGCTTGGACAGATTTGGAGAATGTGTGCCCCCTGTTTGTTGATGTAAAACATCGCTGTAGTGCTGTCGGTGAGGAATTGCACCGATTGGTTTGCTAGGTGTATCTGGAATGCCTGAAGGGCCTTGAACACCGCCAGTAGTTCCAGCAGATTGATGTGATTCTGTGCCGTAGCATGAGTCCACAAACCTTGTGCTGTGTGGTGAAGGTAATGAGCCCCCCACCCGGCATGTGAGGCATCTATTGTGACAACCGCTTGCACTTCTGGATCGTGGAAGGGTTTTCCCTTCAACAGATTTTCCCTTGTCAACCAGCGAAGGTTTTGTACTAGTGTTGTCCCACTGACCACTTGCCTGAGACTACTGTTTCACCAAACAATCGTGCATGGTTCGCATGCACAGGCGCACGTGTGGTACCAGGTAAATGCAAGATGTCATCATGCCTAGCAAATGCATAGCTTTGCGTACGCTTATCTGGCAGCTGGCTTGATAATGAGGAATTTGTACTAACATGTTTTGTACTCTTTGCTCTGATGGAAAGACCAACCCCTCTTCTGAGTTTATTACAGCTTCTACAAACTGTTTGGTTGTGCTCAGCACTAGGCTTGATTTTTTCTCATTTATTGAGAAGCCCAATTGAAAAAGAAGGTTGATAGTTCTTTGAATGTTTTGCCTGCAAACGTGGGGAGTCTCCCCAGTTATCAGTCAATCGTCCAGGTAAGGGTACACTGGGATTACCTTCCTGCGCAGGTGTGCTGCCACCACTGCCAGTACCTTTGTGAATACCCATGGTGCCGATACTATTCCGAAGTGTAGCACTTTGAATTGGTAGTGCTGGTTTGCTAACTTGAACCACAAGAATCTTCTGTGTGCTGGGAACATTGAAATATGAAAATAAGCATCTTTCATATCCAATGTTGCCATGTAATCCCCCCGCTTTAGCAGAGCTTTTGTGGCTTGACATATTTGTTTGCAGGGTGTAAGTCTAAAACTGGGTGCATTGTTAGATCTTTCTCTGGCACAAGGAAGTAGGTTGAATAAATACACTTGTTTATCTGGTTGGCTGGGACGATTTCTATGGAGTCATTCTGGAACAGAGTTGTGATTTCTACGAGGAGGATGTGTTGGTCCTCCATCGAGTCAGTTTTCTGGTGCAGGGGATGGTTCCGGGGTCACTGGATGAGCTCTACACAATAATCGCCTGCTACGGTGGATAGCACACATTTGTCTGAGGTTATACCCTCTGATGATTGGGTGAAGTTTAAAATATGCCCTCCTACTGGAGAAGCATGGGAGGGCACCTGAAGCGGGTAGTCACTGTTTTTGAGGTGTGGTACCACCGCTAGACGAGGAGGACCTCGCTGCCCGCGGGATCTGCGCTGTGCACTATGGTAACCTGGTGAGGCTTGGCCTTGATTGTAACCCCAGGATTCTGATTATAGCCTGAACCCCTCTGTGAATTCTGTCCACGTGAGCGATGAAAATTACTATTGCCTCTCTGACCAGTGGGTTTATTGGTTAGCTGGCCCAATGACTTTAGTGTATTGTATTCCTCTATAGCAGTTTTGAAGGCGCCTTCAACGGCCTTTCCAAAGAGTACGTTGGGCTCAATGGGCATATTAGAAGTGTGGCTTGTATCTCTTGCTTGAAGCCGGGTTGGCGTAGCCAAGTTTGATGCTTAATAAATATTCTCTCTGTAATAATCCTTCCCGCATTGTCAGCGGCGTCCATATTACTCTTTAACATGCAGCTTGAAACTGCCCTGCCTTCTGCAGCCACAAGGGCCAATTGTGCCTTAAGGGGTTCAGGGGCTGATGACAACAAAGCTGAAACCTCATCCCATTTATGGCAGTTATAACTCACCAAAAGAATGGAGTTATTAGCTAACCTCACCTGAAAGGCAGTCGAAGAGGCCACTTTCCTCCCCATTGTGTACAGCTTCTTACTCTCCTTGTCCGGAGGTGCCTAAGAAGTGGCTAGGGGTGTTCCCGCTCTCTTCCTTGTTGTTGTAACTACAAGAGAGTCAGGTTTGAGCTGTCCACTGATATAGAAAGGGTCAGATGGAGCAGGTCGGAAGAGCTTCTCAATGCAGGGATTAACTGCCCACGTCTGGTTAGGCGTTTCCAGCGATGGTTGTATCTTTTTGCTGAATAGACTGCAGGAGGGGAATGAACTGAGTCACAGCCTTTTTATCCCCCAAAATGTCATCAACAAAGTATTTGTCTTGTTGAGTTTCCTGCTTTTTTATCTGGAAGTGCTCAGCTGCCTTGATGAGCATGTTGTTTAGTAGTAGATGGTTATCTATAGGTGAATCTGCCACCGTAGGATCCTGGTTGATGGGAGAGTCCATGTTATACATGTCTGGCTCTTCATCATCATCACTATAGTAAGGGTCTTCAGTCTCTTGGGTTACATATGGGTCCTCAGTGTCAGTATCCGGGTCATACAGGTCAATGACTTGCGGGTCTTGCTGCGATGGAATAGTTAGGGTATCGGGGCAAGACCTCTTTGAAGGGGGTTGAGAAGCAGTGGCTGATACAGGGACTAGAGGGCGCTGTTGTGGGTGGGGTGGACTGAAGAATTAGGGCCTTTTTCAAAAATGTTTGCCATGAAGGTCATCCTTCTCATGATCCTATCAATATCCTCACATGTCCATTGGGTAGAGCTAGGAATAGACATAGCCTCCAATGGAAACCCCTGATCCTGAGGAGTGATTGGGACTTGTGATGAAGGCTGAACCTTTTTCTTTAGGGCTGTAGACAAGGAATCCTGTTCCTGTGAGTCCTTACCCTTGAATGGGGACCTATCTTTATGGGACCTTTTGGTTTTAGAAGACTTCTTCTTGGACTCCCTCCCCTTCATTATGCCTTCTGGGATGTGTTTTTTAACCAAATGGGCCAGTCCCGGCTGTATAGGTTTTTTTTTACCGTTTTCGACAAAGAACGTAGAACTTCGGCTACAGAGTGATCCAAAGTCACATCTACTGACGTGCAACGTTTGGAATGGATTTAGTCACAACGTCTGTTCTGTCTTTCGACAGTCGGGGGATGTCATGTGGCGATCGGGACCTCGAGTGCCCAGAGGACAGTGATTCTATGGACCTCTCAATAGACGTCATGCGTGGGCCTTTGGTCGACGAACGTTTAGAGTCTCGGCCGTGGGTTGTGTGCTTAGTGGAAGGGGCTGTGAGAGTGCCACTGCCACCGGGTGTCGTCCCTGTAACAAGGCTGCCTGCCTGTCTGATGGGGTCGGGAGCCTGTGCTTGGGAAACTGAAGTTTCCCCATCGCCTTTGCCGTCAGATAACGCCGCGTTGCTGCCATTAATGAAAGTCCCCTCCAAGGATACAGTACACAGTGATCACACTATCTTGGCTAGAACTTCATTGGGGTGGGAGTTTCAAACCCAATCCTAATTTAGATCCAGTTGGTCATCATGAAACACGGTCAATCCTGAGTGTCGAGGTACCTTCCTGCTCTCCATGAAAAATATGTGCGTGATGCTTCACACGGTTAACTGCTACTAATGCTTCTGTCAACATATAGAGACATCCAATATTCCAGATCATCCAACACCACTTTATGTATATAACACCAAGGGATTCTTTATAACTATGCTGGTGAAGGTAAAATATGTAATATTTTAAATATCAATTGTTTTTAAAATGCCACCTTATTACGAATTGTGATTCCAATGGATATTTACAGCAACATGGAGTGCATGGGAATTAGCTATTTTTACCCATGTTCTGCCTTCTCTGAATCTCATTAATAAATATCCAATGAGCTTCAAACAGCCTGGTTGTTGGAAGTGGTTGAAAATAAACCAATATTAGCAAGGTCGCCCTAGATGGGCCATCGCCAGAGGACGTGGTCTGCGCTGTCTACCAAGAGGCAAGTAATGTGACATGCTTGTGCCCAACTGTCATAGCAGAAATGGAGCTCACATGGATGTCTCAGGCACCATCGGCTCTCTGCAACTTGAAGCCTAGGTAGAAACTGTCAGAGATTAAAGTCAGTTATATGGGTGGGATAGTGGCACTTGCAAATCATATATAATAATACCACTTGATCAGCCCCATGATCAGGCATACCACTAGTTCTCTCACTCCACTTCCAGGTGGAAATGTGGAAGTGTACCTGAGAGTGTGGTGGCATTGCAGAAGCACTCTGCCGGAACTAGGCAGCCATGCATGCAATACAAGAAATGGGTTTTGCAGACCCACAAAGAATACGTTCTGTTTTACCTCACACTGAGAAATCACAAAGGAGTGGTAAGCTTCAATGAAGCATGCCAGTGGAAGTAATATAGAGAAAGTACCAGAATATCTTTGCTGGTTTTGTTTAAGTGCTTCCTGATTGCTAGTTTTAGAGAGGGTGGTTCAGACCTCAATGATCAACTTTAGAAGGCCATATACCCATCCCTGTTGATACCTTGCTTAACTGGTGGCACGCAATTGTACATTGACAGAGCGATTCGTTCGTCAGAATGCTGAGAAGCATGCCGACTAAATGAACGTCATTAACGTGAGAACAGGTCAGATGGCTTTGTTGGCTGGTGCTGCCAGTAACGGGTTCTCTCTTCTAATGTAAATGAACACATGGAAGGCATTATTGACCTCTCATCAGAATGCTTGGAATGGAGACTATAACTCCATTCCAGACATTCTGATTTCCCAAGTAGCATTTGACAATGTCCGCCTCAGCTGGCATATGCAACCCCCTTCGCATCCTCTCTCTGCTGCCACAAGCGTCCCACCATCCGAAGGGAGGCTCCTCAAACCTATTAGTAAAGTGGGCAATGGCTGCTCATCACCATTTACCTGCCAGAAACCTCCACATTTTTCCTCCAGGTTACCCTTTAACTAGCCAAAACTGCTGAGTACATGCTCCAATCTCAAGCCAACTGGCATGACACCCTCAATAACCTGTTCTTCTTATCTGACAAAAGACGGCACCCCTTCAATCGTCATTTGCCAGGCACCTCGCTCACTCAGCCTCCATGGGCCATTGAACTCCTCCAAGGAAATATGCACCTAGGCAAAATGTGATGCATGATGCGAATACCTGGGCATATGATTAAAGTGTCTGCTGACAAAGAAACCACCAGCCCCAGCCCCTCTTCTGTTTCATCAGTGAAGCGCTTGAGTAATAAACCTACTATGGCCGAAAAGGCTCACAAATCCCATTGGACCTTGCTGGCCAATTTGGTGGACCCGCCTGGAACTGCCCACTCCTAGCTGTGATCCTAGTGGCTGCTCTTTGCTCCTGAATTGGAACACTCGAGGGAACACACATCTTTTTGAACAGGTAGATTACTTGATTTTATTGACAATGTTTTAATTATAGCTCTAAAGGAAAAATGGCTCACCTCTGATATAGTGATCGATGGTTAGACCACTCTTTCTTCTCTGGCTGTTCAGGGTATGAAAGGCTGCCTGAAAGGAGGGCTGGCATTGGGTGTCAAGAAACCTTTGTCTTTAAAAGCTGTGGGCCTTGGTGTAGAGAATGTTTTGGTGGGTAAAGTCTGAGCATCCGAGGGTGTGGCCTCAACACCTAAGAAAGCTCTCTACATTGTCAATGCATACGATCCCCCTACAAAAGGGGCCATGCATCGACTCTCAGGGCTGTAAAAACCTTTCTTGATAATTTGGACTTTAAACACTTGTCTTAATCATTTGGGCCAAGGTGCTCCGGTAATCATCTGTGAGGACTTTAACACAAGTATCCTGAGGGCTGTCTGTCTGCTCACAAGTGAATCGGGGTACACTTCTTCCCCCCTGCAACATGGCAGATTAGATAAGCCCTGCTGGTGAGGTTTCAGCTGAGCTGAACTGCTGTATTCATACAACTACAGCATGGTCAACAGCTCCTATCCATTTGACAATCCACCTAGCTATACATGGATTGGGAACAGATCAAGTAGCATCATAGACTATGTTTTTGAGCCCAATCAATGTGATCTGGTAAAGGACATGCAGGTCTCGCACTGGGATGAAAGTGACCACCTTCCTTCAGGATCTTGTTAAATCTGGGGGAAGTAACTACCACCTCTACTCATCCTCGGCAAGTGCATGTCAACTCAGCCTTGAGTCGCATTTCCTTACACAAGGGGAATCTGGAGAGGGCAACTGCCACAGCCCCGGAAACTCTTGATAGCTAGTTAGGCTCTTGGGTACTGCTCAAATCCTCCCAGGGGCCATAGATGGGCCCACAGCCATAAGCCACTTTCAGGCCTGTATGGAAAGCATCAGGGCCTGCTCTGTGTCAAGAGGCACAATCAAAAACAGGACAGGTACTAAAACAAATAAAAAACGTGTCCATCAGTTTGACGAGGGAATCAAGGAGAGGAAAAGATCTCTTCATCAAGCCCTGTGTGCACTGTCCCGAGAGTCTCCAAATTCGCCTTCCTAGGCACTACGGGCAAAGGCCTTAAAAAGGGAGTATGCTGGGTGGTTTAGGAGGCACAGGCCCGATAGGGATTGGTATATCTGGCATCTCCTTGTACACTCCTCGCTAACCCATGATTCTGTCCTGTTTTGGAAAATCACCAATGGCCAGTCAGGTAAGCTAGGAACATAAATGGGGCTGTGGGGCCAGAATGGGAAGCATTTGTAGTCCAACATTTTGGAGGTGGATGCCTGAGTGATGTTCTAGTGTCTTTGAGTCAGCATAGATGGGTTTATGTGAAAAACATCTGTGACATTCATAGAATAATTTCTACATGCAAATCGTCTTGCACCCCCAGCCCGGATGGGATCTGCTGTTCTCTTATTAAGTGAAACCCTGCCCTTTGGGCTGAGGCTCTCCATTGGTTATCCGTTTGTTTCAGCCAGGTGCAAATAATGCTACCTTCATGGCGTGATGGTATAATCGTGCCTATACAAAAGAAAGGAACCCATTCAGAGCCAATAAATTATCGCTTGCTGGCAATGCTGGACACTTGTTCTAAGATCTTCTGTCATATATTACTTTTGAAACTTAGAGAATGGTCTAGCAAGTATAACATCATCCATTTCAAACAGACTGGCTTCTGTAAAGGCTCCAACACCAAAATCAATTGCTTGGCCCTGCACACTGCTATCCAGGAGGCATGGCTTATGCGCGGGTCAACAGTGTACGCAGCATTCATTGATTTCAGTGCAGCGTTTGACACCGTCGACAGGGCGACGCTCTGGAACAAATTGCTGGCACCTGGTATACCATCAGCTCTTCTGAAGATGATAATTCATTTTCATGATCACACCCGAGTGAAGGTCCGTATTAACCAGGCCGGCAGGACAACTACCTGTATTATAACCACCAAGGGTCTTAAGCAAGGGTGCACATTGGCACCCATATTATTCAACATCCACCTAGCCCACCTGGGAGGATTATTTCCCAGCCATTCTGCCCACCATGACTTGGCGATAGAGCTGCGTCTTGTTTGGGTTACGCCAATGACTTGGTCCGGGACACAACTCAGTTGGGCCTGCAGTTGTCCTTGAAAAAATTAGCAGACTTTGCAAAATCCAACTCTTTGCTAATAAATACGGACAAAACCAAAACCATGGTGTTTTGCCCAAAGGCAGCTAAGGTGGAAGGCGCCATAGTGGAAGTTGTCCCGGTTTTCAAATACCTGGGCATCGACCTGGATGAAGGGCTAAGGGGATTTAAGCACCTTGAGCACACTAAAGTCTGTAACAATGGTGGATGCCATAAGTGCCTTTGCCTCTAAGGGCGGTGGCTATTCTATAGGTGCAATTTTACAACTGTACCAGTCTATGATCGTCTCTGTTATTTTATACGGTGGAGAAATGTGGGGTCTGGGGCTGGCTAGGGAAACCAGCCTACTGGAAGCCTTGATAATCAAGAGATTACTTAGACTGCCCTCATGACATCTATTGAAAAGCCCTATTTAGAGTTTTATGTGATACCAATACACAATTAAGCTGTATGTACCTGGTCTGGAAGATACATAATGCTGGGGCGGACTCAACGCTGTTCATACTGTATGTAGCGTTAAAATCTAGACTCAATGTTATGCCCAGCAGCTGCCTAATCAAAATCTGGTTTGTAGCAAGGAGATTACTTGCTCTTGCACCAAACGAAGCATTGGACCGGCCCTTTCTGAAATACAAAACATTTATGAGGGCAATTGTTCTCACTCAGCTAACAATAGATCCTTCTTCAAAGAGCTATGTGGCAAAATGTATTGCATATTATTACCTGAACAGAGTAAATGTGCCAAACGACACCTCTAGCTTCCTTGGAAACCCCTCTGTATGGGATTACCTAAAGGTAAAGTTAAACATCCTCAAGACACATGAAATAGTTGGGGTGTGGGGTTCTATAGCTAGCTATCGCCGTCTCTGCCTTCTATGTGGTGGGGACAGCATTGAGACTGCTAAACATCTTTTATTGAGTTGTAAAGCTTTGGTGCAATTTAGGGAAAGGTCCCTTGGTGCGATAGCCCGATGGCAGTGGCCAGACATAGAAGAAGTTTGGCAACTGTTTATGTGTGGCAACTTGGAGTCTTCCATTCAACACTTGTCTATTTTTTGGAGAAAGATTTCTCTTATTCAAGATGAATTTTGGGAGTGATTTGATGTAATGTAATGTTATTGATATGATATTTTAAAAGTTGAATTGTTCGACTGTATAAAATAAAAAAAGTAAACATAGATAAACTAATGTATCTGTGAAAATTCCCAGACTCTTGGCTTTAGCAGTGCTTCTTTTTTCTAGACGTTCTCCCCTGCTTTTTCATAGATAGACTGTGCATTTCTTTAACATAATATACGTTCAGTAACACAAATATTACGTAAGAGGCACATATTCTGGTTCAAAATAAATGGTGTTAAAGATCGACCAGAACATTACATTGAAGCATCTGCCTGATAATTAATGACTTACTTGCCAAATTCTTGAATCCACCTTCAATGTCCTCCCTCCTCATGCTCTGCTTCTTCCTTGCAACTGCCAACCATTACTATAAGGCATTTGGAGCCAACCTTCCCATACAGTCCGTTTATTTAATGAGAATGCATTACTGTAAAACACTTTTGTAAACCAGACTCTAGATGGTTTGCCTACAACTCTCACTCCCACCTACCCACTGTAGCCTAGACAGTGGTGCGTGATTATAATAATTTATAATTGTTCTTTTTTAACACACTTAATACCAACGAGGGGCTTCTAGGTTCAGGATCGGGATTTGAACCTGTGTTGCGTGGCATTGTCTTGCTTCCTAGATAAACACGTTGTGCCTGAGCTAACCTTCCAACCCTTATGGGACCCTTATGGGAATTGTAGGCCAAACCATCTAGAGGGTGACAGGTAATCTACCTCTGCTGTAAGGATTGTACATTAACATGGTCCCCAGTCGCTCTTCAGCGGGATCCCATCCATGCTAGCGAAAATCTGCTGATTACAATCTCCAATCCTAAACAAACACTCATGTGACGCCCCTTTCCCTAACCAGTTCCCTACTCACCCTAATTCCGGTTTTCTTCTGCAATTTCAATATAATCCACAAATGCAGCTATTTAATTCGATTAGTTGCATTTTAAGTGAAACAGAACATGGACCAGTGGTCACTTCGCGTGATGAGAGGAGAATAGCTGAGGGGCATTGCACTCGTCTCGGAAGCAAGACTACGCTGAACAGAGCGCGTTATAAATGATGAATTGCTCTTTATGAAAGATTTATTAACTGAGGTCAATTTGTCTTGATACAGCTTTTTCTGAAAATGGAACATTTAAGTGCAACTGAAATATTTTGGCTTTGCGTCATTTAATTGCACAATCCTTCTTTTAACACTGGCAGCTAACCAACAAAACTTGAGAAGAACAAAGAACACATTTACCAGCATTACATATATACCAGATCATACCTGTGGGTGAAAGGTCTTATTCTCATTGCTGAGATGGTGAACTATTCCAGAAATGCACAGCGGGCCGGCGAAGCCTAGCAAATCTGCCATCACACGGAAGACGCTGCTGAGCATCAGCGGCCTCCCAAAAGCGTAGCAGAGCGCAAACCAGATGGATTTTGGTCCTTGTGTGCATGGAGACCTTTTTCTCTGAAAGGTAAACAGAGGATTGGGTATTTTATAAATAAAGCTTTAACAAACAAAGATTAAATGAATAGGTCAGTGTTGGGCAATGTTGCACTGCTGCCAGAAGTTTGGTGCTGTCATTTGCACCAAACAGCTGGTACATCATGCCTTCTTTGCACTGGTCATTTGGAGCATATGTCATTGTTGTGCTGGTCAACCAATGCAGGTACTGTTGCATAACCTCACTGCACCTGTGCAGAATTGCCTAGCACTGGTACAAAAATCTAAGCACTGGATAAAGATATAGAATATGAACCTGGACAGAAAATATAGCCAGACCACATGATGGAATATGATGAAGTGTAATTAGGCATTAGTGATTAAACTAGTGACGTGTACACAGATTGTGCATTGACTGCAGCCCAGCATGCCACCTACAGCAGTCACATTGTTATTAGCAGTGTGTAGCACTTCATGACAGAATACTCCATCTTCTAATCAGTGGAATAACATGTGTTATTACTCTCTCATTTAGGGCGTATTCAACCCTGGCAGGATTCAAGCCTGTAACTGCATGTATTATACAGATCAAAGAGGCGACTGCATAATTCACTCCGCCATTTTACCGACAATGCGAGCTAACAGCAAATGATTGTGGCATGAGGACATGCTGCCACATTGAACATATGATGACTTTTCTGCATGTGGAGCTGGGATTGTCAACTCACAGTGAGCGAATGTCATTGTTGTTTGTGCTGGAGGGTGTAAATACGGTTGCAACATTGCCCAACGCTGGTGCATAACTGTGAACACTGGAGCAACATACCTAATGAGCTTCCACATATAGTTAACACTCGGAACTTTAAGGGTGTTACTGCCCCTATTTTGGTCAGCTGGATGCAATCACTGATGACCAATATCAACGACCTTGATGGTCCAGAAATACTGATAAGTAATTATAACAAGGAGATCACAAAAATGCTTGCTAAACATGCCCCAGTGAAAGACAAAACTGTCAGAGACCTACCTAATCGCCATAAATGGTTTTCCCCAATACTGGCTGAACTTAGGACTAAAAAAAAGACAAGCTGAACATGCTTCGTGTAAGGATGGCTCCACAGAGAATCTGTTGGCCTGGAAATCTAAAGAGAAGATCTACAGGATCAAAACTGCTGAGGCAAAAAAAACCTTTTTACAATGATAAAATTAATTTGGCAGGGAATCAGACGAAATAACTTTTTCATCTTTTTAGAACATGGGAAAAACCTGTTGTTTCTAGCCCTTCTATTAAACCCACAGCTGATGACTGTAATCGAGTACAGAGGGCCTTTGCCGATAAATTACTGAAAGCACAAGACAAAATCAAGAAGGAAGCTCTGGTACCCTCCCTACCAGTTTTGACCTCTAACCAAAATCCAATTGAGATACAAGAAACAATCCTTTAAAAAAATTGTTAAATCTGAAGTCAGTAATTACAACTCAATTGGAGCAGCCCACTGGGTTCAGGTTTAAGGAATCTACCACAGCTGAAATGCTTAACATACTTAAAACCATGCACCCTACTAGCTGTCCGGGAGAACTACTTCCGTCAAAGTATATCTTGAAACACACGGACTTGTTTGCCACCTTTCTTTGTAGATTTGTGAATTCGTCCTTCTGAACTGGCGTTATCCCCCAGTCTATAAAGAGCGTGGCAGTTACACCGTTGCAAAAACAAAGTACGACTGGAACCTACTGATGCAGCCAACTTAAGACCTATTACCAACACCTTATTTTTTCTTAAGCTTGTTGATAAAGCGGCTACCATACAGTTACAGTCCTACGTCCAGACAGCCAAGTTGGAGCTCTCTATGGAGGCCATTTCTTGGCTTAGGTCATTCGTAGAGGGCCGCCAGTCACGTGTGCACTGGGGCGATAGTGCGTCCGACTCCCAAATCATAACATTCAGAGTACCACAGGGGGCGTGTCTTTCTCCCTTGTTATTCAAAATCTACATCCTCCCTCTATGTGGCCATCTAGGACTACATAAGATATTTTTCTGTAATTATGCTGATGATTTCCAGCTGGTTCTAGATAGTACTGGTGATTATGAGAAGGATCAACAGATGTTGAATGCAGTATACCATAAGATAAAATGTTGGATATCCACTAATTAGCTCTGTTTGAAAGCGCCCAAGACTGAGTTTATGCTTTTTGTCCCTCGGCAGACACAAACCAATTTAGATAAGAGATATGCAAATTTTATTATTGATGGCAGCCAAATCAAGGTAGTACAGAAGGTGAAGACGTTGGACACATAAATGGAAGAAAACTTAGACTGCGAAGCCCACAAATCAGCTATTACCACCAGCACCAACTATCACCTTAAAGTATTTAGTCAGGTATCACCACTGATTGCAATAGAAAATTGTACCAAACTCGTGAGAGCAGTGATCCTCCTACATGTTGATTATTGCAACTGACTATTAGGAGGTGCAAGTAAGGCCGAAGTCCAACAGTTGCAAAAAATCCAAAATGCACCCATCCGTTTCATCTTCCAGATGAAAAGATCAGCGCCAATGACCATAGCAGGGAAAAAGTTACATTGGCTCCCAGTGGCAGCTAGAATTCAGTTTAAACTGTTACCCATATGCCACAAGTGCATTTTTGGTAATGCCCTAGGCTACCTGAAGGATATGGTTAATCTTTACCAACCTAAGAAAAATGTAAGATCCGCTGAGGGCTCCCTACTGGAACTACATCGGGTAAACAGAGCCCAAGGCTTTGGTCGGGCCTTCCATGCCCGAGGGGCCAAGGCATGGAATGCCCTGCCTTTACAGCTACGTAAAATTGAGAATCATCTCACATTTCAAAAGCAACTAAAAACAATCCTCTTTAACTAGCATTAATGTTCCTGAACTTCTCCTTCTGCACCCTTCTATCTCTAGGCGCCTGGATGCCCACGGGCTTTGGTGCGGTATAAGCTAAATATCCTAACATAACATAACATAACATAAGAACATGTATTGACTTTAGACCAGCAGGCCATTTACAGCAGTTCAAGTAATCTAATGCTTATCTATAGCAGTATGCAGCGGTTCATATCAGATTCCTCCAGCCTCTAATAGTTTGAAGGACATGTGTATAATCTCTAGTTTGACATGAATGGACCTATGGACCTCAAAAGGATTTAGGGTTCAATCATCTCTGATGGTATTCAAACCTGCAACTGCATGTTGCACATAGATCAAAGAGGTGAGTGCTTGACTCACTGAGCTGTCTTACTGGCAATACCTGTTAAAACCAAATGATTATGGCATGAGGACAACCTTTCCCTGATACATTTAACATATTTTGAATTTTCTGCTTGTTGGACTGCGATTATCAACTCGCAGTGAGTATGTTTTAATTATTACATTCAGTTTAATGGTTAAACACTAACATCTAATATAGACCTTCACACATGTGAGCATAGGCTCTGAGTTTTGCTCTCACTGGCTCTCCAGCAAAACACTTTGGAACTAGAAGGGGCGGGTGTTAGGTGGGTCTTGGACCAGCCCAGCCCAAAAGGCTTACTCAAGCTTGAAGTGTAACGCCACTCAGCCTATCCTGCTCACCCAAGGAAAAAAGAAAAGAAAAAGAAAACTAGATGGGATGGACAGCATCCACCTGAAAACCTGCTCCAAACCCATACAAAGAAGCTCACTCCTAGGGGCTATAAACACCTCTACTAACATCATGAAGGGGTGGCTAGCAAGAGCCGCCTCACAGAATCCTCTATGGGCCTCATTACGAGGTTGGCGGTAACCCTGTAACACCGTTTCTGGCGCCCTGACATCGAGGTGCCACCGGTAAGTCCTGGCGGATTGGGAAGTCAGCCGCCGGAAAATGTTAGTTCCCATTCCTGTGGAGCTGAATAAGACTCCAAGGGAATTGGGACTCGGAAGCACTGGCACCGCTGTTAACCCTGCTGGTGCTTCCATGACAACTCTGCTTTCCGGGGATGTTGCGCCAGGCCAGTCAGACCTGCTGGGCGCAGAGTTCCCGGAAATCAGAGTTATAGTGTGCCGGTCCGGAAAGGGTGCCGGTATGTTGCTACCAGCATCCTTATTTCCAGTCCTTGAGACTTGTAACTAGGCCCATGTCTCTTTATCAGAAATGTTAAACTACTAAGGAGCAAGATGCAAGATGGACCGTTGAGTGAGGAACAGGTCACTGTCTATATATAGACTCAGAGTTTGTGGCTGTTAGGTGATACGGGTGCAATTCTGATGTCTCCCGCCACAAGTTCAGAGAAAGCTATAAGTCTTTATTTCCTTATGGAGGAAAGGGCTCTTGTCTATGATGAGCCCTCGATTGCTAATTTTGGTTGATGAGAATGTTATGGGTGCTCTTCTACCACAACACCCCCACTTCACGCATGCAACTCCAGTTGTTTATTTCAATGAGATCTGCTGGTTTACAATGCCAAACAGAAAAGGCTTGTTTTATATTGAGCTTTACATTTCTATCAGATGGAGGAAAATAATGAAGCCCTGCGCCAATCCATGACCCCAAGCACATAGGCTCGTTATTGTGTGTAAGTAAAGTTGCAAAACCTAGAGGAGATTTTATTTAGGACGGCGTAGTTTTGCTTCTTTCTTCTCACTCAGCAAACTCGTAGGCGTCTGTGCAGGAAGAGACCCACCATTTTAAGTGGCAAAGTGTAAATGCTTGAAACATTACATTCCAGTGCTTACGTATTCTAATCGGGATGGGAAAACAAAGCTGCAATTTTAATAGTTTCACTTAACATAAGGATTAGGCAAATCAAGTCAAGCTTTATTTCAGGAAAACAAAGATTTCCATAAAAGCGCATTTGATTGTAATAAATCCACAAAAACATTACCAATGCAGTTCTTATTTTACTAATGTAAAATGTACGTTTCCATAAACATGCACTTGGGCATAGCACAGTCACTGACAAAAACAAGCATACAGTTCTTATTTCATCACTGACAAATTAAAAAGAGATCCCTTGAAATGTAAATTCCTTCCAGCTACACAGAGCGGAATATAGATAATAGCGTACTGAAAAATCAGGTACATATGAGAAATGCAGAGAAGTTGGGAGACATTGGGAAAAGACTGAGTAGAATAAGCCATTTGAACAAAGTGGCTATTCAGGGATGTCATTTCACCAAAATGCCACGGGTAGCAGAAGTTACATCACACAACCGTTGACCTCTGATGACATCACTTTTCACAGGAACGTATGTCATTTAACCCCGCCCCCAAGTGACATCACGGGAAGTGATGGCACATGACCTTTCACTCCTTGACAAAAGAGTAAGTGGCATCACATAGAAAAATATGGTTACAATATCACTGTAATATGATATACATTTCATACAAGAATGAATTTGCATATGTAGAGATAATATCAGTGTGTATAGGCCCATTTTACAAAAATGACTGTGATTGTAAGCAGACATGCAATGCCAAATGATGCCATGCAATGGAAAGGAAATACTTGTGGCTGTTGCATGAAATGAAAGAAGGTGAGTCAACAAATTCAAGCCTTAGAAACTGAGCCAGAACAAAAGGGTGATTGCAACCAAGGGATGCACCCAGTGCTTAATTTGTAAAAAAAAATTGCTGTCAGGGCCCGAATATTTTCAGGCACGCCTGTGATGCTTTGGGCGGGCAGCCCCCCACCACTGTTGCCACCACCCGTGGCCACACCCCACCGTGTCAACATATTTGGGATTATAGCTAGAACTTGCCCTGGCTCATTGGGGGTGATAGAAACGTTTGGCTCATTGGGGGTGATAGATGACTGACTACAGCAGATATGTAATTTAAAAATACCAATCAACATAACACACAGCAACACAACATACTAGTTGTGTCCTGAAACAAAAAACGTTTAAGTACTGGTTTAAACACCTAATCATTGTTAACATTTTCGTATGATTCTATAAGTAGCCCGTATGGCTATCCACTTAAAATAAGGCAAACATGCTATCCTCGTATGGTAAACTAATGGCCAAATTCAGGCTAAAAAGTGGCAGGCTATTATGCAAGTCTATGGAAAAAGGACAAGCAAACTCGTCCTTGGCACTTAAGGGGTTACTGGTGAACTTTGCTAGCAAACATTGAAGCACAATTCTATTGTGTAGATTGGCAGTCGGAACAGGCCCTCCTTGGTGATGGCCGTGTCCCTAGGATTACCCCTGTGTTGGTGCTGCTGGCTGTTCCTGTTGTTGTCAATCCACCCTGCTGTGGAACTGCTGACAGTTATTACGGTAATGGAGCTTCACCAATGTCATGACAGCTGACTGGAGCAGAGTGCCTGGATGACCAGCCTGAGCGACAACATATTGCTCTTCATTCAAACGGATAACTAGTACTGCCTAGCCACAGTGGGTCATCAGCTTCATGGATTACAATGAGCAGGTGCAGGAAGCGAGATCGTGGACAGTGCACGCTGTTGCTTGTTGTATGACTATTACTGATGGAGAGTCAAAAACATACATTTGCCATAACTCCACATCAAAATCGAACGAAGGATGAGACAATAAGTGCTGGGGCTCAAAAATAAGTTCAAGGGCTGATCCCCGGCAAACACCCCCACAAATTAAGCAATTGCATGCATCAAAAAATTCAATATCTTCTGTGATTTGAGAGTTATTCACAGAAAGGAGAAACTAAGTGCAAAGATAACACAGTGTGTGCCTTTTTGTGCCATATAGGTACTGCCTTTAGGCTGGGAGAGGAATACATTATCTTTTTTAAGACCATATGGGTCCTAAGCACCAGTGTATATGGTCTGAATGGAGGGCAAAGATGATAAGTACCGTCGTTTTTAGCACACTATAGAAAACCGATATGTATAGTGCAACGAAGCACAAAGTGACTTTATAAATCAGCAATCAAAGCTTACATCCATATAGGTCCGGACTATAAGGTGCAAACATTACAAACGAACGTATGGCAGTGGATTTCAGAATCACACACATATCCCTGATTTTAGGGTGCAAAGTAAACGCGGTGCCTCAATCTGCATCCGCGCGCTGTCATTCATGTACATCCCTTCAACACAGCAATACAAAGCTTTACACATGCTACAATATACTGAGTTCCAGGGCCCCATGGTTCACAACTGTATGATAGGAAAGACGTGAATAAGCGAGAGAGTGTAAATAGTGGTATAGCGCTCTCTGCTGGGATAGCTGCTTCGAGGAGCTGCACATGTACAAGGGTGATATAGTACATTTGCTTTTTTACAGCAATACTACTCTTGGAAATGTCCACGTGTTTCAGATGTGTCTAATACCTGTGCTTCTGTGCTCTCATTTCAGCCACATGTGTGGCATTAGGTATAAGAACAGAGGCGCACGCAGAGGGAGGCGTGATTTGTCCACAATAGAAATGCTCTCATGGTCCCATGTCCCGCACCTTAACCACTGCGGATGTTCTATCTTTCTTGAAGCATCGTACCCACTTTTACAGCCGAACTGCACATGTGGCAAAAAGCTGTAATTGTGCAAATGTCATATTTTCCGGTTCAGAAAATGAGGGACACAGTCCTTTAAAAACTCCAACTTCGGCCTGGCAAGTGTGGAAGGGCACCAAATTGAGTTTAAATGCACCCTCCCATTAAACCCACTCCCACCCATCCTACCTGCCCGCAGCAGCCTCATGCAAAGACAACCAGGTGAAACAACCCCAAAACAGGGTGGGGGGCAGAGCCCTTCAAAGCCTCACCTTGATGCTGCCAGCAGCCTATCTGCAATCTCGATGCCCCTCTGCCAGCTGCTGCAGGTCTTGCCTGGGAAATTGACGGCTGCGCCCAGAGGCTGAGTGCTGCAGGAGCCCTTCTGGGGGTGAGTAATGGGAGAAGAAATCCCGATCCATCACGGTGCAATGCTCCCAAGAGGTAATGCTTCTGAGAGGGGCAAACTATCCGAGGCTGGGGAAGCCATGATGGTTACGGGAGCCAGGAAAATCTAAACACTGGATACAGGCAGACACACAACTGAGGACCCACTAAAGTTGTTTAACAGAGGGCAAAAAGGTTTTGCAAATCCCTAGAAAACCAAAACACAGTTATATCCGAGCCTGGGAAAGACAGAAAGATTACGGGATCCCGGAAAACATGCACACTGGATACGTCAGACGCCCAACCGAGGCCCCAAGTCAGTATGGTTGCATTGTATTAAGGAGAGCCATATAAAGAAGGGAACCATGGTGGTGTATGTAAAGAATTAAGACTGATCGTTCAGAACCTGCAGGGACGCTGGAAGATGGCATTGTGAATATTGACAAACTTTTAAATCCTAGTAGTTGGGCAAAGCAAAGTCCATGTATAGAGACTATCACTCTGTCCTGCATTTTTGTTACATATTTCTAAGGTCTAGGGCCAGATAGTAAGTATTGTTTTGGACTAGGGACTATTTATTTTGGGGCATTTGAGTAGCACCATTAGTTTGTGTTTGTTAGGTAGGGAACTTCCCTCACAGCTGTAGTGCTAGATAGGCATTTTCGTATTATTTAAATAAACACCTTTTGAACATGTCACATCTTAGTCCGACTCGTTCTTTTGGTTCACCAGAGATCTTACACACAATTTTGCTTACTTGATGTTTTCTCAACATTTACATCAGTGCTTGCTTTATAATCATGTGTGCATTATTTATGATAGATCATGTCGCATTGAACCAGTTTTCATGACCCTGATCTGTTACTTGTTGATAAACAGAGTTGGCCTAAAATAGCTTATCAACAAAGGTGAACTGTATGCTCTGGTATTAACCTAGTAAGACTGGTTAATCAGACAGGGGTTTAATCACATGTGTATCAAAGCTATACGTTAGCTGGACAACCCAAAACTAAAAACAGTTTCATCAATCCTCCTTCTGGTGTTCCTTTTTCCTTGGAATGTGGCTTGCTCTGCACTGTTCATTTGCTCCCGTTTTTCTGTTATGTATTATATAAATATCTTCAACCCCTTGTGGCTCAATTGAGAATTCAACTCGATCCCATGAGGGAGACGGGTTAGAATCTTTCCAAATTCAATAGTGATGTTGACTGTGAGGAATACTAATTTATTTCTGCCATCTTTAATCCTCTTCTTCTTCTTGTTAGGGTGTTTTGGAGCTCTATCCATCTTCAATTCCAAAATCCACTTTTGAAGTGCATTGTCTGGAATCTTTTACCTCCTTTACCAACGCACAAGGTATAAAGCCGGGAACACTGGGCAATGTATCTGAGATTGTTTATCTTTGACCAGATAAGGGGGTTTGGTCTCCCTTCTGTATTTGAATTTCTTCTGGAGTGGTTTGTTTTCTGGTGATTACAGCACAACGTATTTCATTGGGCATGAAAGGGAGCATAGAGGTTATGGTGTTCTGCATTTACCACTCAGTGGTCCAGCATCTCTGTGGGCACCCACTCATCCAGACAACTGCACACCGATGGTGGATTGCAGACTGGCGAAGGATTCATGTCTAAATCCTCCTCTGGTACTATTAACTCTTATGTGCCTTGATCCGCAGAATGATGGTCACCCCTTCTTCGCAGATGTGCTTAGGCCCCTGCGGTCTCTGGGGAATTGTTTCTTCTCAATTCACTGTGCTGGAATGGCTACGCATATGTATACGTTTTCAATAAAAGTTCTTTTAACTCTTCACCCTTTCTATTAGAGAGCCCTGCATTGATTTGTACATGTTTCTTTCAAGCTGTTTGTGTGATAGGGCTGCAGCGATACCATCCACATCTGGGCTATAGCCAACCATCTGTTCTCTCTCTGACAGCATTCTCAGAAAAAAAGCACATTTCTTTTCCCATTCCATTAATGTTTGAGCTGCAACATTTTTCATTCCTTTTATTGATTGCTTCTCTGGAGATTTGCTTTTATTAGGGACAAGCTTAGAAATGTTTTATGGGAACAGAAATGTGTTCTGGAATGTATTGATTGGATGCCTTGCTGAAAGTGGTCTTTGCATACTATTTTATGGTACATAATGCTTCAATTTTGTTGACATATTGATTGCTTTACTTTAATTTGTGTTGCGTGTGCAATGTGTACTTTTCTTCCAATATTTTAGAATAATTTTTAAAAAGTTGAAATTTCATTGGGCAGTCTGCGTAGCAAGGTAATTGTATTTCACAGGCTCGGCCTTTTCATTACAATGTTTTCCTGGCTGAAAATGACTTCTTAGAATTGAGCATTAAGCTCTCACACGTCCTTTTATATTTTTATAGTGGATGTGTCAGATTGTACAGCATTGTAATCTTGCAAGTTGTGAACCTCATTTCCCTTGCAGGTCGCAGTTTATGTATCAACCTTTCAACTTGTAATGCTTGGTGCACACTGAGTTGCTTTCTGGCAATGTTAGTTGTGCTTTGTTTTTTTTCATCAAAGTATGCATTAAAGAAGGTGCCCATGGCTGTGTCCTCTTCTCATTTGACACCTACTCTTCAGACAAACATATGTCTTCCATTGGATTAGTTCATGATCTTTTTGCTGATGATGCCAACATCTTATTCTCCTTCCACCCGCACTGTTTTATTGCACTGCCCCTCCATTACCTGCCACTGGATGGTTCTTCATTGCCTGAAGCTCAATTCTTCTAAAACCGACGTGATCCATCTCCCAGCCACTAATGCCACAGTGTCTTTCGTCGTCTACATATTTCTCCCTTATCTCCACACCCCATCCCCATAGGTATGAGATCTGGGCTTTTATCTCTGACTGGAAATTCAAGCTTCAGCAATGTATGAACTCCAACCCATGGCTGCCAGGTTCAAGCACTGAAACATTTGGACAAGCCGTTCCCAACTCACCATGTAGTCTTCCAAAGCTTTGATCACCAATGCAGAATTCATGAGGTTGGAAGACTGCGCAAAAATTACAAACTGTGCCACCCTAGTCTCTTTCATTCCTGGCGTATGAGTTGCTTTTTCATGCACCCTTGGCTCCCTTTCACATGCCTTCTTCTGGCCTTGAAATCGATCCATGGGCTAGTACCACTATCCCTGAATGACTATCACTGGCTACAGGTTCTTTCATCCCAAACTCTACTCAACTTAACTATCCTTAGCGCACCCCATGCTCCCCCCATCTTTAGTTTTGTCAGCTTCCTATCTCCCCTTCATTGGCACTCCCAAACCCAGAAACCATGAACAAACTTAAGAAACATTTCATCTCCCTTGTCAGTTCCTAGTATGCACAGTGGTCATCATCTTGCCCCAGTAATCCGTAACCTTCTCTACACAATTGTCCATAATTGTAAATACTGCAAATTGTTAATGGCATACATTATTTAAACTAATGCTAGTATGTGCATTGCAGACATCTTTTGATGGTCCCAGTGCCTTCACCAACATTATTATGCGGCAAGCGGTGTAACATGCAATCTATTGTATAGCTCCCAGAAATAGAACTAGCCCTACTTCAATATGACATTGTGTACACTGATGCTTCTCAATAAAGTACAATCTGTCAGGTACATGAACACACATGTAAACACATTCACATCCTTGAGAAAGGCACTGAATTACCCTACAAAGAAACGTTATTTAAAAAAAAGATACTTTCCAACCACAATGGATGGGGTTGCACAACTAATACACCACTTTGCCTTTTGATTACTAGAGCAGTATTTCAAGGATGGCAAAACAAACTGGAAGGGGCAGTTTCAAAGGACTTCGACGGGTATGAGTTACCTTAAGGAAGATTGCCAGTGAGAAATCTGATCATTACTACCCAATTACTCTTCCAGGGTATGGCAAGTGGTTCCTTAGTGGATTTGATTTGCCAAAATAGACCTTGCAATACCAACATGAAATGCACTGCTTACCATATTTTAATAATACGAACTTAAGACCGATGTTATTTCAACACACACCTCAGGTACACAGATATTCCATAGAAAAAGGCAATACAGTCACTTAAACAACTTGTCACTGCATATACCGTGTTTATAAACGTTCTAGACCTAAAAGTAAATGCAGAAAAGTGTGCTTTAATGTTATGCCACGAAACCAAAATAAGAAACATCAAATATCCCTACAGTCTTGCAAAAAATAAAACAATTCCATGGCAAAAGAATTTGACTATCTAGGAGTATGTTTAAGTTCAGGGTTTATCAGCCATGCCCATATTGCACTTTTCAAACGAACGTTTACTTTGGACTGAAAGCTGCTTACCTGACATTGCGAGCTATCATAAGGCTCTTGCCGGCATCACTGAATCACCGCCCTTCCTGGAGGAGGCGGGGCTAGACTCGACACGTGTTTAGACCACGTGATCCTGGGCTCCTTTAAACAACAGAGGCTGCCGCCCGCCCACCGCGCTGCACTTTTCAAACGAACGTTTACTTTGGACTGAAAGCTGCTTACCTGGCATTGCGAGCTATCATAAGGCTCTTGCCGGCACCACTGAATCACTGCGCTTCCTGGAGGAGGCGGGGCTAGACTCGACACGTGTTTGGACCACGTGATCCTGGGCTCCTTTAAACAACAGAGGCTGCCACCCGCCCACCGCGCTGCACTTTTCAAACAAACGTTTACTTTGGACTGAAAGCTGCTTACCTGGCATTGCGAGCTATCATAAGGCTCTTGCCGGCACCACTGAATCGCCGCGCTTCCTGGAGGAGGCGGGGCTAGACTCGACACGTGTTTGGACCACGTGATCTTGGGCTCCTTTAAACAACAGAGGCTACCACCCTTGCGGCGTTAAGCCTGACAGGAGTATAGTGCGCCGTCTGTTGTGCGGCTGTTTGGTGGCGATAGCGGATAATACGCTGAAAACAACACAGACCGAGTCGCACATATTTACTCCCAAATCCGAAAGGGAATACAGAAAATTGTTAGTGGTGACTGAGGGCAATTAGCCTTTGATCCACTGAAAGAAACAACGGTCTGAGAGGCACACCCAGGAAAAAGGCCCTGAAATTGGCGGTTGCCAGTCATTTGGTCGAAAACAATTGGTCGACTGGACAACTTGTCGAATCAAGTTGGTCGAAAACCAAATGGTCGAATTTTTTATTTTTTTTATTTTTACCCCTTTTTTTTTTTTTGGAGGGGTCCCCCCAACCCCCTTTTTTTCTTTCTTTTTTTTTTTTCTACACGAAAACCCACAAAACACATATATAAATAAATAAATAAAAAAAAAATTCGACCATTTGGTTTTCGACCAAATGACGTCGACCAAATTGCAGTCGACCAGTTTGTAGTCGACCAAATGACTGGACACCGAAATTGGCACATAAGAACACAACTCTCCTACAAAAAAAAAAACAAATAAAGCAAACTCAGCAATACAAATAATTAACCACCAAGACAAGCAAATATAAACCACAAAGTAAAAACCAAAAACTACACACGAGAGAAATCATACCCTACAGTGCCGGAACGGACAAGAAAGCGCGTATTACTAAACTCCACTCCTCGAATGACACGTACAACAAAGCGCGGGAAGCCCGCCGAATTAACCCCCCTGCATATGAACCTTAGAGGAAAGACAATGGAGACGCCTGAACTACATCATGCAACGACCAAACCAGGTGGTAGCAACAAAAATACTACCCCTACAGAATGCAACACCGAAGACTCACCGACAACTATGGAAAGCGATACTAAAAAAAGTGGAGCAACAGAAAGAAACCAAATAGTTGCACCCGCAAATGAAAACGAGGGAATCATCAGCAAACCTTCATCTCTAATTACGAAAGAAGACACAAAAGATAACTCCCCAACTAAAGAGACGCAAAACACACCCGAACCAAAAGCGAAATCTGCAATAAAAAGCGAAAACGAGAAGCTTGCTACAGGAGACTCGAAATCCGAAAAAAAGACACCATGAATATGGAACGAAACAACATAACTACCCCCAGTCAAAAGAACAAAATAAAAACAAATAAGGAGGAAGAGATAAAGGAGAATGAGAAGATGCCTAAGCCACCGGCCATACAAGAAGGAAAGGACGAAAAAGAAAGAAAAGTTATAACCCAGCAGGAAAAAGCTGCAAAAGCACAAAAGAAATGGCAGGCCCTGTATGAAACTCGCTGACACTCACAACAACTTGATCCAAAGAAAAACGAGCAGACAAATCTTAAAACTGCAAGATTATCACTTGATATAACAGAAATCGAAAACCTAATGAAGAATCACGAAAGAAGAAAAGAGTTCTTCGGTAACCCACCATCACTCGCAAGGAAAAAAGACACAGACACTTGGACACAAAAGCTACAAAAAGGAAAAACACCAATATCAAAAGAACAAGAATTTTATAACAGAGACAGAAGATCACAAAACAAAAACGATTTGCAAGTCGATTATGAAGAAATACAAAATGCAAATCAAGAAATAGCAGATAAATGCAGATGCGACCAACATACTGAACACGAGTTAGCATCTATACCAACTTCAATGCTATATTTACAAAATATGTTGACAACAACTACAACACAATCATTATTGCCACACATGAAGCTGCAAGAGGCACTAGTAGACTCAATAAAAAACCAAACAACACTCATGGCACTGATACACTCAAAACAAAGCTATTTAGAACAAGGAATGAACAAAATACTGGAGCGACTAGACATCGAAGCACAAAATAGCCACCTATGGCAAAGCAGGCTATTTGATATCGCCGGCAGCGACAGAGCCGAAAAAACAGACCTGACTCACGCGCTAATTACAATGATGACAGCAGCAAACCAAGAGAAACCAACGCAGATGTCTTCTCCAAACCACCAAAGTCTAAGTAACACGACAACACAGCAAGAAGAGACAGAGAACAGTGAACCCCCAAAGATACCGGAAAGACATGAAGCAAAAAGGAATCTCGCCCCCGTAGAAATAAATCTAATTGATCTTACTGGGGAACCCCTGAAGGAAATAAAGACAAACAACCAAACAGAAAGAGACAAAGAAAAAGAGACAAGCAAATCAATTGATGACAAGAGACCTACACCCCGTTTGAAAGGAAAAGAAACATATGAAAACTTTTTGAAAGGAAATAAGACACAACCGAACAGAGAGCAGGATAAAGAAGGAACAACACCCAACAAAAAAAAAAAGCAAAGAGACTCACAAGCTTTTTTAAGAAACCTAACCAATCCACAAAAAGAACCATATCCAAAAAAGATCAAAGTATCACAGTAGAATAAACAAAAAAACTTGAACCCAAAGAGAAAAGGAAAAGCCTAGACCATAACGAAGAAGACACAGAAATGGAGGAACTAATCAACCTATCAACTTATACGAAAGATGAAATTGACCAATCTGAAGAAGTCCAAATCGAAATTGCAGAGGCATCGTTGATTACGATAGATGAATACAAAGAAGAGCAATCATAAGAAGACCAAATCCATGAAGAATCAGGATACGAAATGACACTTGACGAAATATCTAAAATTGAATGGGAAGATGACCATGAAACAACCTCGGATGTGAGTAATCAACCCACACCGATAAAGAAACTACAAAACAGCAACAATAATGATAAAACAACCGGTGGACAAACTGAAAAAGTAATAAAACTACCAATTTTCGCCCTCCCACAAAACCAGCAGACAGAAAAAACAGACAAGAAAATAAAACTAAAAAGAATAACAAAAAACAACAATCTAATCATGAACCGTTCCAATGTGTTAAGATTGATACAAGCCAAACCCAACATGAAAGAAATCACAACAAAAGATATACGAACAGTAGAATAGTGTGATGAAATAACAACGGACCAAGTGAAGATCTCCTTTGATTCTGAAAATACACCGAACAGAATGATTGACAATAAACAAATCTGCAAGCAGCTAGGCTTCGAAGTTACCCTGATTGAGGAAATGCAAAATACAGAGAGGAGGAAAAAACAAAAAACAGTAAGCTGGAGCCAGTCTGGGATGAACCAAAGTATGTGCGAATTGGACGACGTCTATGAGAATACACCACCTGAACACAAGAGTGAAGATGACATGTATGAGAACAAAGCAAATGACAAGAAAGATTACCAAAACCGCCACAACCTTTACAGAAAATACGGAATATGGAGGCAACAAGAGAACTCAACCGTAAATACAGAAGAAAGATACAACCAAAGAAGATAACAACTAAAAGAAGACAGTCTGCACACGACCACGCTATGCTCATGGAACACCCGGGACATAGCCATTTATTTAACACAACAAATCCGAATCTCACATTGGCTGATATAATCTGCATCCAAGAATCATGGATAACGCAACAACGGATAGCTGACGGATACACCATACTAATGAACCCTGCAATCCAAAAACAAAAAGGCAGACCGTCCTCCGGACTCCTAACTATATGTCAGAACACGGAATCCTAGTGGGCTTTCTCGCTTACCCGACAGACTCTTGGGGGTCAAAATAGCTAGGAACAACACTTTACGCTTCCGTTCCTTTAAAGGCTTGTTTTGAAGGCATTGGGGGTTGCTATGGCGATGCTGGCCGCTAGTACGTCTGCAGTCACGTGTTTCTGCTGTTTCCCGTCCATGTGACTCCCGCGTTGTGGCCACGCAAATTTAGGGCCGCCCCGTTTGTTGCTTCGGTGCTTCTGATCGTTTTCCTCGGAACACAACAGTGGTGTTTTCTTTATCCTGGATCTTGCTCCTTCTCGACCTTTTGCCTGTTTATTGGATTTGCTCTTGTCTTGCCCACGGTACTTCTGCCTCGACCTGTTGCTACGACCCAGACTTCCTTTTTGGCTCAGATTCACATCTCCTGTTTCACCTTGCCTGCTTACTTGGATTTTGACCCGGACCGCTCACAGACTTGTTGTTTGGATTGTCTACTCTCGTCTCGAAGAAGAAGGATTTTTTCACCCTAGGCGTACGTGTGCCGGCGGGAATAGGAAACTGGTGCTGGACTAGAGACTGCCTACAGCACACTTGGGAACTCGCATAACTTCCTAGGCGTACGCGTGCCGGCAGGAATAGGAAACTGGTGCTGGACTAGAGACTGCCTACAGCGCACTTGGGAACTCGCATAACACCCTAGGCGTACATGTGCCGGCGGGGATAGAATTTTGTGTTGGACCCAAGAAATCCCACAGCACGTGTGAGACTGCGTTCTTCTTGGACTTTCCCTTTGGATCCGTCTATATCAACAACATCACACTTTCTTCGTTTGAATCTCTTCTTACGGATATACAAGTAAGAAATCTCACCTCTTGTTCTTTTTCCAGTTGTTAGTTCTTTTGTTTATCCTTGTCTTACGTAAACTCTTGTATCATTCCAGAGGCTGATTAGTTCCAATCTACTGTCGTTTTTCATGTCCGACATGTTATGCACATTACCCTACTGACAGCCAGTGGGGTTCCAGCTTGTCCTGTGCAGTCGTCAAGCACCTTGAAAGAAGTTGCAGTCATTGGGGTTCCAGCGTGTCCTGTTCCTTCTTCAAACATCTTTCAACCAATTGAATGCTCAGACTGTTTTTATGCACACCTGAGTGTTACATTGGTGGGAAGAAACAAACTACTGCACCACGGGTTCAACAGCTCCTCTTTGGTCACCAGGTGCTTTACCCTATCAAAGTTCACTGATCTGACAGAATCAGAAGCCTTAAAATGGACACAGCCACTGATCCCCTGGTTACTTTGGTTCAATTAGTGGCTGATTTACGTGCTGACATGCAAACTGCCCATGATGCTACCCATCGCTGTATTGATGACATTCAAGCAGGTTTAAGGGTTAGCGCCATAGAACCCCCATCAATAACAGTGGCTTCCGGGTCCGGTATGGCCGGTGCTAAGGCCAGGTCAGAGCCGGTACCAGTAGTTATGGCCGCACAGTTTCCGTTGGCTCCCCCTGACCGTTTTTTGGGCGATCCAAAAGCCTTCAGAACGTTCATCAATCAATGCAGATTGCATTTTCTTTGTAGACCAACATCATTTCCCGATTCAACCACTAAGGTCGCTTTCATATTGTCTAATCTGGGGGGTACTGCTGCAGTCTGGGCTAATCCTCTCTTGGAACAAGGAAGTCATTTGTTATTTGACTGTGACGCTCTCATAGAGGCACTTGCGAGAGTTTTTGACACCTGATACAAGTCTCAGGCCACTGATCTGGAGCTATTAAATTTACAGCAAGGCGATTCTTCTCTATTGACGTATCTTGCTAAGTTTAACCAATTGGTTGCAGAAACCAACTGGCCAGACGAGAAGAAGGCAGCCTTATTCTATAAGGGTCTATCAGACTCCCTCAAGGATGTCATTGCTACGGTACCTGTGGTCCCCGTCTCTTTTCCTGACTTTTTGGATCTAGTTCTTCAGATCGATGCCCGTAAGGCGGAAAGGAGGTGGGAGAAGAGGACATTGCCCCCGGTCCCTTTCAGTCTGACAAGTTCGGTTTCGGGTAATGGGGAACCCATGCAAATAGGGGCGGTAAGAGGACCACTGTCTAGTGAAGAAAGAGAGAAGCGTAAAAAGAACAATTTATGCTTTTATTGCGGTTCCTCTGGTCATTTCTTGAGTTTATGTTCCAAGAAACCCGCAAAGTCGGGAAACTCCAAGGCCCGGCAATAGAGGGAGCCCCTATGTCGAGCACTGGTCTTCCGGGCTCCAATTTCTCTGTTCCTTTCACTATTAAGGTCGCTCTTGCATCTCCGGATGGCCAAACCTGGTCCTCTGAAGCTGTTTTGGATTCCGGGGCTACTGGAAACTATGTTGATCTCCAGTATGTCAAAGACTGGAACATTCCACTCGTACCTAAGAAACAACCAGAAGTGATCAACGCAGTTGATGGTACCACACTGCTCTCAGATTTGGTAACGGAGTCTACAGTGCCCCTGAACTTGGTTATAGACAGCTGTCATAGCGAAGTCATTTCGTTTGATGTCATTACTGCACCTCAATTTCGACTCATTCTGGGTCTACCATGGCTTAGGACCCATAATCCCTTGGTGGACTGGGTTGCTGGGTCTGACTTGTTTGCCTCAACTTATTGTTCAGGACATTGTGGTCCATCAAGCCAAGTGCAAGGCAACCCATGTCAAGCCTTATTGGAATCTGTTTCGATGGTAGGTGGCATTGTCAATACCACCTTATCTCCAGAATACAGGGCTTTCGCAGATGTTTTTGACAAAGGTGAGGCAGAAAAGTTACCGCCTCATCGCACATATGACTGTCCCATTGACCTTAAGGAGGGAGCTAGAATCCCCTCTGGGAGGATATACTCTCTTACCTTGAAGGAGGATGCAGTATTGAAGGAATATTTAGAGAAGGCTTTGGCTTCTGGTTCCATTCGCCCCTCCCGTTCTTCTGCTGCATCTCCCCTGTTCTTTGTTCCAAAAAAGGAGGGGGACTTGAGACCATGTATAGATTATCGGGACCTGAACGCAGTTACGATACAGAATCAGTACCCCATACCACTGATTTCTGTCCTTTTGGATCAGCTAGGTTCTTCAGTAATATACACCACATTGGACCTCAGGGGTGCGTACAATCTGGTGAGGATAAGAGAGGGGGATGAATGGAAGACGGCATTTAAAACCACATACGGCCTATTCGAATATTTGGTCATGCCGTTCGGGCTATGTAATGCTCCTGCCACATTTCAGCATTTTATCAATGACGTCTTTGAGAACATGATTGATCGGTTTGTGATCGTCTATTTAGACGATATCTTGAATTACTCCTCTTCTCTTGAACTACACATCCAACATGTTACTGAAGTGTTACAACGTTGGCGTAAGAATAAATGATACGCAAAACTAGAGAAGTGCATTTTTCATACTACTTCAGTTGAATTCCTGGGCTATGACATCACTAACGAGGGTGTTCAGATGACCCAAACTAAGGTCAAGGCAGTACTGGAATGGCCAGTTCCAGGCATGCTAAAAGCTTTGCAGTCTTTTCTGGGATTTGCAAATTTTTATCGTCGATTTATCAGGCACTTCTCTAGCATTGTGGCTCCACTTACTGCCTTAACAAGTAATAAGCATCCGTTTCAATGGAATCCCGAAGCACAAAAATCCTTTGATACTCTCAAGGAGGCGTTTACTTCGGCTCCGGTACTACAGCACCCTAACGTCAAACAACCGTTTGTTGTGGAGGCTGATGCTTCAGACGTGGCAGTAGGGGCAGTCCTGTCCCAATCTTGTCCTGACACAGGGGTCCTCCATCCTGTCGCTTACCATTCGCGCAAGCTTACTCCATACGAGGTAAACTACACCATCACTGAACGTGAACTATTGTCTGTCCGGGAGGCCTTTACAGTTTGGAGGCATCATCTCTTGGGAGCAGAGACTCCGATTCAAGTATTCACTGATCATAGAAATCTACTGGCCCTTCAATCATTGAAATGCACTACAGCGCGCCATGCACGTTGGCATGAGTTTTTTTCTATGTACAACTTTGTGCTGACTTACCGTCCGGGGACGTTACACTCCAAGGCAGACGCCCTATCAAGACTTTATGAAGACCCGGTGCTTCGGCCACAGGAAGGTCGCCTACTCTTGCCCAACCAGGTTGTGTGTGGCTGCACGTTGCAACCATCCTTGAAGACTGCCATCCAGCAGTGGGTCTCAGAAAAACATCCAGAATTGGATGATCTTAATCTGGACCTTATTCTATCCTTGCCATACGTTCAAGGTAAAATATATATGCCGGATTTTCATACCCGCAGAACTGCCATGTCTTGGCGTCATGACTCCATGTTGGCAGCACACCCCAGTCCTCGAAAAACCTTGGAATTACTCAAACGTTGGTGCTGGTGGCCTTCCATGTCAAAAGACATTGTGCAGTACATCGCAACCTGCGCAGTTTGCGCTCAATGTAAGACTGCTCCGGCTAAACCAATGGGTCTTCTACAACCCCTGCCAGTACCTGCTAAACCCTGGGTTATGCTTTCCATGGACTTTGTAGTGGAACTACCTATGATTGGTGGTTTTGACACTGTTTGGGTGGTAGTCGACAGTTTTACAAAATTGGCCCTTTTTGGGCCTTGTCGGGGTTTTCCATCCGCTCCTGTCCTGGCGGACTTGTTCTTACGTAATGTCTTCCGATTCTTTGGTCTTCCGGAGATCATAATATCTGACAGGGGTGCGCAATTCACCTCTCGTTTTTGGAAACATCTCACACAGTCTATGGGCATTGACGAGAGATATTCTACGGCTTACCATCCACAAACAGATGGCCAAACCGAGCGGCTCAATGCCACCATGGAACAATACTTGAGATGTCTTATTCTACAACACCAAGATATCTGGCTCTCCGTATTGCCCATGGCAGAGTTTGCCTATAATAACTCTGCGCATTCTTCTACGGGGGTCTCTCTCCTTTCTATGGCCCTCATTACGACCCTGGCGGAGATCGTGGTGCAATATGCACCATGGAGCACGGCGGAAAGCTGCCGATACCGCCATGGGGGTTGGCGGATTTTCCGCCCCATTCCGACCTTGGCGGGGCGGTAAATCCCCAATCCCCATTTTACCCTTCCCCATTCCCATTTTTGCCCCATAGGGTATAATGGGAGTGGGGAAGGCGTTAATTACGCCACCGTAAAGTACGGTGGCGTAATTAACAACAAGGTCCCGTAGCGCCATGGATTTCTCTGCCCGGAAAAACCAGGCGGAGAAAGGCTCCATGGCGCTGCGGGAACTCGTAGTAGGGCGGACGGGTCCGCCACGAATACCGCTGGCGTAAACCCACTCCGCCAGGGTCGTAATGAGGGCCTATGTCATGTATGGACAACACCCCCGCTCTCTGTCATTGGACTTTTCTTTGTCCTCGGATTGTCCAGAGGTCCAATCTTGTCTTAGGGACCTGACATCATTACGTAAGAGTGTTATGGAACACTTGACACATGCCCAGGAACAGTCCAAGAAGTACGCCGATCGCCATCGCCAGCCAGCCCCGCTGTACACTGCTGGTATGCGTGTTTGGCTCTCTACCAAGAATCTCAGTATTCCAGGTCGCAAAACCCTGTTACCTCGCTTTGTGGGTCCCTATGTTGTTAAGGAGGTGATTAGTCCCCTTGTGATCAAGTTGGAACTGCCTCCTGCTTGGAAAATACATCCCGTATTTCACGTGTCTTTGGTCAAGCCGTGTTCTGAGCAGGTTAGGCTACCTGCCCGTCACCCCCCCTTGTTGGTACAAGGGGTGGAAGAATACGAGGTTAATGCTATTTTGGACACCAAGCTATCCCGTAGGGTATGTTTGTTTTTGGTGGATTGGAAGGGTTACGGTCCGGAGGATCGCACCTGGGAACCCGAATCCAACATCCATGCCCCCACGCTGTTATCCCGGTTTCTGGCATCTCGAGGTCTGGGGGGACCTTTGAGGGAGGATACTGTCAGAACACGGAATCCTAGTGGGCTTTCTCGCTTACCCGACAGACTTTCGGGGGTCAAAATAGCTAGGAACAACACTTTACGCTTTAGTTCCTTTAAAGGCTTGTTTCGAAGGCATTGGGGGTGACGCTGGCCGCTAGTACGTCTGAAGTCACGTGTTTCTGCTGTTTCCCGTCCATGTGACTCCCGCGTTGTGGCCACGCAAATTAAGGGCCGCCCCGTTTGTTGCTTCGGTGCTTCTGATCGTTTTCCTCGGAACACAACAGTGGCGTTTTCGTTATCCTGGATCTTGCTCCTTCTCGACCTTTTACCTGTTTATTGGATTTGCTCTTGTTTTGCCCACGGTACTTCTGCCTCGACCTGTTGCTACGACCCGGACTTCCTTTTTGGCTCAGATTCACGTCTCCTGTTTCACCTTGCCTGCTTACTTGGATTTTGACCCGGACCGCTCACAGACTTGTTGTTTGGATTGTCTACTCTCGTCTCGAAGAAGAAGGATTTTTTCACCCTAGGCGTACGCGTGCCGGCAGGAATAGGAAACTGGTGCTGGACTAGAGACTGCCTACAGCACACTTGGGAACTCGCATAACTTCCTAGGCGTACGCGTGCCGGCGGGAATAGGAAACTGGTGCTGGACTAGAGACTGCCTACAGCACACTTGGGAACTCGCATAACACCCTAGGCATACGCGTGCCGGCGGGGATAGGATTTTGTGTTGGACCCAAGAAATCCCGCAGCACGTGTGAGACTGCGTTCTTCTTGGACTTTCCCTTTGGATCCATCTATATCAACAACATCACGCTTTCTTCGTTTGAATCTCTTCTTACGGATATACAAGTAAGAAATCTCACCTCTTGTTCTTTTTCCAGTTGTTAGTTCTTTTGTTTATCCTTGTCTTCCGTAAGCTCTTGTATCATTCCAGGGGCTGATTAGTTCCAATCTACTGTCGTTTTTCATGTCCGACATGTTATGCACATTACCCTACTGACAGCCAGTGGGGTTCCAGCTTGTCCTGTGCAGTCGTCAAGCACCTTGAAGGAAGTTGCAGACATTGGGGTTCCAGCGTGTCCTGTTCCTTCTTCAAACATCTTTCAACCAATTGAATGCTCAGACTGTTTTTATGCACACCTGAGTGTTACATTGGTGGGAAGAAACAAACTACTGCACTAAGGGTTCAACAGCTCCTCTTTGGTCACCAGGCGCTTTACCCTATCAAAGTTCACTGATCTGACACTATAATTAAAAATAGACAAAACATTGACATACTAGAATATGAAAACTTAAACCTGTGGATACAAATCACAATACTTAAGCACAAAACGGGAAACAAAGAGAAAGAATCTTCATCCGAGAATCATAAGAAGGACTGCTTATGGGCACTGATATATCTATACTGGAATCCAGCCGGAATAACGGATGAGAAATTTATCGATAGAGTAACATCAGCAATAGACAACACGAAAGGAAAATACAATGAGATAGAATTTATATTCTGTGGCGATCTAAACATCCACATATTCAACGAAAAAAGGAGAAGAACTAGAAAAATCTCATCTTTCACCCCCGAGCCAAATGCTGGATCAAAGAATTACACTGCAGGAATATGAAGAGATCAGATAGCATCGATACATCTACTGGAAGGCAAAAGGAAACTTGGGCAATGGGCAAGTCCACCGCCATAATTGACTACATATACATGACTGAAAATATACATGAAGATCTGAAGGAATCCAGAAACATTAAATCAGAAGTAAGTGACCACTACATAATGAAAAGATCGTGGAACAATGGAAAAAAGACGAACAACAAACTGGATTCAACAAAAATTGAAATAAACAACGGAAACAACAGATTAAGAATTGGGAAAAAAAGAATGGAAGAACTGCCAAAAATAATTAATAACTCAACACTAGACGAACTAGAAAAAATCAACTATGGTTGGTTACTTTTACCATACAGATGCCAAAATACAACAAATGGAAAGCAAATAAAAAAGAATCATATCCATGCATACAACAAGAAAATAATAACCAAGAAAAGAGAATTGAGAACAAAAACAAAACTATTAATGAAACCAAACCTAAGGGTAAAATACAAGGACATCAAAACAGCAAAACAACATTACAGAAACTGGATAAAGAACAACAAATCCATGATACTACAAGATGACGCAGAGAAGATGCTCCAGACACTAAAGAATAGAAACACGAGACAACTATGGGCGTTACTACGCGACCAAACCCAAACACAAAACAGCATGGTCACTGACGTACCAGAAGCACGATGGACAGAATATTTCACAGAGATCTACGGGAACAACAACACAACGAAAGAAGAAAACAATACACAACAAAATACATGGCAATGGAAATGGGATCATGAAGATCTAAAAAAAGCGATAAATACCCGAAACACCTCCAGAGCCCCAGGCCCAGATGGCCTTTCCAACACGATAATCAAGCAGAATGCAGCAGTTTGGACAGCGATCTGCGAGAGCATCCTCAAGATGATACAAAACACAAAAAAGATCCCAAACACATGGAAACAAGCCACTATACCCATATTCAAGCAGGGAGACACATAAGAACCACAAAACTATCGACCTCTGGCTCCTAGACAGTTTGGGCAAGATTTTCACAAAAAAACTGCTAGAAAAACTGGACAGATGGGCAAACAAAGAAAAGAAATACGCGACAAGACAAACTGGATTCATCAAAACACTGGGTACAAACATCAACCTATTTTTACTAAACATATTGAAACACGAAGCCATAAGAAATAAAACACAAATCTACGCCGCCTTTGTAGACTTACGGTTAGCTTTCGACTCCGTGAGTAGAGACATTGGGCCTCATTCCGAGGCTGGAGGTAAGGGTTAACGGTCACCGTTAATGGCAACGGTGACCGTTAACACTTACCACCATATTCCGAGTTCCCTTTTGCGGGTTGGCATTTAACGCCTGCTTTTAGCAGGCGTTAAAAATCCAACCCGCAAAGGGACCTTGGAGTAAATTACGGCACCGTAATTTACGGTGCCGTAATTTACTCCTTCCCCATTCCCATTGAGCCCTATGGGGGCAGGAATGGGGATGGGGAACCGGTATGGTGAATGGGGACTTACCGGTCCCTCCAACCTTGGAATGGACCGGTAATTACTCCATTCACCATGCCGGATTTCCATGGAGTAAATAGCTCCATGGTTGCTTACCATGGTGCTCTTTACTCCATGGATAGCTCCAGCCTCGGAATGAGGCCCATTCTATGGGAAAAATTGATTGCATGGAAATGCCCAACTGATATCAATGAACCGATTAAACTCTTATATGAGGACACCAGTGTTAGAGTTAGATTATCGAAAGATGGCTCACTCATGGAAGAAATCAGAACATGGAATGGCCTGAAACAAGGATGCCCATTAGCAGCCACTTTATTTCACCTCTTCATGGCACACCTTGAAACAAACATCTATACACCGCAAACAAACCCTCCAAAAATAACCAACACAGCGATACCCTGCATTATGTATGCTGATGACACAGTGCTGCTGGCAAAAACCCCAAGAGGACTGCAGATTGCACTTGAAAAACTAGAAACATATATGACAAAGAACAAATTGAAAATAAATACGAAAAAAACAAAAATCATGACTCTAAAAAAAGAAACCAATATCAAACGCCAGCTTCCTCCTTTCTATATAGGAAAGGAAAAAATGTAAACAGTAAAAACCATAAAATATCTTGGTATATGGATCTCTCAATCATCAACAGAAGAAGAATGGGCTGTACACCTCAAAGACAAAACCTTGTCTTTAGCCCGGCAAGCAAAAATAATCCACCGAAAATACGGAAAATTCTCTATGACCTCAGTAGTTACATTCTACAAACAAAAAGTTACGGCCATACTAACATACGGAGCAGAATCCATGATAAACATCAACACCAACATCTGGGACAAACTAGAAGGATGCTTTTGGAAAAAAGTGCTAAACCTGCCAGTATCACTACCGATCACACAAATCCGAGAAGAACTTGCACTTCAATCGCTCGAATCCATTGTCTTATGGAAACAATTTGATTTATACAGGAAAATCATGACTAAAACCAACACTCCACCTTTGGAAATATTCAGAACGGGGAAAAGCTGCAACAGAGATCATGCCTTAGAAAAATGGAAAAGAGCGACAGAAGAGAAAAGAGAAGACCAAGATATATCGTTGGAAATGTTATTAGAGAGACCGCAAAAAGCGAAAATAAAACTAAAAGAGAAAACTGGCTGAAAACCAATCAAGAGAAAAATAAATACCGGCATAACATACACAACCCATCTGACAGTAGAAGAATTAACCAACTACCTTCATACTTACAAATATTCCCGTCGCCAAAAACAAGAGATACATTCATGAGACTCCGGCTGAACATCCTCCCAACTCAAGAAATAATGTCAGCCAGAAAGCAAATCCCCAAAAGCAAAAAATACTGCCGACTCTGTAAGAACCTCGAGATGACCGAGAGTTTACACCATATAATCATGACATGCCCGGCATTGAATGAAAAAAGACAACAATCGAGAGAATGGTTCATGAACACCGAAACTCTCCTAACACCTGAAGATCGCTGGGCGAGGATGATTTCTGGGAATGAAAAAAAACTGGTGTTTGCCCTAATATCATTCTGGAACAACATCATGAACAATAGATGAGTAAGATAACACATATACACGAGGAAAGAATACAAGAACCAAGAAAAAGGTTAAAACTCCAATAGCCTACGCTATGCAACTTGAGTAATAATGATAAGAAAAGCAAGATGAAAGGTTTGAATGCAAACCAAACATTTTAAAAAAAAATATATTGCAAAAGAAGGGGCCAGGATGCAGCTCAATAAGCGACCGATATTGATTCATGAAAGACTACAGGGCATAACCAGGGCAGAGTATTTTAGATACATACACTATCAAGACAGGCTGTTGCCAGATATGGCTTATCTAATGGGGCACTGACGACTTCCATCTGCTGCGAGTCATCGAAAACAAAACCCCTGGCGTTCCATCTTCTGCCTCTAATTTTGCTACACATGCAGAATTGAACTTAGGTGTTCTTATTGAGGAACCAGCTCTAGAACCTGTGCTTCGCTGGTAATGCTTTAGGAATAATGAAAAGGCGTCCTGGGCACGCTTTGTGATTGCATTTCTGTTTGCTCATTTGCGACATAACTGAATCCATTGGTTCAGCCGCATAAGCACCTTCATTTCAAAGGTCAATGAACACAATCATTTCAGAAATCCGGCCCCAATTAGGAAAATGGAGTTTATTAATCTTAAAACACACTTCAAATTCTATATGTAATCTTAAAGGGAATCAAAGGAGGTTGCTAAACCTTTCAACAGAAGATATGTAATTTTATCTGCAACTTCTCTTCAGAGGTATTTAAAGTGGAGTGTCTGATTGAAGGATAGGGCAATAACAGCTGTCTGGTAGGGTGAGGAAGGCATAAGTAGTTGCCTCATCCTCAATGCACCCGCTGAGTAACGTATGCATTTTTAATGTTTTTGCCGGCTTACCAGGTCATTAGACAGAGAACTTTCAAGTTGGTTTCAAAGGAAACAGACAATCTACAATGTCAACTGGTACTTTATAATAGCCTAATGTTGGACTCCATACAGGGTGGGCTTTTTTATCTTTCTTACGTACTGCCTTAAGAAGTAGGTATTCTAGCATGAAACAAATTATGTATTAGTATATTCCCAAACAACATTTATTTTCATGAATTGTTGCTTGTTATACATACTGTATTTTAGTACAATGGGCTAACAGGGGATTTATTTTTACCCTGATTTTATTTTGATGTGATTAAATGTTTTGCAATCACATACGTTATGTTATGGTTCTGATGAGCAGTGTTTTATTTTTATATGTGACAGTATGCTTGTGAATTGTTGTGCACTCTTATGGAACCTTCATTACCAAATAAAGGGATGATGATGATGACAAACAGCAAATAATGATTTCCAAATGTGAAAAGGATCCCAGAAAAGTGTCTGATAGCGAAACTCTCTGAAGATCTAGTCGTTGATGAGCAACACCTCTAGTTGACTATTTCTGCAAGAGAGACCTACTCCTGAGAGTATGTCAAGGTGATTGTGAAACTGAGCCCCCTAATCAACATGATCATGAGGATGACTTATAGTCCTTCCTTCCCAGGCCAAATGAAATCAAAGGTTGGATTGCTGAAAAGATCTAGTACATTCCAGTACCCTCGCTGCCACCCAATACAAATACAAACAATTAGATAATTCTTCCACTGTGAAGAGGTGGGTGGCAAGCTCACTACCTAACTGCAGCTTACCAAAATAATACAGCATCTTAGGCACAAGCCTGTTCCATCATAGAGACAAGGAACATGTGAAAGAAAAAGCACATCGTCGGGGTGATATCACAGTCCCTACAGTCGTCCTATGATGCTGTCTGAAGTGATGAATGCTAAAAATAAAAAGAATTTGCTAACACTGCCTACATGGAAACCCCATACATTGAGCCTCATTACGAGTCCGGCGGTAACCGAGGTGGTAAAAGCTCCTGGTTACCACCAGACTCGTATTACCATTCCGCCTCTGTGACTTCTGGAAATACCAGGGCATTACGACCCTGGTGTCCCGGGAATTCCGGAGGCGGAATTCGGTTAATCCCCATTCCCATTGAGTCCCGTAGGACTCAATGGGAATAGGGAAGTGGAAACATCGGCACCATCTTGTGATGGTGCTGGTGTTTCCTCGTCCGCCTGCAGGTGGGCGGTGTTAAACCCGCCAGGTCAGACCTGGCGGGAACATCACCTCCCGCCTGCAAGAGTCGGGATCGGGTGGTCTGGAATTAACAGTGGCGGCGGGTTTACCGCCACTGTTATTTCCGGACCGCCCGACCTGTAATGAGGCCCATTGTGTTAAAGGGTAAGCCCTGTATATGAATATGAAATTCACAACATGGTCATCAGAGAATACAATAGCTGAAGGCTTGTATACTAAAAACAGCTTGGACATCCCCATGGTTCCCGGGTTTATATGAGTCTTTGATTGACTGGTTAATTGGTTGCCCTGTATATTAAGCCCCCCAAGGAGGATAATGCGGGCATGACTGAGACTACTAGCAGATGACAAGACAGTGATTATGTCCTCGGGGAAGGCTGGACTGGTCTTTGGTGAGTGGTGGCTCACTATGTGGGAAATACCATGAAGTGCCAGGCAGGAATTCCAAAGATTTCAGTGTGAAAGGTGCCTGGGAGGTGCATGCCGAAGAGTACCAGAGTATTGCTACGCATCTCCTCTGTTTCGCATGGGGCATTAAACACGTTGAATGCAGTGCTTGGAAAAACTCCCCCTTAGAATCAAACAAAATCAATTTCACTGCAGCCTCACTCAATTACAAATTAGCCATTATCCAGGCAAAAAAAGACAGCTTCAATGATTGCATAGCCAGAGCTAATTCCAGTACTAAGGAATTATTTAACATATTGAAACAACTGGAATCCCCTGTACCTGTACCGGACACCTGTACGAAAGACACCTTATACACACATAGACACATACAGAATGCTCTCCAAGATAAAATCACTATCCTGTTAAATAAAAGAAAAAGCAAAAAAAAAACTCATTGACAATGCTATCCCTCAGGACCTGCCCTCCCCCCCACCTAATATACCACAATTCAACTTCAAGCATCTCTCTATTAAACAAGTGAAGATGATTATACTCAAACTTAAACCAACTAATTGCCAGAGTGACATCTGCCCTGCCATGCTTACTAAGAAGGCAGCTAATGAGCTTGCCCCCTTCATCACATAATTTATCAATGCATCATTTGACTCCAGTACTTGTCCCACAAAACTGAAATATGCCTGGGTACTCCCACTGTTAAAAAAATACCTCACTAGACCCAAACAACCCATCTAATTACAGACCAATTACAACTGTCCGGTTCTTGTTAAAAATACTGGACCATGCAGCCTACCTCCAGATACAGCATTACCTAGAAGCAAACAACTTGTTAGGACTAAGACAATCAGGATTCAGACCTAGACACGGGACTGAGATTGCACCATTGACTTAAAGACACAAATTCAGATCCTAAAAGACAAGGGTAAATCCGCCTTACTCCTATTACTTGATCTATCAGCAGCATTTGACTTAGTGAATCATGAAATTTTATGCAGACATCTGTCATCTGCTGTACATTTCTCTGACCAAGCCAACACCCAGATTAAATCCTTCCTTAGCAACAGATCAATTAGGGTCTTTGCACCTTCTGCATCTGCCTTACCATCACCAGTCACTTGTGGAGTCCCTCAAGGATCCTGTGTTTCCCCAACTCTTCACAATGTCTTCACCAAACCCCTATTTGACTATCTGGGTGTCATGTACACAAATTACGCAGACGACACCCACATACTCATACCCATCACTGGTGACTACACTGCAGATAGTAAAACCCTTAATGATATTAACAGCACCATTCAAATTTGGATGGCGAAGCACAGTTTATGTCTCAATGACGACAAAACTGAATTACTCCTCCTTGGCTCTCCATCTAAACTGAGCAAATTAGGGACCCTCTTCAACTCCTTCAACATTGACGGTAAAACCATCAAAGTAGCCAACGATGTGAAAACTTTAGGAATCCACATTGACTCAGCACTCACACTTATGAGACAGACTAATGCATTATCATCCTCTACAGCCTACACTTGCAAGCTTATTACAGCCTGCCGCCCATACCTGAACACAACTAACTGCATTTCAGTAGCAAGAGCCCTGCTACTATCTAAGCTTGACTATTGCAATGCACTCTACCTGGGTCCATCCCCACAAAATATTAACAAAATGCAAGTCATGCAAAATAATGCAATCAGATCAGCATGCAACATCCCACGGAAACAGCACATCACCACAACCAGACAGAACATAACATGGCTCAACATTAAGCAGAGAATAGACCTAAAGTCACTCTCATTCACCCACAAGTGTCTCCACAACCAGGCCCCCACTTACCTATCTGACACCTTCTCATGTCATACATCGACGCAACCTACTAGAACAGCGCAATCGCACTGTGTGGTCATCCCACGATTCACCCAACAACGTGCAGGCGGAGTCAGCTTCCCAGTCCTTGCTGCAAAGAAATGGAATGCTCTACCCATCCCCATAAGAGTGGAACCATCCTTTATTCATGTAGCCAGGTTAAATCCTGGTTCTAGGAGCAGGACCACAATACATCCACCTTATAAAAAAACAATACAATCAACTCCATTATTCAATTGCCACTGCTTGTATATATGTAGAAGTTTTCACACTGTATAATAATCTGTATCTTGCTTCCATATATGCTAACAGCCTGGATTGTGTAATTTCATAGTTTTGCTTGATTAGTTCATGCCTGTGCAACATGTAAGAATCTGCGCCCAGTTAGACCAGGGCTTGGCCACGCTTTACAAATAAAAGAAATACAAATACAGATACAAGACAAAGATATCGAGGAGGTGTGCAGAGGTGGAGTTGAGCTATGTTTCTGTGATGAAGAGTGTACCAATACTTAGGTAGTGAGGGTGGCAGGGAAGCCTGGGAGGTGGTGCACTGAAGAGTGTGCACAGATGAAAGTGAGGTTGTTGAGTTCATTTCTGGTGAGCATTGACTGCTGATGAATGGGTTAGGAAATAAGGTTGTGTTGCTTGAAGGCGTGTGAGTGACATTTGCGGTGTATTCTGGTTGTTTATAGCTCTTTGAGACCATGGGGATGTAATGGGTTAAATGTTCTATGATCCTCATGGTGTTGGTGACACCTACAGAGTTTATGGTTTTTAGTGCTAGGCGAACCAAATCTACCTCGGACTTGTCTGAGTAACGCCTTGTGAGGAACATTGTGAAGGACTATGTAAAAAGATGGCTCTGGAATCAATGAATCCCCCTGACTCGCTGCTGGTCATCAGAGAGCAGAGCCATTTAGGTCAGCAAGTTCTGGATTGGGAGATGGGTGGGTTTGCTTTCGTGCTCGGCTAAATAGTGAAAACAGAGGCATCCTCTTATTGACTTTGACATGGAAGAGGTTTGTGCCGGGCAATTCACTATTGGTGCCCTTTAGCGCAAATGGCGTGGACATTCTGGGAAGTCACGGTTCCCCTTTAGGGTTGTGTTCAGGGCTCAAGTCGAGGGTACATGCGGGTGGACGGAGTCCACCCACTTTTTTTCAGAGGGTGGACGCAGTCCCCCCTGGTTATTTTACAGGCTGTGTGTGAAAAAGGGAACACTTGACTGTTTCCTTTGAGCGTATGCCTACCTGGGGATTCGAGCCTGCAGTTGTCAGGTTTGCAGGCCAGGCACTCCACCACTGCACCACTGCACCATATATCCTGATGAAAAATACAATACGACTAAAGTTGAAATTACATATTTCGGAACTGTATGTTCCAGTGCAAACAATGGTATTGATTCTTGGCGTTTACAACATGCTCCCCTTTTAACATTTTAAACAGTATTAGAAGAACATATCCTCTCCTTGTTTTTGGTGGGTGTTGATTTTATGAAAGGCAAATGCCACTCATTCTGTGAAATTTGTATGGTTATGGAAACCCAATTGAATGAATTTTGCATATGCCACCTTGATACACTAATTGCTGGTGACATCATACCCCACTGCATATGTTAACGACTCCCCCCACTTTTTTTTTTTAGGACTTGACTCCTGGTTGTGTTGGATGGCCGGTAAGTAGATGTAGTGCCTGATGAGCTGCTGGGTGGCAACCCTGGCTTACTCTGGTGTGACAGAGGGTTGTCAAGCCCATCTTGAACAAATCCTGCAATATAGGGCCTCAGCAAGGGCCAGTCTGGCATTTGCTAAGCCATAGTCCTTGCCATGAAACATGGAATGGAGAATCAGTGTAGGCACTTTGACTCATTTTAGGTCACCACAGGATGGAGTGGAAGTGTTGAGAGACACTGTAAATACAGTACAGGTGGGATCAGGCTAGATGAAGTTTCTGCTGATGGTAAAGAAATAGGAAACTCCAGGGTATACCACAAGTAAGCCAGGAAATATCTGAATGTAGTGTCCTGTTTAAACAGCTATCACTCGCTTCTCGGCCACAGAGCATTTGAAGGGGGAAAAGAAACAAAATCCTAGCTCACTTTGTGGGCAATGACGTTGATGTATCTTAATTTTCAAATCAGCTACCAGTACCAGAGGACCCTCAAATAAAGCCTTGATTACATTATGAGGACTGCACAATATGAGACCCTCTGGAGTGGACTCTAAAATGCCTTCGGTATAAATATATATATATTTATATTTTCTCCCAAAAGTCACAGAACGTGATCTTTATCTCCAATTCATGTAGCAAATGGCACTCTTGATTCCCGTTTCCTTCATGTTGCAGAGAACTGGGAATGTACCAATCTCCCCTATGTGATCATGCACAATAAATAGAAGGGCTACATTGACCCTCTATACTTGCATCGCTCCCAGCGGTCAGGAAACATCTACCTGGCCAGCACCACAAAAAAATAGTGTGTGGCAGGCATGAGTGATTGAATGAGGAACACGCACACTCATTCTCCCTCATCACACATCAAAGAATCTGAAAGCACTCAAACACGTTTGCATGAAACAGAAATCCAATCTTGTCAATGCAATGTCAACCACCTGGCACATGCAGCCTCATGTCATATGACTGGAGGACAAGGGTAAGGCACAGAACAAATGCTGGCTAGGCTCTCAAGGTCCAAGAACCACCAACTAGCAGGGAACACCCAACTGCATGGCCCACAGCATCTTCCTCATCCTGCTCAATGATGCCCTCCTGCTTGAATTATCTGAGGCACCTCCAAGTCATGATCCCTTGTAACTTCCTCCGACCAAGGTCAAACTCTGTCAGAAATACTCAGCAAGCCCATACCCATCAGCAGACACTAGGTACACGGGTACCTACCTCTATAGAGAGTAAAATCAGAAAGTGGTTCAGAAGATACCACTCGTACTAGGGTAGTTCTTAGTTAGTTAGTTGTCATTTAGTTAGTATACTTTCTGGCACCTGTGCACTAGGTGCAGCTGCTTCTCATTAAGTGAGAGCAGTGAGAAGAAAGGCAGCAATTGTCAGTCGGATGTAATGGAGGGGGGTGCGGATTGTTTCAATGTCTACAAACAAGTTTGCTACATAACTCAGTGTAATCGCATCACAGGCATATTCTTTTTTAAATATTTGATTTTTGGCTGATTCATGTCCCATTTAATAAGCACTCTCTGCACAGGCTGGATCAGTGGTATAGTTAAGAGTTGCAAACATTCATTCTGATGTGTGTCTTGTGCCTTATCTAGTGATAGAGAAGAAGTACACATCCAGATGTGTTCACAAAAATAGCCTTGGTAGCTAGAATTGATAGGAGCCTCTGCTTAAAATGTGTTGAATGGAATGTGCAACAGCTGAATGGTGTCCTGAAGGGTATTCGTGATTGGCTAGCCAGTTTGGGCTCCATCATCCCCTGGGTCATATAGAATATGGTAAACTGTTATTAGAATCCTTTCTCCACAGCTAATGAGACAAAGCACTTTCATCAAGCAGACCCACCCACATAGCGCCCCCTTGTCTATGAAATGGCAACATCACCAGGCAAGAGCCATCCAATGGAAGAAGAGAGGAGTGCAAGCATTTATCAGGTTGTGCAATGGATCGCCATTGATTTTTCACAACATGTTGCCTCACTCTAGATACGTCTGCCTTATGTGAGATTCTTTGCAATGTTGCTGTTCAAGGTGGTTGGGAGAGCCTCTATTTGTGTCTGAGCAGAGTCAATACGGTAGGAGACTGGTGGAGGTGGCCACAGGGGCACATACAAAGCATAGGGAGGCCCCTGGAGCCAATCAGCGCTGCTTCATCTTTTGCCTCGTCTTGTTAAGGTGAGATGTTGCCTCTATACAGCTGTCTGGCCTGCTGGCTGTTCCTCACATTGAGCCAAGAAATGTTTTTTCCTAGCTTTGCCTCGCACTGAGCCGACTTGTTCAGTCATTTAATTGCAGGTGTGTGAGGTGGCTGTAAAGCAGAAGCCTGTAGCCTATGGCTCTCCAGAGGATTCAGACTACAGCTCCCATGACTCTTCACCATCGACTATGATGGCTAAGGCTGATGGAACTTATACTCCAGAACATCTGGAGCGGCAAAGGTTGTAGACCTCTGTTGTAAAGGATGATATTGTACTGCATGTAGACAGAAGCAGTGCTTTCTTTCAGTAGCCGCGCGTATATCCAAATGACCTTGAATCTGAGCTCCTCTGCATTTGAGTACACATTGAGGGAGTGCTTAAGTGGATTTTACAGTGCTACCAGTTTACAAGCTGTGTATACGCAGGGAGTGAAACTAACATTGCAATCATTTTTTGGCAGGCTGAGGTCATTGGCAGGCTGATAACTTGTCTGACATTACCTGACACTTTATACATTGATGACCATACGGTTATTCCACCATTCCAGGGATGTCAGGAAGCTTGATTGTTTGATGCATACCTCATGAACCTCACAAGCCTTGTAAGCCCTGTAAACCAGAAAAGCCATTGTCAGGTTTCACACTTTCCTCCAGTCATCCAGCACAAGTGTCTCCTGTAATTTCTGGAACCTTTTTCAACCAAGCAGTAGAGCAGCAAGGTGTTCCAAAAACAAGAGCCCTAGGGAAGCCATTATTTAAAACGTAACATCAATTCAGCACATTTGGTAATGCCATTGTACGAAATGGGGGCCACCGTAGTGGCAGCTACATGGAGGATTTGGCAGTCGCTAAGGCCTTGTTCAGCAGAAATGACCACCTTGGTCAAAGCACAAAGTGAGATTTCTGTACCAGCTGAATGTTCTTCTGGGAAATCATTTTCATCCCAGAGCATATCTCGACTCTGCCAGGGTCCCTTTCTGGCAATTCCCAGAAGAAGTGGAAGGAAAAGGAGAGAAACTGAGCTAAAGAGAGAGAGAAATAAAGTAAGAGTGAAAGGAAGAGTCCATATCTGGAATCAGAAGCCTCCCCTGTGATTTGGTCGAAGATGAACAGAGAAGAATGGATGGAATATGAGGGCTATTGGAACAATCCTGGTTTGAAAAATGTGGAAATCTTTAGGGGAGGAGAAGGGCTCTAAGGAAAGTTCACTAGTCAGGAAGATATGTGGTCGATTAAGTTGATCCAGCCCTGCAGTCATATCACAGACTTGACACCAACTTGGTCTAACTAGCTCTTTTGTGAGCAGAGAGGGTCAGCCTACACAACCCAAGAGCAAGGGAATTCAGGGAGTTGATGTGGTTGTGAAGCAAGAGAGAGTGTCTTCATATACACAAGCGACAGCACCATCTCCAAATCCAACACCAATAGTCTCCTCGGATTCAGTAACTATGCCCAGACAAATGGCGGGCTCTAATAAAATGACAAATATTGTCTCTGTTGACTGGTGGCATGAAGATTGAAATAAGGAAGACATCATTGGAATGTGAGAGCATGGAAGCCATTCCAACTTGGTTTAGGGAATAATGTTTAAGGTGAGAATTAGGAGCCTCAAGACAAGAAAGAAAAAAATGAACCACGTCAAGTCTATCCAAAGACCTAGCAGGAAGGAAGGATCAAGCAAAAAGGACTCTGGGTGTCAATAGAAAATGTCTGCAAAGGAAATACAACCTCCTTCACATTGCACCGCTAAATAGGAAAGCATCCAGATGTCTGCATGTAGTCTATCACAAGGCAATACCAAGCCTGAGGAGGGGTTAAATGAATACACATCTTTTACGAGGACAACATTATTTTGGCAAAGCGTCAAGTGCCTTTGATTAAAGACTCAAATCAGAAAGCATTGATGAATAAAAAGAGGTACATTGTCATTATAAATATGCCCACACCATTCCAGAGGGAACTCAGAGAGGCTCTGAGGAAAAACAATCTTTCCTGGCTACAAGACAATGTTGGTGGACCTCATGTGACACTACACATGTAAAGAAAATAATAGAAATTCAGATACGGGAGTGGGACACAGATAAATGTTGCATCATTAGAGGGTTCGAGAACGGACATCTTCTTGAATTCCTAGAACTTAGTGACCGCCTTCAAATAGCAAGCTCAAGCCCGAGCTTAGTGCTGGATGCATCATGGTCTACATGTGCAGACAAGTGCACCCTTATGCCTGGCACCTAAATCGTTCGAGCAATTTTCAATCATCTGGACCCATGCTAGGATTTCATCCTCTAATATTGGTTCCTTTCTAAAAGCACTTGATTTTCCAACTGGACATTTCTGTAACATTTGCACAACTTTAGCATTATCTCCATTTAAGGGGCGTACCAAAAAGATGTCTGTAAAAATGCTAGTCTCTTTGTAGTATGTTTTATTTCTGTCATAAAACAAAACAAAGAGATGATGGCTGAAAGGTTTAGAAAGAATCTTAAACCGCTGGCAATTGCTCTGGGCAACCTTACAGACTATCGGTCTTTGCCTGCCAAGCCATTACAGAAAGGGGTAAGACCATATGCAAATCAGGCTTGGTCCCACCCCCAGAGGGGAAGGCCAGCCTGAACTGCTAGGTCGCATCTCTTCTGCACAAGACCACAAGCATCCCCAGACATGTTTCAGCCTCATTGGGCGTCATCAGTGAGGAGTAGCTTGGGTCTCCAGGCCCGGCAGACTCGGGACCCACGCCTGGGCATAACCGTTCCACTTGAGGTGACAAAGCAAAACAAAGAGGTGATGGCTGGACGGTTTAGAATGTATCCTAAACCTCTGGCAATTGCTCTGGCCAGCCCTCCAGACCATCATTCTTCGGCTGCCAGGCTTCTGGAAGCCACAGTGTAAATAAAAACCTCAAACCTCTTGTGGGTGCACCTTTGGTTGCAAGAGATTAGTTACAAAATATGGCAACATAATGAATTTCTTCATGTCACATTTTCATGTGTGAAACCTCCAATCCTACAGGCAGCCACTGCTGACCGCTATCCCCGAATTGCAACAATTTGCAGGTACACAAAGTTTTACCGGCGCAAAGCTTTAGCACATCTGTGTATGCCCGAGCTGGCCGGTGGTCCTAGTATAAAGGGTTACATTGTGGAGTGGTTTTTCGCAACACAGGGTTAGTCCTGGATGCAGCACAATAGTTAGATGCTGCCCTTTTTGGCCAAGCCACTTTCTGCTGGTTCTATGTCCTTTGTTGTGTGTGGAGTGCCATCGTCATTAAACACTGACCCCAAAATGCCAGCCTTTCAATTCTGAACTCTGCTGTTCCCCTCCTTTTCATCCTTTCTTTTCCTATGCTGCCACCATACCTGTAGACCCGGACAGTGTGGAGACCCGCCATTTTACTTCGCTCCAGAAGCCCCGCAGAGGCCGCTTACTCTGCACTGCTTCCTCACTGGCATGCACTACTTGCTTCTCAGAGGGCCGTCTCTTCTGAGTGGCTTTTTCTGTACGGCTTCTTTTTACTGCGTCACCGGGAATGCAAGCTCCAGACCCTACACATTTCAACTATGGTATTTAGATTATCATAACTAACACCACATTGTATGCAGGGACGTTGGGGGACGCTCTGGATCAAAATGTAACTGAAACTAAATAGCAAGTTATCGAATGCAAAATACTGTTCACAAGAAAAATATTGAAGACAGCGTCGTGTTTCACCTACACACATTCTGCTGGCCTTCAATTAGGATCCAGCTGCTTTGAAAAATTCAAGCGGTTCAATTGTGTTTGCCTACATTGTAGTGCAAGCTTGCCATGGCATGTGTTGCCTGAATAATTTCTAAGGTAAATGCAATTGACTCAGTCTCTCATGCCGTTAGCAGAAAAATGAACCACTTCAGATATCTGTCGAGCAACTGTGAGTTTGCTTCATTAGCACATGGAAGTCATTACTGACCTCCTGTCCCCCAATCAAAATGTTCAGAATGCAGTCAATAACTACTAGTATTGATTGCAGTTCAGACATCCAGGGACACAGCACAAAGCATGTATCTGCATTCAAAACATCAATGCCATTTCCCAGCAATATTTCTTTCAACAAAACCCCCGACCTAACTTAACACAACAAACTTAAGACATTCACTTTAACACTGACTTAAAGCAAGTTCATGCTAAAACTGCCCCAATCACCCAAGTTTACAGTTAAAATTCTTACCTCATGAAGACCACCTGGTTATTTATATATTACAAACTGAAACCAAATGTAATTTTGTAACATATTTTAGGCACTTTACTCATTAAACTAACATGTTTTATTTCAACACTGCAACTCCAAAACCTTTATTGCTACTAACAATATGTACTAGGAGCCTTACAGCAAGGCGTCATTTGGGGTTCGCCACGGGTCGCAGTTGCAACCCCTGTGGTCTCCCTTGCTACCCCTAAAAAGATTTAAATGTAAGCTCCCTGGCTGTGGCCAGTGCAATGTGGCTCTTTATTTTTAGAGTGGCTGGCGTTGTTGTTTAGTCCTCCAGCACTGACCCTAAATAAGAAAGAATAGGAATAACAAATAATGTGTCTTTCTGGAATTCTATACAATAATTGCTAAACTCATGAAAGGTTTTTTTCAGGCACACATCAGGGTGTGAGTCACTGATTTAGTTTGTTCTTAAAAACCTCAACTCAGCCTTTCACTCTTCTGAAGTCAATAAATCAGTACCAACACAGGTTGGGTGATATTGCATGTATATTTGTTCTATATAAAGCGCTTAAGCATAAGTGCTATATGATAACACATCATTATCATTTGGTCATGGACGTCTGCTTGCATTCACAGTAATTTGGTAATATCGGCCTATACACACTAATATTAACACTATATATGTTGATCCATTCTTGTATGAAATGTATATCACATTATAGTGATATCATAACCATATTTTTGTAGTGTACTTAGAAACAATGCTTGGTGATGCCACTTCCACTTTTGTCAAAGGGTGAAAGATCGTGTCCCATCGCTTCCCGTGATGTCACTTCGTGGTGGATGTCAAATTATGTTACTTTCTGTGATGCCATCAGAGGTCAACGGTCATGCGATGTCACTTCCGTTACCCCTGGCATTTTGGGGAAATGACGTCCCTGCCTTGCAGCTCTCAAGTGGCGGTTATTATTACTTGAGATAATGATCCTTTCCTAACTTATGACCCTTGGCTTTGCCCCAGGCCATAAACTAGGGAGCAAGTCAATATCACAAAAAATGACCTTTCTCTCAGTCTCTAAGGCATTTTTAGGAACCTGTTAGCTCTGCTTATTTGTGTCAGCATTAATAGAAATATTAACAAAATCCCTTGTCGAGCAGTTCCTCCCATTTCGTTTGCAGCTTGCTTATGTAAGATACAGCTAGAAACGTGCAGGTGATACCATCACGTCAAGTGCAGCTTCACATTCCCACACATTGTCATCTCATGCCAGGAAAAAAGCCTCATATGCTTGGTAGAGTCATTGTATGTAAGGTTCAGCATCACATAGAGCTGGGCTGTTTTCTTGACACTAACAGTTAACAATAAGCTGTTCACCAGGAGGAATTTGCTCTCACCCAGGGATTGCCACTAGTGAGCTGTGGCTTTCTATTGGCATATCAGACCATGTTTGTTTGGGAGTAGTAGTTGGTGTAAACTGGTGAATACTTCAGTGGTCTACGTAATCACGCTATTCTCTTGATTTGTACTCACTCCACTTTCCAAAGGTGGTGGCCCTAGAAGTGAAGAGGGCGCTGCTGAAAATGTTTTTTTTTATTAATTTCAGATACTATATGTTGGAATCCATTAATAATCAATTTAATGTAGGAGGGCGACTGTAATATATCCTTTTGGAACATAATGTTCAGCTAATGCATTCGTTTTTTCACAAATGAAGTTCAGGAGGCTGGGTAATTTTGAAGTGACGGAGGACCCTCAAGCTTCGCTTAGCATTATGTTGAATTTAAGGAATGTTCACCATTGGGCATGTCAAAATAATTAACACGAGGGAGAGTTTTCTGTGCGGTTTGGGTGGCTTTATTAGTCTCTAGCCTCAACAATATTAGTAGTTAGCCATGTCAGAGAGAATTCCCAGGTAAACTGGTGAATTGATTGCTTAGTATGCCTGTAAGACAGTGCACTGATTTAGGCGTTTTTCTCAGATATCTGTGTGCCAACTGGAGAAACATGTTTGAATCCTGGCATGGTTGTTTTGATCTGTAATCCGTTGGAGGGCAAAAAACTGAGCATCCTAACATTCGTTAATAATACCCATTCTTACCATACTTGAAGTGAGAGGAATTCAACAGAGAGCGTTTTATACAAATATGATTATTGTTGAGTACTTCACTGTTCACAAAGTGACACAAAAATCCGAGGTGTGACTCAAACACAATGAAATATGCTAGATGGTAGATATCGATAAAACAGTGCTTATTCAAGGATCTTTGGACAGCGTCATATTTCGTAGTGGTTATTGAATTGTCATCATTACCACTACGAATTGCTCTTTAAAAATGGCCCCTTGGATCACTCTGGGCTTTGGTGACTTAATTACCCAACAGAAGGTTTGATAGACAGCTGGAACTTCAGTAGATGAAGGTGTTTGTAACTCATTCTATATTTAAACAAAGGTGCTTTCACTAACGTGAAATTTGTAACTTAGGTTTCTCACACTGCAGCCTATTACTAAGGGATGCATAGTTAAATCTCTCGATCTGTAACCCTGGATCACATGGATTGCCTCCTACCTGGAAGGTCCATCCTGTTAAATCTACTGGAACCCATACATCTTTAACCCTACCCCTCTCCCTGTTGGTGTCCCACAAGGATCAGTCCTTGGAACTGCTCTTCCTCCTTTATACCTGTGCCCTAGGAAGACTTATCTCATCCTTTGGCTTTCACTATAATTTTATTGCAGATGATACTCAAATATTTCTCTAATGTCATTCCTTTGTCTCAGCCATCTCGGAAGGGATTAAGAAACGGTCTCACAGCAGATCCTTCATGAATGTGTCTGTGCTGCCTAATACTGAACTCTTCAAGAATGGAAGTCATCTTCCTCCCAACTTCTAATGTCATCCCTACCCTCACCTCTCCTATTTCCTTTCTGCATGACCATCTTGCTCCCTCACTCAAAGCTCACAATCTTGGGATCCACTTTGATAGCGACCTACGACTGCAATGATTCATCACTACCACTCCCTCTGCTGCTTGTATTAAGCTCATCAACGTTCAGAAAATGTGTCCTTTTCTTGCTAACCACTACCCAATAACTATAATCTTCACTCTCGTGCTCAGCAAACTTGAGTATTATGGATCTATGTCAAAATAACAAACATTTTACCATGAGTCACAAAACATCGATTTGTTTTTAATTAAAATGTCACAGTTCATCAAATAAAATGTGGGGGAGCACCCACATCCCCCCAACATCCCCTCACTTTAATTAGTACCCCAAAACCCCCTCTATTTTTTCAAAGTACTATGATAACAGTTGATTAATACGATTTTGCAAAATTGTGACTCTCACTGTTTGTCCTCATTATTTTGCTACAATACCACTACTACTAAAGCCTACTCCCTGGCCTTTCTCTCTACTCCTTCCTCCCTCTAGACAAAGTCCTAAACTTTATACCCGCCCTCTCTACAACCTATCCAGATCTTGTTCTCTCTGATCCCCCTCTGCACTCAACCTCACTGTCCCATTTCCTCTCTGTTGCTCATCTCACTTTCGCTTTTTCATCCTACTCACCCGCTCCACTGGAACCCACGGCCCATAACAATCAAAGTCACTCCAACTGTGGATCTCTTCAAGGTTCATCTTAAACTACAGTTACTTGCTAAAGATGGACCTCTCCCTGACTTCTCCCTTATCCTCCATAACTGACACCACCCCTTCCTCCAGTGACGCTTAATAATGACATTTTGCATATTTAAATACTCGGTCTCCTCTTTGGTTTGAAGCACTTGCCCCTTAGAATAATGTTAGTTTTGTAAGATACCAATTTTCAGATATTGATATGTTACTGTTTGTTTTGTTTGGTAACTGGCATACGTCCCCATTTTTACACCCTGATAAATTGGCTGACCGATTGTTCTCATCTTTGTGCTATTGTACAGGCACCCTTCGTAGCAATGCTTCTGTAAATGTTTTACTGTAAGTTTCTTTATGATTCAAATTGACATCCCTGTTCTTCAAATAAATACTACTAAACAACGTTCCTGTGGGCAAAGTTTTTTTCAATTTGATATAGGACTTATGTTTTCTTATATGAATGTCCTTTCAATTTGCTTGGGGACTTACAACTCAGTTTCTCCAACATGTAGTATTTCTTAATGGAGAGAGTTTCCTAAAATGCTATGGAACTTCAGACTCAGTTTGCCAACATGCAGCATCACTTCGTTCAATTTCTGTCTCAACACACTCTGCATCTCAATGGTACCTTTGAAATTGCTTTGGCCCAGGCTTCTTTGGCCGCATCAATCAGCTTTACCCCTGGACTCCAATTCCTTCCCTTAATACATTCTAGTCAAAATCATAGCTGCCAAAGTCCTACAGCCTTACTTCTATGGCTGTATCAGTCATATTTACTCTCTGGCTCCAAAAGCTTTTATCAATATACACAGCACAACACTGGCTGCCTTTGTGCTTGTGCTGGCCCTTCTTGTTGGACCACATTAGACTTTTATATGGCTCATCATGTTGCATCTCTCATTCAGATTTGACATCGGGTTATTCAACCTGCAGGTGGAGTTTCTCTGTCTCAGCTCAGATTCTCAATGAGTGGACCTCTTACTTGAACCATATGCTCTTTCTTGGTCTCCTCTATGCTGGTGATATGTCCTCATCACTCTCAGTCACTTCAGACTGGTTTATTATCGAAAGTACCTATGATGGGTCATGAGTAAGAGTGGAACACAGAAGGACACTTTGATTGTTATAAACCTTTATTCAAGAAAAGGGGTTGGAGGGAAACCTACATTTTCCTATAGCTAGGGGGGTTTCCCTGCCTCAACCAAAATAACTAGTGTCCAAGTAAGAATGTACGAAAGTAAAAGTCCTCTGTCCTTTGTCCTACACCTAAGTTGACCCTCACATTCTAAACTAATTATAAAGTGAAATGGCACATGTTTTTTTGGCTGCGTTCTGCAGCTATACTTTACAAGCTCAACTTAAAGTTCAAAAATGGTACAAAAATAAAACAAACAACCAATGTTACACAAGGATATGAAAGCAGCTACCTTATCCTAGAATTCCACAGTTCATTTATAATACAAAGTATCAAGATATCAACAGATATTCACTTCCTTCTTCTGGTTTCACAATGTTGCCACAAAATAAAGAAATATCTTTGTCTCTTGCAGATTTCACAGAGTCAAGTGATTGCTTCTCCTGTCTTGACAGAACAAATCAAATATGTGTAGTTATAATGTCTTTCAAAACAGTCCGTCGGGTGTACTCTCTTTCCAGATTTTGCTTAAGCATCTCAGTTCACAATTCTCGAAACAAAGCACTGGTATACTCTCCTGCCAGGTATTACTCATGTTTACTTGTATTATATTGCACAGTTGTATATTATCTTCACCTGCCTGGTATACTCTAATGCCAGGGGTTCTCATATACATGGTTCTTTCAATAAGGGTGCAAGTCCCTCCCTCAAATTCGATGTGTCTGGTATACTCTCCTGTCAGGACTTTGCAAGACTTCATATAGTTTTCCCTTTTGCCAATATTGGGACCCTGACCTTTCTCTCTTGGCTGTTGTCAATGCATGTTCGTTACTTCCCCTGCTTGGGATTCCCTAGTTTGTCCCAGTTTTTTGCCTGCTATATGTTTATTGTTCGCTTATATGTTCCAACTCCCTTGTTTGCGTACTCTGAACAGAGCTCACCCTTCTCATTCACTGTGCGGTTCATGCAGCAAAGTGCCCTGGTGTCCCCCTTTGCTTGTCTGGGCTCACTGGTAGTTCTTAGCTCCTTCGGCATCCTCCATGGCTGGTGTTCGCTGCAACAGTCTTCTTCTCTTTGTGTCAGCATCTCCTGTGTTTCCCAGGCTTCTCACAGCTCTGGAATTAATGGTGGAGCCTCCACCGCTATGTGTCTTTTGACAACGGTCTTCCCGGTCTCGAGTCTCCTCCACCAGCATGCTCCCGACCGCCCTTCTTCTCTGCTCCATGCCACAACCCTTCTGCTTCCCGAACCACATCGGGAAAGGAGATTCTCTATCTTCCTTATTGGTCCTGTGTTTTAAGGTTCCCGGCAAAGTTCACATGATCAAAATGATAAGACTGCATTGCATACTTCCTGCTGTTGTTAATCTGAATTGCTTATGTCCTCTTATTTGTCCCAGTGGGTTCATAGGGTTCAATTTGTTTTGGCTTATGGCTTTCCATATCTTCCACTGCACACTATGCCATGCAGGTTTCAGGGGGATATAGAACATTATAATTACTCCTTTCAAACACGGGGTCCTTAGGTATTTTCCATGGTGAACGCCTCGACTGTCCCAAGGTTGGTTTCTCCCCATGTGGTCCTCCCATATATGGCCCCCCTTAGGGTTGGATTCAGGTATCTTCTGCCCTTCCCTGGCCACACCGGGTAAGACTTTCCCCAGGGAGTCATTGACAACTTTGTCAGACTTGTCACATACCCCAGTTCTTCAAGGTATTTGGTGGGGCTTCCTAGCCTGTCTTTTTGCAGAGTCAGTTCATCAGTGATCTGCCTTTCCTTCTAAATGTGGCACAAGCACAAATGGTTTAAGGCCCTTCCAGGACCAACATTCTCCGTTTTGATTCTGCATTTTTTATTATGCAGCTACCTGGAGATTAAGTCATCTGGTTACTGAGTTGCAGATTGCTGTGCTGACCAAATAGAAGAAGGGGTGGACTGAGAACCAAAAGAAACCCTGTAAATAATGTTCAAAGTGTCCCCTTAGAATACATTTGCAGGAGGCCCAACCCTTTTCTTATGGGAACATTTGGAAGTCAAATAGGTTATCACACAAAGAGGCCCAGGGCGCAGCGGTCTACTGGGAAATATCTAGAGTTACTTATAGGCCATTCCACCCCCGGATACAAGTAAGGTTCATCGCAAATGCTAACTTGATGAATGCATGACTTTAAGAAATGTCTGGCTAGGTTTTATTCTACTTTCTCACTATCAGCACGTTCCTACCGACAGTGTCCAGTCATCCAGGAAATGGCTCTAGTTTCCATAAAAAGTAGTGTGCAAAGCTTTAATTGCAACATACTTTAATTGAAGGAAAGGAGATGTGGACCTCAGTGCCACCATCGCTTTTTAAGTGGGATTCTAAGCCAGGGCAGGGCAAGGCAATGCCCATGATTTTACCTATTTCAACATGTGCCAAGATGAAAGCTCAATCCTAATTTGAGACCCACAGATCCACCAATGTTAATTCGCATTTGTACAGGGGTGTTTGAGTTAAGCGTGCATACCCCTACTCCTGGACTCAACGTTTGTGAAACCTATGTGCCCATCACTTATCCAAAATCAAAGAAGCAGGAGCTGGTCTTGTGGCTCTAGACTTGCACTCTCCCCTTCCACCTCCCTCCCCTTGGCACTTCTTCCCCCACCATCCCCCTGCATTTTCGCAATCTGAATCAACAAGGCCTAGTAAGATCGTTGTTTTGTCCTCCTTCTGTCCTCTCTTCCTTTTCTTGTCGCACCTAGAAACACTTGTGTACAGGCGCGTCATAAAATGAATTGTATCATTTCATAGTAATTGGGCATGATTTGTCTATGAAATAAGAAATGGAAAGGCAGAGCCATGTAGTTGGGGGTTCTAGTTTGTTTGGGAAAGCAGAGAACCACTGCTATGAGGTTGCAGTGGCAGAATGAGGGGTGCATTTCTTACGAAAGTGTGCAATGCAGGGCTGGGAGATGAGAAACCAGCAAATCATGGGTTCCTCTTTTGTTACTGCTTCAATGAATACTTTCCTTGTTCAAAAAATGTTAATGGCATGGTAGGTATGTCTGCAAAATCAATGTATTGCCACTGTCAGTTTCTTTTACTTTGCAGGTACGTTAAGCCAATGGGCCAGGTCCCCAAACATACTTTTGGCGCAAGTTTGGGAATGTGCTCGCCATCTCATCACTTGTGCCAAAAAAAGGTACACCCAAATCACAAAGTGCATTTGAATGTTTGCATCTTAGATGTGTACATTCTGATGCCCTTCTTCACTCCATTTGAAAATGTACACACATGAGCAGGCTTTTTTGCACATTTCAATATGCATCCTGAATCCACAAATTGGATGTTCTTTGAAATGTGCATAAGCGAAAACCTTCTTCTGTGCCTATTTGGACTAGGTTCAGGGGAAGGCACGCTGCGTGCGAGGTTCATTTCTGAACCTTTCATGCATCTCCTTTGAAGTGGGTGAGCAGTGGTGTAAATTTATTTGAGAATAATGTGACCTGCATATTTCTGCAATGATTGTAAATGAAAAAAGCACAGAATCCTCCCCATAATGATATCAAAATAGCTCCATGTTGTGTTTTCCGTATGGGCTGCACCTGGCAGATAAAGGATGCTGCCTTATTGGAGTGCATGATGTAGTAAGAATTCGAAATCCACGGATTAAACACATTTTTCTAAGCATATTTAGTCCCATTTCAGACTTTTCTAGCATCACTTTTTTTCGATGAAATGAACGGTCTGTCAATATATGTTTTCTTCTTTCTTTTATTGTCAGAGATATACTGAGACATTGCTAAGTGTACAGGTAATGTTTTAAAGTTATGTTATGGCAGGCATTTCTACCACGTATGCATTCATTTAGGGCTTGCCTCAAACATTAGGGTTTAGAAACCCTCTGGGGTAATGGTGCACTATATACATGGCACAAATCAATCAAGCAATACATTTCTTTTCAATAAGAAAATGATGTGCCTAAATAGTTCTTTTTGACTTGTTGGTGGGAGCGAACAAAGGATGTCTGTGTCCTCATGCACACATGGTTACTACTCAAAGTATTCCATTTGCAAAGCACCATTTATCATCGCTACCCCCTGTTATTAACTTCTTGGGATTTTGTATTAGTTGGCATATAAATTAATACCATGTTGACTTTGACTGACAGATTATAATACAGTCTGTTTATTTTAGTGCATTTCTTGGTTTGGTCTATCTGCTTTGCTTAGTGGTTTCCTCTCTTCTAATTATTTATTTATTTATAGAGTGCAGCAAGCCCTTGTTATTCCATTGTTAGCTATTTGAGAAGGATAATTACATACAAGCTCCAGACTTAACATGATTTTTTGAAAGCGAATTTGTGGTGACCTTTTGACATGTTCAGGCGTCGATGTTATAATCTTAACAGGATTAGTTGTGTGCCTATTTTTGGCAGAATCGTAATGATCCATTGCAGAGATATGTTGTGGGTCTGCTTCCCAAAAAGGAGCTGAAATTAAAGGACCTCAGAAAGGGTCTGATTCATGAAAGTGTTTTACAATGCTGCAATTCTGTTGAAAAATGCTCTGTAAATCAGGCCCAGAATGCACTTGTTTCATTTGCGCTGCTTTCAGAAATGCTCAGGTCACCTTTGTGAATAAGGTGATCTGGAGGGGCTGGACTGTAGCACAAAGATGCGGTGTGCAGCCCCTTTGCATTCCGACACTAATGTATGACAGGCTCACCGCAACTGCATGAAAGGGCGTGTCCATCCTGTGACAGCCGCAGTTTAACAGGCAGCTGTCACATTTCTAATGAAAATGATGGCAAGGTTAGGAATGACCTTTAACCTGTCATGATTTGTGCCTCCCCTGTGCATGTTCCGAACAGATGCAGGGAGATATGATATGATAGCTCATTTATATAGCACCGATATAAAATGTGTTTCATTGACCGTCATTTCTGAGAATTTTAAAGCGCATCCCATTTGTGAATACACAATTTGCTTTAAAATGCCCAGAAACACCCCCTTATTTGTGCATGGGAGCCAAAAAGGGCATCTGAATGAGTGCTTAAAGGATGTGAATTGTGTTAGGTGAGTGGGGAGAGCTGTCGACTTAATAGTCCTTTTGATGTTTTTGGTGTATCTCAATAAACTGAAACATCTGAGTGGGGTGCAAACCCAATGTGAAGCACCTCCGTGATGGGAGCAGAAATCCTTAGACGAAAGAGAGATCCTAGGCTTATCAGCCTTCGGTGTGGGCTGGACACCCTATATTCTACATAGTTGTTTTTATCAATTGTAATCATGTAGACTGATAATGCGAATTGAGGTAGTTAAAAAATAAATCAGTTTTATTCACTAGTTATAGTGGTCTTCAAATGAGACCTTTATAGAATTCTTTAACTGTAGGCAGATGCATCAATGGCCAATGCATTTCGGACTCATTCTTGATCAGGGCGGATATAGTCATCTTGGTTAATTCAAAAGTTATAAATTAATTAGCAGAGCGTCATTTGCCACGACATTTAGTATGTTTCAGTAAGAGTAACAATAAGACATACAATCATATGTGTATTATTGGTGCATTAACATAATTCCATCATGGTACCATGTTTAACAGGCCACACGACATTTGACAAACACACGACCAAATAACATAAGCAAAGATCAAAAAGAAATAATGCATATCTATAGCAAAGGTAAGCAAACATTTTGTTGCATCATATTTTGATTATTATAGTGATATCATTGTGCTCTCCCATTGTTGTCCATGTGCTCTTGCATTGTGACTGTTATTTAGATAATTACATATATTGTTTGATGAAATGAAACGAGTGGTTGTTGATTTAAACAGGGGATTAAGCGTGGGAACAGTGGATTATCACCAGGTATAGATTCATGTGGTAGTGCCCCATATTTCCTGATAATTAACATGTCTGTGACGTGCTGGTGTACTCGATCTTCTAATATTATGAAAGCAAAGAATTCTGAGTAAAAATAAATAGTGATGATTCGTACTGCTAATCAACACAGTATTATCTTATCTTGTTCTACAATAACACTAAAGGCTGATACGCCTAGGTTCTCTCTTTCGTGCATCTAAGATGTGCTCATTCATATGCCCTTGGGGATTTGGGCTGTTGCTTTTTGGGGGAAAGTGAGGAGATGCGTTAGCAGATCTCCTCACTTGCATCAACATTTTTGGGGCTTTTTTTGAGAATCTGGTCCATTGACATTATGGGCCTGATTCTCAAAGATTTAAACTAAAGCAAATCAGAGATGCTTTTGCAAATCGGATTTGCTCCTACTACCGCACACCTGATTCACAAAGGCCAAACGTGTAGCAAATGTGGAGATTCCTAGGGTACTCTGTGGGATGCTTCAGTGCAAATACAATTCACAAAGAGTTGCTCAATGGCATCTCAGAGATGCTCCGGCATCTAGATTTGCTCCAGTGTTAGACTTTGGGAATCGGCTACAAGGCACCAGAAGCAAAACAGAGATGCTCACATGTCACATTTTTCGATTAGGCCTGTGAGGTATTCAACCATCGGCACAGGGGGAGTACGCTTGCCTTGTCATTTTTTGAAATTTTGTAATGAAATTAAATAATGGAAAATCAATCTCCGGAAAATGTGTGGGGCTAATCTGCACACATTTTCCTATGATCACCGCACAACAAACACATAGTCATGTGTACTCTTGGTGGGCACAGCCTACAGGGGCAGTCCCCTTGTCATGTTCTGCTGGAATGTGGCAGCCACAAGTACATCAAAGCATCTCTAGAAAGGGGAAGGCAAAACCTTCCTCCTGCCATGGCCAGCCTCATTACTGAACAAAGGCTCCATGGATCCGCCCTATACTTTGTTCGCCCTGCTGGTGGCAGCGCATACTGATGAGAGTTAATTGAAGCAGGCCTGCAAGAGGCCTGGTCGCAGAGCTGACAAAGAGGACAGGAAACCCAACACATTTTTAACATGCATCTGTGTCAACCTGAAATCAGCTCCCATCCCTTAGTATCAAGGGCAATAAACTGTTGTGTCTGGGACAACTGTTTACAGTAGGCAACCCCTGCATGTGGACACCCTTTTGGTGGGTAGAAGTATGTGATTTGATGAAGAAAGAACATCTGTTCTCGCCACCACTTCAAAGAAGACCTGCGTTTTGATCAGGAACCACGGAGAGCTCAATTAACCAGAGAAAACATTTAATCCACAACAGACAGGAAGATGGGTGGCACTTAGTACATGTTTTCATCAATTTACCTTTCCTGTTGCAAAGCACTCTGATAAAAGGCACATGCATAACAGAAGAATATTGGTGGGGACCCAGTATTGGTTAATTATGGTAGGCTTAGCCTAGACCAATCGCTAGGGCCCATTTGGTTTTAAATGAGGGCTGATCCCCTCTCTTAGCAGGTCTTCAATCAAATTTGAAAGGAGTAAGAAGGAAGACTAATTTTGACCGTCGCTGAAGGTACAGTCTGCCTTCCAGCTTCTTCCAGTGAGGGAAGGCCAGGATTTCCAAGAGGGAAGCAAGATTTCTCCCCTAAACATTTTCCAGGGAACAGAGGGAGATACCGAACTCAGATGACCCATCCAGCAGCTCCAGAACCGGTACCCAGCTCGCACACAGTGTGCCCTGCTAGGGTCTGCCAGCAAGCTTCCTATGTGAGAAGTGCCAGATAGTCTCTGAAAAAAAGGACAAGGCTGTTGCCTGCAAACACTCTCCTCAGCTTTGGCCCATCAACTTTAAAGGATGACCTGAGCCCAGCAAAGAAGCTAGGAGGAGTGCCATTACACGCATCAACCACCGTCCATTTTAAAGGACATTTTAGAGGCAGACGAGGTATTTTTTCATACAACCTTTAGGCGGCAGTCCCTTTTATCATTGGGTAATAATTGTATTTTTGTGGTGTTGCAATTAACCATGATCCACGACCTTGCAGAGATAAGCCTGCCGTTCCATCCACGTTACCAAAATTGGACAAGGAGGTCTTTTAATTGACTTGTCTTTCCAATCTGTTCGAATCCCTTCTGGTGTACTAGAGGTGTGGGGCTGATTGAAGGTTTAGAAACCGATATTCATCCTTGGACCACTGGTGCCCCGGAAGTTCATTCGTCATAAGGCCCTAATAATCAATGTGCTGTTACGTTCGCTCTCATACCTCTGAACCCTAACTTGTTAGTCAACAATAATCTTGGAATGTTTAGCATAGATTCTGTGCAAAATGAAAGTTCCAGCATCAAAAAAATCATATTTTCTTTAAAAAAAGAAACAGCCCTTCAGAAAGACATGGGCACTGATGTGCTATCATAGGCAGTGAGGAAACAACACTGCTAAATCCTATAAAGAAGCATGCAATGCATGCAATGCATATATTTGACATGTAGTAAAGTCCAAACCGGTTAAGGCTTTTAACCATGTTTGACCATTTTGAATTGTTCTGAATCTTTTAATTCTATGATGAGTTTAAACAATTAGATGGCTGCCTGTCCAAAGAATTGGGTCAAAAGACTGTCAAAGTGTCATTTTAAGATTCCTAGAGGAAAGTACGAAATATGACGCCCCTTTTGCCAAAAAAACACCCTAGTGCCATATACACTGAATGGATGTTCATTTTTTCTGAAACTGTACCTTTCCCTTTATGCATAGCAGCCTTTCGAGTCTTTGTCGGATTGGAGAATATTGATGGGGGTGGCCTTTCTTGCCAGTACTGCAATGCTTTTAAATAGGGAGATCAATGTGTCTACAATTCTCCCATACATTGATATTTAAATACTAGCAGTGCCTTAGCATGAGAGCACATTTCCTGGAGATGCATTCATCAATCATGTATAGCTAAAGAAGCACTATATTGTATCATGTTGGTGTCTTCAGTTAAATATCGAGTGAGCAATACATCCAAAGAAATGTACAGGTTTGACATTTTCCTCATTCACTTCCCTCATACATCAGCAATGATTGACTCCACCCGCATCAGGCTTACAATAAAAACCTGTATAGCTGCCTGATGAGACCATAAAGTGGAGCACATGCCTTCAGACTGGCCAAACATGATGTGTCTGAAAGATAGGTTTGGTACAATAATGTACAACCAATGCGCTATTTAAATCACAAGATCGTACACAGTTCAAAATCAGCATAGATTCCAATGATCATATGGTTTTGTACCCTCAGACCCTTCCAAGATGGTCACAAGATCTCTATTATAAGACTTGTGTATACATTTCCGTCTTGCTGGTTTGCAAATGTCTTCACCTCTTTCATACAACCAACATTGCATATATATTTCTCTGTATGACCATCTTTAATATTGATTGTATAGTTTGCAGGTTGTTGTCATCTGCCCATAGTGGGTACTATAGACTGATTTTCCTCCAACAATAATATATGTGCAACATCAATGCTCAACATATTAACATCACTTTATGTCTCACTAATACAGTTTTTATGCCATGAGACATGTTCTCCTCTACTAGAACATCCTACCTGTTGAGCTGATCCTAATAATACAAAGAACAAATCAACCGATCCTCCTGCGATATTGATTCGAGACCAAGTACATCTCCAGTAATTGAAACCACAAGCAACATCTGAAGAAATCACAGCGACTGAATGTCCTTTTTTGGAGGAGCTACGGCACCACAAAAGGAGTATACGTACAACTACATTAACTAAAAATACAAATCCAAGACTAAACCCAAATATTTTGACAACTGCCACAAGCAGAAGAGAGGCAAGAGAGGAGGGGCAAAACCAACAAGGACAACTCCCTCAGGGAATGCAAACAAGAGCCAAGCAAACAGGAAACATAAGGTAGATCTAATGTTCAACATTTTAGTTCTGGAAATTGATCAAAATCTTAAATCAGCATTAAACAAGGCACTCACTTTTAGCACCACATTCAAAATGGATTACTTTCAAACGCAACTTGACCTCCTTAGATTCTGCAGACATTTGAAATTAAAGAAATGTTTTGAAGAAGCTCTGAGTCAAAAACATAAACTGACCACAGAGCATCCATCTGCTCTTACAATACAACTTACCAAACAGACCACTGATTTATTAAATCTCGCTGGGGATGAAGTTCTCACGATTGAACAATTCCTTGAATAGCAACAAATTGACATCTTTCTCTCAAAAGAGACGACGCTAAAACCAAAATCAAAGTTTATTCCAATGTTCAACTCAGACAATGGGCCTCATTATAACTCGCCCGGTATGGAAAACACGGTGGCGGTAAACCCGCCGCCACCGTTGTTTCCATGCCGGGCGATCACAACTTCTGCAGGCGGAGGCCTCAAACCCACCAGGTCTGACCTGGCAGGTTTAACACTGTCCGCCTGCAGGTGGACGAGGAAACACCGGCACCATCACGAGATGGTGCCGGTGTTTCCATGATCCCCATCCCCATTGAGTCCTATAGGACTCAATGGGAATGGGGATTAACGCCATTCCGCCTCCGGAATTCCCAGGACACCGGGGTTGTAATGCCCGGAGGCGGAATGGTAATACGAGTCCGGCGGTAACCAGGTGGTTTTACCGCCTCGGTTACCGCTGGGCTCGTAATGAGACCCCATGTGATAGATTGATATCACAAGGCCATTGAAGAGGAATTACGAACTAACTATCTTTTGGACAAAAAAGTAAAACTTTACACAATCTTACACTAAAAGAATGACAAGCAAGACAAGATCTAGCAAAAAATGAAAATATCAATACAAAGATGGCAGATAAGGGTGAAAAGGTAGTGCTAATGAATAGATCAGACTACGTGGAAGAGGGCCTTAAACAGCTCAATGATCCAAGCTATTATGAAAACCTAAAACATAACCCCGACCAGAATTAGTCACAGCATGGAAAGATATGAGCAAGGACTTGCTGGACAAAGGATTGCTATCAGACGAAGAGTTTGAACATATGAACATACAGTTTCCCATCATGGCAACAATATATTTTTGACCAAAAATCCAAAAGCAATATCACACATTTCCTCCCTGTCGTCCCATCATTAATGGTATAGGTTCACTCTCAGAAAGGATTTCACAGTACATTGATATTCACCTTCAACCCCCAACAATGAATTTGGCTTCGTTTATTCGAGATACCAAACAAATAATTCAACAAATGGACTCCATACCATGGCAAGAAAATTACAGATTTGTAACAATGGATGTTGTCTCACTATACACCAGTATCAAACATGATCAAGGCATAAAAACCACTGACTTTGTTCTTAAAACCCGGTCAATATCCTTCATTGAACAAAATAACATGATACTACAGATTGTCACTTTTGTCCTCAGCAACAACATTTTTTGCTTGGAGAAATAAATCTATAAGCAACTGCAAGGGACTGTGATGGGGTCTAAATTTGCCCCATCGTATGCAAACCTCTTTATGGGTTACTTTGAACTCACCCATGCCTGGAAACACGAGGCCTTCAACGACTCCACAAACATAGTTTTCTGGGGTCGTTACATCAATGATATCACTATGATCTGGGAAGGAGACACTGAGGAATTAACATCATATGTGAAATATCTCAACAATATCTCAACAACAACATATACGACCTACAATTTACCATGAATCAAAGCAAAGAGAGAATCCAATTTCTAGATCTAGAACTGTATACAGACCTAAACAAAAACCTCACCAACCTTTTCACAAAACCAACAGCGGGTAACAGTATTTTGCACACTAGTAGCAACCATCTGAAACATGTTATTGCCATCATTCCATATGGAGAAACCCTAAGACTGAAAAGAAATTGTAACACGAAGGCAGCATATGAAACCAACATCGACCAAATAATGAGGACATTTTAACAAAGAGGGTATAAACGCCGCAAATTAAGAGAATCAATGACGAAATCTGAATCGATAACAAGAGAATTTCTATTGAAAGACAAGCCCAAGACTACACATTCAATGCAAACAACTGAATTCATTACAACCCATAGTTCAGATGCATCAATCCTACGGAAAATTCTCAATAAAAATTGGAGAATTTAAAAACTGGATGATAAAGTTGGGAAACATATTGATGAAGCACCACGGATATGCTATAAAAAAGCACCTACATTAAAAAAACATGATCAGTCCGAGTCATCTGAAATCTTTACATACAGAAGACCATAGGAGCCTTTTAAATCAGAAGCCACTGCATGGTATTTATAAATATGTCAGCTGTAAACTTTGCCCACAAATTGCAAATGGAAAAAAAGCATTACCTTACCCGATGGAAAAGAGAAGGTAATATCACAGCTAATTAACTGCAATAGTACATTTGTAATATATGGAATACAATGTATATGTATGAAATTTTACATTGGGAGCACCATCAGATGCCTTGAAATTAGGATTTTTGAACATCTACGGGCCATCAAAAACAAATAGCCTCATTACAACCCTGGCGTTAAGGGGTTAATGGCGCCGTAAAAGGCTGCGGCGCCGTTAAACCCTTAACGCCAGATTCCCACTTTAATGCCTGCTTTTTGCAGGCGTTAAAGTCCAAGGCGCTAAGCGACCTTGGTGCTAATTACGGCACCGTAATTTACGGTGCCGTAATTAGCGCCTTCCCCATTCCCATTGTGCCCTATGGGCCAAAAATGGGAATGGGGAAGGGGCCATGGTGAATGGGGTATTACCGCCCCGCCAACCTTGTAATGGGGCGGTAATTCCACCATCCACCATGGCGGAATCCAGCATGGACCATGGTGCTAACAGCACCATGGTCCAACGCCAGGGTCATAATGAGGCCCAAAGACTCAAGATTTCCCCTTGCAAGTTTTTGGACTTGAACAAATTAATGAGCCTCCAAGAGGCGGTAATAAAGAGCTAATATTACGGCAAAGAGAAGCCAAATGAATATGCCTCATGGATACATGTGATTCTGGTTTAAATTGTGATAACATGTTTTTTAACTGGCTATGGGGGTCACTACGACCCAGGCGCTAATTGCGCCAACTTTACCACCATGGTGTAAACTATGTTTACACCATGGTGGATGGCGGATTTATCGCCCCATTCCAAGGTGAGTGGGGCGGTAAATCCCCATTTCCCATTTTCCCTTCCCCATTCCCATTTTTACCCCATAGGGCATAATGGGAGTGGGGAAGGCGCTAATTACACCACCGTAAATTACGGTGGCGTAATTAGCATCATGGCAGGTTAGCGCCATGGATTTTAACGGCTGCTAAAAGCAGCCGTTAAAATCAGAATAGGCGTTAAGGGTTAACGACGGCGTTAACCCTTAACGCCTGGGTCGTAATGAGGCCCTATGACTGTGTGTAATTGTACCTAATCTTGCACCTTTTTCTATAGCCAACTGTTATTGCATTTATTTAGTAGGAATTGCTAAAATTTCTTCCATCTTTTCTGTTACCAATTGATACGGCAAATAAATTCCACTGAATAACACCTTAGGGCACTAATCGATATCTCCCAATTATAAATACTAATTATTGTGTGAATTGCCAATCCATTTCACCTAATTATTCAGAGTCCTAATTTAGCTATTAAATAAACATTAGAAATAGCTAGTTCCTTATTTGAATTGCTCAGATTCTTAATGCACTATAAAAATTAAAAAATAGAAATAGCGAGTACTTTTTATAAATCACATGCATATGCTGATACTTGTAATATAAATCCCTAAGAATTGTGTTCAAAATGGCTGCGATGCGAAAACGCAATGACGTTATCACTCACGCACTGTACCAGCGTGATGACAGCATCACGGCACATGAAAGCGTCTTAAAAGCTCGCAAATTAACCAAGGCTTTGTGCATCAGATCTGCTGCATTGGGAACAGGACAATTGGATCCCCCTATCCTGACTGTTACTTTAAAGCAAAAGGTAAGTGCTCTGCATCCCACTGGTTGGAAATTCAACATTGAATAGTGGCTCTTTAGCTCTATTTTTTACCCACACAAGCAATTGAGTGGATGTTATTATTTTTGTCTTTTTACTTAGGCTAGGGACTGGAAATAACTGAACCTTGAAAAATATCTGCAACTCTTTAAAAATTAAGGAAACCTAGCACACACTAAGATTGATTAGCGTGGTGAAATAGGTGAGTAGCCATGAATGAATAAACTAATTAAGATAATCACTAAAATTTGGTACCAATTAGCCTAAAACTAGGTAGATAACAGTAGATTATTCTGTTCTAAAATCATAGTGAGACTTTTTCTTAAATGCCCTGCCCTTCATTGTGTGTATTTCTGTTTTGTCACCGCACCAAAACCAGTATGTTTGTTTTTGTTTTCTTGTAATATTATATTATTTTGTTTCTTAACAACCAGAGTTAGAATATGGTGATATTTGTTTCTGTACTTGCATTTTAGATACTCTCCTGAGGATTCCTTTGACAACAAAAGGGTGAAACACGTGTTGAGAGTTCTGAAACATATTGGGCTTAAATAAATCACTTTCAATTGCAAATGACAAGACTGGAATTAAGATTATTTGGCTCTCACCGAACAACATTTACTATTCTATTGGTTTGGCGCTTCTGGGAGTATACACTCTTAGGATCAAACAAATCAACCTATGTTCTTTCTAGAGAGAGGCGCCTGCTACCTTTTTTGTATTTTTGCAAGGAACTTGAGGTTGTTCGCCCAAGTTTCCTGGGGGAATCCAGACATGTACCCCTTGCTCAATGTGCTCAGAGAGGCACAGCTCCACCTCAATGATGAGGCCCAACACGGCAGAAACACGTGTCTGGGGTTGCTGTTGGTTCTCTTGTTCAAAGGAGGTTTGCCTGGCATTTCAGTGCTGGACTGCCCTTCTGGAAGGGACAAATACTGATATGCAAATGGATAATCACGTTTGTGAAAAGTACAGTGAGCAAACCGCAATGGCTACAGACTCTCAAAGTGGGTAAAAACCATTGTACAGGTTATCATGCCATGTTCCTTCTAGAGAGGGGTATCTGCTACCTTTTTTGTATTTTTGCAAGGAACTTGGGGTAGGGTACCCAAGGTACCTGGGGGAATCCAGACGTGGACCCCTTGCTCACTGTGCTCAGAGAGGCACAACTCCACCTCACTGATGAGGCCCAACAAGGCTGAAACACGTATATGGGGTTGCTGTTGGTACTCTAGTTCAAGGGAGGTTTGCCTGGAATTTCGTTGCTGTACTGCCCTTGAAGGCGAGACAAATACTGATATGCAAATGGATATTCCTCCTTTGTGAAAAGTGCAGTGAGCAAAAGGCGATGGCTGCAGACTCTCAAAGTGGGTAAAACCATTGAACAGGTTATCATGCCATGTTCTTTCTAGAGAGGGTGCCTGCTACCTTTTTTGTATTTTTGCAAGGATCTTGGAGTTGTTCACCCAAGTTACCTGGGGGAATCCTGATGTGGACCCCGTGCTCACTGTGCCCAGAGAGGCACAACTCCACCTCACTGATGAGGCCCAACAAGGCTGAAACACGTGTCTGGGGTTGTTGTTGGTACTCTTGTTCAAAGGAGGTTTGCATGGCATTTCGGTGCTGGACTGCCCTCATGGGCGGGACAGATACTGATATGCAAATGGATATTCCTCCTTTGTGAAAAGTATATTGAGCAAAACAGCGTGGCTGCAGACTCTCAAAGCGGGTAAAAACCACTGAACAGGTTACGATACCATGTTCTTTCTGGAGAGGGGTGCTTGGTACTTCTTTTTCTATTTTCAAATGTTACCTTGCATTACCTTATCGCTGACATGACTATTCATGCGATGATTGTTGTTAGAAGTCCTGAGCAGCAGGTCCTGGCATCAGGTTCCTCTCTAGACAATGCCTTGAGGCCAATCAAAATCAATGAGAGGCAGACAAGCAAAATCTCTGTTAACAAATAGAAGTTAATTATGTGTGTTTATGAAATGAGGGGGCTAAGCGAAACAGGGATAAAAAACAAAGACTGGGTTTTCCAGGTTCCACTGTAGTGTAAAGTCTCTAGTAAATATTTCTTTTAGGTGCATACAGTTTTCTCACACTAGAGTTCCATCTTGGCTATGATTCAATCACTCAAAGTATGAGGCTTGACATGGCTCTGCACTGATTTCTATGTTCCATCGGTCAATCTCAAATTAATCTTCTTTGGAATATCATGCTCTCTGGCTGGGAGGCTCTGGCAAAGCTAATAAATTCCTTCAGAAATGGCCAATGTGAACTCTTCTCAAACCTGGGTTATGAGCATCTTGTGGTATGCTTGGTCTCTTTTTCAATTTTTTCCAAATGGATTCCAAAACACAACAATTACCAAAATGCAGCAGAGTCTTCAAAAACCTGGGATGGATTGTGATTCTCAGGATTGGGTACATCATAAAGAAGTTCAACGGGGACTACAAGTTTAAGTTTAACAATGCACTTCGGCCAAATGGAAGGATCCACCCTGGAACAGGAGTAATGGACTGGTAACCAAAAATAGGAATGAAACAGAATTTCCCCTTGAGAAGTTGAACAGGGGATCAAACACCTACCCCACAAACTGGCTATGGAGAAGTGGGGCAACATCAGAAGAACTGGAACCTGGAAGGAACTCCCAGCTTTAGGGGAGACCATGAAACCCTCCCCAAGACCTTTGATGACAAAGACTTACTTGGTGCAGGAGGAAACAGCAAACAAATGGCACCAGTCTCCATAATGACCAGCAGTCAGTTGAAAGTGAGAGGTGGATGGGTTAGGTCGGAGAGAATGTGTAAGTAGACCAACAGCCCAGAGAGGAAGATGTTACAGCTGCAGGAAGATTAGAAGGAGACTATAGAGTGTTTACAGCGAGATGAGGGAAGGTGATGTGGGTTATGTCATGCTATGTTGATTTATACTGTGCACCGCCACCACCAAAGGGCAGTCCCCAGGTTCTCATGTGGCTCTGGAAGAGTGGAGGGCTGGGATTGTTAGTGAGGATAGGATAAAAGCGTAGGTTCAGAACCAAGAGGAACTGGCATCTGTGAACGTTGTATTGTATGTGGAAGTTGGTTCAGGAGGCCTTGTGTGTTTTAGCCACATGCGTAAGACTCAGTGCCTCGGATGCCTGCTAGAGTTTGTGTTAGTGTGTGTGTCGTGTGATGTTTGGGTGAGTTGTGGTTTTGCGCACTGGTTAGTTGTGTCCATGAGGGTCCAGATTTGCGGATGGCTGTTGGTGTATGACTATCTATTGTGTTGGTGTGTAATTGTGTAGTTGATGGATTTATGGAATATGTGCCAGGAGTGTTGCATAATCTGAAAATGATGGTAGGGTGGGGATATAGGCTTGATTCTTGGTGTGTTTATGTGTAGTGTGGCTAGCCTATGGTCAAGTGTAGTGCCATTGTTTATGTTAGAGGAGCAGGAAGGGAGATGGGTTAATAAATTGGTCGGTTTGGTGGATCCTCTGGGCTGACTTTTTGGTTGCTGCTTAATGATATCTTCCAACGTTCTTGGCTGCGGTCCGTCGGCCCATCTCGCCTCCTCTCTAGGTCATGGCTGACTTCCCCGTGGGTTGTGGTGGCAGGTGGATGGGTGTACCTAGTGTGTTCCTGGTTGTTCGTCCAGGTTAGTTGGGGCCATTAGGTGGAGGACCTGATGTTCAGTTGGTTCCCGAAAGGGTGCACAGCAGGAGCTCTAGTTATAGTGAGGAAATGGCTCTGTCGGTTGGCCCTAGCTATGGGTGGGCAAGGGAAACAAATTGGGTGTGAGTGAAAGGGTGGTTGGAGGTAATTTTGGAGGCAGAGTAAGAGGTGGGTTACTAGTAGGAGATAGAAAGAGGAGAGGGAAGTGATAGGCAGGAGGGAGAAGAAACGTAAATGCAGGACAGTGTTAGGAGGAGTGAGATTTCGAGGGAAGCAGACAGGATCAGAAGGGAATTTGCAGGTAGTGAAAGAACATGCAAGAAAGAGGTACAAAACCAGAAAAGTGAGTGTGATGGGAAGTTAAAGACAAGGATATGTCAGTTGGAAGAGGCAGACAGGAGAATTGGGAGAGAGCAGAGGGTCTAGGGAGCCATGTATATGGAGGGTGGAGACAAGAGAAGGGGTAAAGGGTGGTAAGACCCAGAGATGGAGTGTGGATAACGAGAGAGAGAGAAAGAGAGAGTGACTGAGAGGAGGCTAGGAAAAAGAGTGGATAGGTGAGTGAGAAAAAAGGTTAAGGGATGGCCATCAAGAGGAGAAGGGTACCAGGACTAATAGACTACCCCTAGGTCCCATGGGAGATCTCTGAGGGAGTCGGAGAGATAAACTCACAGTCTTTAGGCCCGCCCTCCCTAGGTATAGGGATGGATCCGATGGTAGGAATATCCAGGCACTAGCAAAATTAACACTGCAGTACAAGTGGGAGTTGGGAGACTGGACTGAAGAGAGGGTCCCAGGAATGTCCCTCCTCATCCCAGGAATGCCCCTCCTCATCCCCATGAACACGATGGGACGAAGAGTCAAGTGCACACAAAGTCACTCATATTTCAGATGAACCCCAAGTGCAACCCTGCCTGACACGTATGCAGGCAGGCAGGTATCCCCTCAGACAACCATTCCAACCATATCCAGTGCAAATACAGAGAACCCAATGGAGATCGTGGACACGAACACCATAATGGACTGTCTCAATTAAGCACCAAGAAACCACTGTGCTGACATCATTAGTGACACCACGACATAGCAGCGTTAGTCATGAAGAACACCGCATTACACAAACACACATGTGTATACACAAAGAACATGCTTACACAGTTCTGTAAGTAGAGGACAGATATATATACATACTGTCAACGTTCTTACTATCTTTCTCATTAGCCAAATGCAGTAATGCAGAAACACAAGGCAACAAGATATCCGGAGCAAGCTTGCAGATGCTTATGGTAATTAACCCTATGGGACTACAGGAGTATATATGGAGCTTTATAGGACCACGTATGACTAATCTATAGGAAACATAGCATAGTACGAGCATATAAGTCTAAGGAAAATTACAGAAGGCCTCAAGCCACAGAATGCCAGACAAAAGGAGCAGGTTCAGGCTGCATGAAACGCAGATCAAGCTCACAGCCAAGGACAGAGATAAACAGTCACATTCCAAACTCCAGATGACAAAGGGACCAACTGCAGGAACATGGAATACATCCTCATAAATGCAGACCCAGGAGCTCAATTGTGTGGTCCACAACCACGTGATGCAGCCAAACTAAACAATGGGCATTCACCCGTGGTGGGAAGACAAGCTGTTCTCAGCAACCCAAACGAGAAGTGAAATAAGTGTTGCAATGGGGAGCACACGCTCATAGACAAAGGTGGTCTACTACCAGATACAATTCAGACACATAGTTGTTACACATCACCTTGAAGAGGTGCACAGAGGGCTGAGAACCAAGTTGGGTCTCAGGCCTGGGGAGATCAGCTCCAACCAATCATGAGACAGAAATCCAGGGGGTGATGGGACGGGCCAGGGGCCAATGGTAAGTCCACTACTCTGCAACAGTGTAATAGATAGTTTCTTGGGGATGGGGCAGGTCGGCAACCTGACATGGGAGGGTCAGTAGAATAACCTCTATAGGGGATAGCTATATGGGTTACGACTCTCAGCACCCAATCAGTAGTGGGGATAGGTTTTTGGACAAGGGCCCAGGTGATGAGGTCATGTAGTTGGGGAGCGCACATTGTAAAGTTGAGTTGTACTGGAGAATCTTGATTGTCTTGTATGATCTCTGTTGGTTTTTTGCAGCTGTCATGGGCGCTACTCCCGAGGGGCCAGGACTGGCCCAGCGCCCTCGGAAGCAGACCTGTCTTCCACTACTCTGGACCCAGCAGACCCCTACAGGGGCCCTTTGGACCGTGTCCTGGCGCCTTTGGCGCCAGGCTCATGAAGGGTTTCAGTCCCGGCGCCATAAGCGCCGGGCTCATATTGATAAACAGTGCAATAATGCTTGGGTGGACTTACCTGAGGCAGACCATGCTGCATATTTACCCAGAACAATCCAGTCTGGTTGAAGTCCCCAGCCATCAGGGCTGGGAGGAACTATTCCCTCCATTCAGGAAATCTTTTCTTACCTGGGTGGAACCGGTGGAAGAACACACACTGGAAGCACTTCTCTGCTATTTAAACCACGCCCGATGGAAAACACGTGCTTCGCGTTATTCTGCAGCAGGACGCTCACCGAGTCGGCTCCTGCATTCCAGGTCCAGAGTCATCTTCAGCTTCCGCGCAGCAACCTGTGGATGAAGAAAGACACAGAACAATACTTACCAGATCCCGGAATCCAGTCACCGGCAAAACCTGCAAAGAATAAACATAAGGTTAGAAAAGTGCAACTCGCTCGCAGCCGCGCCCGCTTACCTGATCCATCCGTGATTGCAAAGGAGCTAACCGCGGCCTTCTCTTCGGCAGCTTCTCTGCACCTGAAAGGCAAAGGACATAATTAAAAAGGGGTTCGGGTGAAGGCAGTCGCATTCATCTTAACTTACCAGTTTTTGCACACGCAGAAGCGGCCGCATCAACCGCAGCATCCCGGCACCTGAAAACTAGAAAAAGGACATTATTAGAGGTGCCATTAAAAGCGGCCAACGATCATTATACTTACGTGCATCGGCACGTGCAGTGGCAACGGATATAAAGCCCGCAGCATCCTGGCACCTGAAAACTAGAAAAAGGACATTATTAGAGGTGCCATTAAAAGCGGCCAACGAACATTATACTTATGTGCATCGGCACGTGCAGTGGCAACGGAAAACTACGCCCACAGAATCCCGAGGCCTGAAACAAAGGAAAAGGGACATTATTGAGGTGCCCATCTTTTAAAGCCTAAAGACTACAGTATACTTACAGGCATCCGCTTGTGCAGTAACGGCGGCATCGCTCTTCGGCATCCCAGCACCAGTGCCACAACTAAGGCCGCAAAAGACTTGAGCCTCAACACTGAACTCATCCAGTGACGTAACTGGAATCCACGCACCCCTGCACCAGACGCAGGATGGAGAGCTCAGCATTTATACGCCTAAGGTGAGAGCTCGCCGAGACAAGTAGAAAGCTAGGCTGTGGGAGAAACTGGCGATTGGTGGGAGAAGGAATCCCATCAAACGGTGATTAACCCTTTTTCTTCCACCTGCAGAAAACTTACCCTGCAAGTCAGACATTTGATAAGAGGAAGCCCAGTCCTGAGAGTCGTCCGAGCTCTACGCTTCGCAATTGAAGAAACGATAGCAGCCCAGTCGGGATCAGCGCCTCTGTGGGACTCAGGTGAGCGTTACAGAACGCGAAGCCCACCAATAACCTCCTACCCAGGCGCTATGGAAACTTCCGACACAGACCAACTGGCCCAGTTATTGGGGGAATTAAGAGCTGAAGTTCATGCTGCCCGCCAGGAAACGAATGCCCTTAGGAGGGAATTGATGATATCAAAAGAACGAACTGATGATCTCGCCAGACAGTTATTACAGACACAAGCGGGGCAAACCCTGCTACCTAATTCAGGAGGGAGCTATATCCCAGCGGCTTCAGCCAATCCTGTTCAAATCAACCTACCCGGAAATTTGCCATTGGCACCGCCTGAACGCTTCTCTGGTGACCCTAAAAGGTTTGCGGTGTTTATAAATCAATGGCGATTGCACTTTCTTTGTAGACCTGCAGCCTTTCCGACTGACCAGACTAAGGTAGCCTTTGTGCTTTCGTATCTTAGCGGCAGTGCCGCTGATTGGTCGATCCCTCTGGTTACACAGGATGACCCGATCCTTCGTGATTTCCCGACCTTCCAGGCAAATATGGAAAGACTTTTTGCAAGGTATTCCCAGGGGCAGGCCCTGGACAACGAACTCCTTTCCCTACGACAGGGCAATCAAGATCTGTTGGCCTACATTGCATCATTCAATAGGCTAATTGTGGAAACCAGATGGCCTGAGGACAAAAGAATCACGCTTTTTCACAGGGGTTTGCGTGGCGAACTCAAAGACGTCCTTGCCCAGGTAGTGAATCCTCCTCAGGATTGTTCAGAGTACATTGATTTGGTGGTCCAATTGGATCACAGACTACAAAACAGAAAGGCGGATCAATCCAGGTTTGAAACACGAGTGTTCCCTAAGCCTCAAAGTCACACCAAAGGAGTTGAAGCCGTCGAACCTATGCAAATTGGGGTTGTAAAGGGTCCCCTAACCCAGAAAGAACGCGACAGGAGACGACAAATGCAACTATGTCTCTATTGTGGAAATTCAGGACATTTTCTTCGAGATTGCCCGGTGAAACCACCTAAGAAGACAGTGGGAGCTTCTGATAAGAGTTCTGAAAAGCCTGAGCCGGGAAACGGCCTCGCCCGACAAGTGTAGAGGTCCGCTTGCCGAGCGTAAAAACCAGTTCTTTGACCTCGCACCTCATAATGCCAATGGTCCTCGTAAACCCAGAGCAACCAGATCGTTTGCATGCAATTAAGGCATACATTGATAGCGGAGCAGTTGGAAATTATGTGAACCGCGAATTGGCTTCCAGGATGAACTTACCTCTTTGTCCAAAGGTGGTTAAAGACGTCATTACCACGGTGGATGGGACGGAAATCGCCTCCGGACCAGTGACCCATACCACTACTGAAGTGACGATACTAGGCCAAGACGGGCATCAGGAGATAATTGTGTTCGACGTGATCAAGGCTCCTCAATTCCAAGTAATTCTAGGGATTCCTTGGTTGGAGAAACACAATCCTCAGATTGATTGGCGAGCAAAGACGATAAAGTTCCCAGGGTGCACACCAACTTGTTATCCACGACCCAACATTGACCTAGCGTCAGTAACGGCTGACGGTCCACAATTAACTCTAGAGTATCGAGAGTTCCAAGATATTTTTCAAAAGGAACAGGCTAACATCTTGCCACCCCACAGATCATACGATTGTCAGATAGATTTGCTACCCGGTGCAACTCCCCCTTGCAGTAGGATTTACGCCCTTACCGAGCCTGAGAACATTCATCTGCGACAGTATTTAGACCTGTACCTGGCCAATGGCTTTATCCGTCCGTCGAAGTCCCCTGCATCCTCAGCTCTGTTCTTCGTACCAAAAAAAGAAGGTGACCTCAGAACCTGTATAGATTATCGTGCTCTGAACCAGATAACAGTAAAAAACCGGTACCCCTTACCTCTGATCCCAGAACTCCTTGACCAGGTAAAAAACGCCTGTATTTATACTAAGCTTGATCTCCGGGGAGCTTATCACTTGGTACGGGTCAAGGAAGGAGATGAATGGAAGACGGCCTTTCGCACTAAGTATGGGCTATTTGAATACCAAGTGATGCCCTTTGGACTATGCAATGCACCGGCCGCCTTCCAATATTTCATGAATGATGTCCTCAGAGAGCTCATTGATGTCTGCGTTGTCGTCTACATAGATGACATTCTTGTGTACTCATCTTCAGAAGCTGACCATCGAAATCATGTTAGGGCGGTCCTTGAAAAACTTCGCCAACATAAACTTTTTGCCAAGCTCGAAAAATGTGTTTTTCATGTCACTGAGGTCGAATTTTTGGGATTTATTCTGACACCCAAAGGAGTCCACATGGACTCGAGAAAAGTAGATGCTATCCTCAAATGGCCGTCTCCTACTTCCGTGAAAGGCGTTCAAAGCATGCTAGGCTTTGCCAATTTTTACCGTAGATTTATTCCACAGTTTTCACGAGTGGTACAACCCATCACCGCCCTCTTAAGAAAAAATAAATGCTTTGAATGGTCCGCAGAAGCAGAACAAGCCTTCCAAGAGCTAAAGGCTAAATTCACCTTGGTGCCAATACTGAAACACCCATGCCCGGACCTCCCTTACATCGTTGAAACCGACGCCTCCAGCTTAGCAATGGGAGCAGTCCTATCACAAAGAGATCCAGAGACTAACCAACTGCATCCTGTGGCATTCTGGTCTCGGAAGTTCTCGGTGTAACGCTCACCTGGTTCCCACGGGGGCGCTGGTCTAGGCTGGATTGCTGTGGCCTCTTCTAGCGTGATGCGCAGGACCCGGAACACCGATTGGACAGGACCTCCAAATCGTGCTTGCCTGGCCCATAGGAATATCCTTCTGCAGATGAGAAAGGGGATTAACAGTCTGCTGAATAGTGTGCTAGCTCCCCCCTTTACCCCTTCGTTCCTCTCTAACTTCCTCCAAACCCCGGTTTAAGCTCACCTTATGGTTTGGAAGGATGAACTCTCCATCCTGCTTCTGGTGCAGGGGCGCGCGTTCGTCCAGTTACTTCACTGGTTTTCAGAATGGCGCTGGCAAAATCCACTTGACTTTCCTGAGCGATGCGCCGTAAGTATGAAAGTTCAAAGTTCAAGTGAGGCCCCCTTTATGTTGTCTTTCTAACCTGTGATCTGTCCTTTATTTCAGGTGCAGAATGAAGGCGATACGTCGAGGGGTTAAACAGCTGAGGTGAGTAGTGATGAGGGCGATCCCTCTAAATGTCCTTATCATTCCCCAGAAATGTCTCTTGTCCTTTCCCCATAGGGGCCGGGGTACGGTACCTGCCAACGGGGCGGCGCCGACCCGAAATGTGGAAGAAAAGCCTGTAAGTATTATGGCTGTTAATCAAGCTTTCCTTCTGTGTTCCTTCTGCTCACCTTTTGTTTCTTCCTCTCTCCCCTAGGTGCAGAGATGTGGCGTCGATGCTGACAGCCGCGATGGAGCCGGGAGATGTCTCGAGGACAGGTGAGTGAAGCGTGGCGCTGCAGCGAGCAACGCAATGCTTTTAAATGGAAGTCTTTCTTCAGGGATGCTGGCGAGAAGATTCCGGATGCAGGTAAGAAGTTTGAAATAGTGCTTGGTTTTCACCTTTCTCTTCTCTTCCTTCCTTGCAGGTCTTCCAGGTTCGAGGCGGGCGTGGCTGGAGTCCAGGAGCAGGAGCAGACACGGTGAGCGTTAAGCTGCAGGAAGCAGAACAACGCGAAGCATGAGCTGCTGTCTGGGCGTGGCTTAAATAGCCTCCAAAGAAGTCCCAGGTATGTATCCTTCCCCAACTAGGTATGTATCCTTCCCTGGCCACGCCCGAGTGAAAAAATAGTCCCTATGAAAAAATAGTCCCTTTCAGGACTCAGGGAGGCCTGAAGCGTGCAGCATGGTCTGCATCAGGTAAGTGCATAAAACACCTCCCTTTATGAGCCTGGCGCAACATGAGCCTGGCGCCAAAGGCGCCAGGACTGAGTCCAAAGAGCCCCTATAAGGGGCCGCTGGGCTTTTACCCGAGGGCATGATGCCTGCTTCCGGGGGTGCTGGGCCTGGCCTGGTGCTCCGGGGGTAGGCATCATGACACTCGGCGCCTGAGATCAACTACACCATCACAGACAAAGAGCTTCTAGTGATTAAATCAGCCTTTAAAGCATGGCGGCATTATCTCCTCGGGGCCAGACACACCGTCACAGTGATCACCGATCATCGAAATCTGCAGTATCTGAAAACCGCCAAGGCTCAATCCTCCAGACAGCTTCGCTGGGCTCTATTCTTTGCTGAATTTGACTTCATGATCACTTATCGCCCCGGCAACAAGAACGGCAAAGCGGATGCTCTTTCCCGAATTGGAATGGGAGATAACGTTGCCAATCCAGAACCTGTACCAATAATTCCTGAACAAAGGATTGTGGGTCTGATTGCTTCACAATCCATTGAGGATATTGAAGAAAAAACTAAACAACTTGTAACCTCACCAGACTTACTGAACTGGTTACAAAAAGGAAAGGATTTCACCGTAAGCAATGACTTGCCTTATTTCCAAGGATGATTGTTCCTACCACACGCCGATTTACAAAGACAGGTAATCTCCTGCTATCATGATTCTTTAATTGAGGGTCACCCTGGCATTGCCAAAACCACAGAAAAGGTGAAGAGACACTTCTGGTGGCCTTCGTGGAGAAAAGACATAAAGCAATTTGTGATGTCCTGCGGTGTGTGCGCTCAAAACAAGGGTCAGAAGAAGAGGCCGGCTGGTCTTCTGCAACCATTAGACATCCCACCGTGTCCCCGGCATACCCTTTCCATGGACTTCATCACAGACTTACCCTCCTGTTCCAGGTACAACACCATTCTTGTTATTGTGGACCTGTTTTCTAAAATGACCCACTTCATTTCACTAAAAGGCTTACCTTCAGCATTAGTCCTAGCCAAAGTATTTCTTGAAAACATCGTCCGGCTACACGGCTTCCCGTCAGTACTAATCTCAGATAGGGGGAGCCAGTTTATTTCCCACTTTTGGCATAGCTGTTGTCGATTAGCTCAAATCGATGTAAGACTTTCGACCAGCCATCATCCCCAGACCGACGGGCAAACCCAGAGAACAAACCAGACTCTCGAGCAATATTTACGGTGCATGCTACAACAGTCGGAGAGTAACTGGAAGTACATCCTTTGGATAGCTGAATATGCTTACAACAATTCAGTTAATTCGGGTACCGGGAAGAGTCCCTTCTACATCTTGTATGGGATTCATCCTCGAACATCCAACCTTGATCCACCTCAAGATCTTGGAACACCCGCCGTGGATCAATTGCACACCGTTATTACCCAAACTTTTAAGGAAGCGACTGCACATCTACAACAAGCTAAACAGAGGTACAAAAAAGGAGCAGATCAACACCGAAGCAATGCCCCTCAATACCAGGTTGGGGATCAAGTCTGGCTGTCCACCAAACATTTATCGGTTAAAGGGCCTCGCACCTTCAACCCCAAATACCTGGGACCATATCCAATTACGGCCATAATTAATCCAGTGGCCGTTAAATTAGAATTGCCAACCCATATGAGAATACATCCTGTATTTCCCGTATCTCTTTTGAAACCCATGCAACCTTGAACCAGGTTGACCAATCCTCCAGAGCCCATTCAAGTGAATGGGGAGCCCGAATTTGAAGTAAAAGACATTTTGGACTCTAAAATCATCAGATCGAAGCTATTCTACCTAATCGACTGGAAAGGCTACGGACCTCAGGAAAGGTCATGGGAACCCTATGACCACGTCCATGCTCCTCGTCTAGTCCAGAAATTTCACCGAACCTTTCCCGATAAACCAAAACCCCCGGGGAGGACAAGTTTGGGAGGGGCCTTGAGGGGGGGTGCTGTCATGGGCGCTACTCCCGAGGGGCCAGGACTGGCCCAGCGCCCTCGGAAGCAGACCCGTCTTCCACTACTCCGGACCCAGCAGACCCCTACAGGGGCCCTTTGGACCGTGTCCTGGCGCCTTTGGCGCCAGGCTCATGAAGGGTTTCAGTCCCGGCGCCATAGGCGCCGGGCTCATATTGATAAACAGTGTAATAATGCTTGGGTGGACTTACCTGAGGCAGACCATGCTGCATATTTACCCAGAACAATCCAGTCTGGTTGAAGTCCCCAGCCATCAGGGCTGGGAGGAACTATTCCCTCCATTCAGGAACTCTTTTCTTACCTGGGTGGAACCGGTGGAAGAACACACACTGGAAGCACTTCTCTGCTATTTAAACCACACCCGATGGAAAACACGTGCTTCGCGTTACTCTGCAGCAGCAGCAGGACGCTCACCGAGTCGGCTCCTGCATTCCAGGTCCAGAGTCATCTTCAGCTTCCGCGCAGCAACCTGTGGATGAAGAAAGACACAGAACAATACTTACCAGATCCCGGAATCCAGTCACCGGCAAAACCTGCAAAGAATAAACATAAGGTTAGAAAAGTGCAACTCGCTCGCAGCCGCGCCCGCTTACCTGATCCATCCGTGATTGCAACAGAGCTAACCGCGGCCTTCTCTTCGGCAGCTTCTCTGCACCTGAAAGGCAAAGGACATAATTAAAAAGGGGTTCGGGTGAAGGCAGTCGCATTCATCTTAACTTACCAGTTTTTGCACGCGCAGAAGCGGCTGCATCAACCGCAGCATCCCGGCACCTGAAAACTAGAAAAAGGACATTATTAGAGGTGCCATTAAAAGCGGCCAACGATCATTATAATTACGTGCATCGGCACATGCAGTGGCAACGGATATAAAGCCCGCAGCATCCCGGCACCTGAAAACTAGAAAAAGGACATTATTAGAGGTGCCATTAAAAGCGGCCAACGAACATTATACTTACGTGCATCGGCACGTGCAGCGGCAACGGAAAACTACGCCCACAGCATCCCGAGGCCTGAAACAAAGGAAAAGGGACATTATTGAGGTGCCCAATTTTTAAATCCTAAAGACTACAGTATACTTACAGGCATCTGCTCGTGCAGTAACGGCAGCATCGCTCTTCGGCATCCCAGCACCAGTGCCACAACTAAGGCTGCAAAAGACTTGAGCCTCAACACTGAACTCATCCAGTGACGTAACTGGAATCCACGCACCCCTGCACCAGACGCAGGTTGGAGAGCTCAGCATTTATACGCCTAAGGTGAGAGCTCGCCGAGACAAGTAGAAAGCTAGGCTGTGGGAGAAACTGGCGATTGGTGGGAGAAGGAATCCCATCAAACGGTGATTAACCCTTTTTCTTCCACCTATAGAAAACTTACCCTGCAAGTCAGACATTCGATAAGAGGAAGCCCAGTCCTGAGAGTCGTCCGAGCTCTACGCTTCGCAATTGAAGAAACGATAGCAGCCCAGCCGGGATCAGCGCCTCCGTGGGAATCAGGTGAGCGTTACAGCAATACACCACAGTTCTAATTTACTGTTGGCTCAGTTCTCCATTCAGTCTGGGGAAAGGGTTGTTGGGTCCTTGGGAGTCGGATGAATCCCCGGACAATCTCTGATAGACCTGGTATTTATCCCAACAAGTTGCTAGCACAGTTGATGGTTCTGCTATGTTAGTTTGGCACAAAGCTGACTCTCCCTCTGTAGTGACTGGAGGGCTGCAAGGCGCCTCGTGGGTTTCGAGACAGCGGGGAAAGAGTGCCCCGTGTAAAGGCCATCAGCAGCCAGACTGAGATATCCTGCCAGCGGTCCATGTGGGGTCCAGCAGACCAAAAGGGCTGCGTGGCAGCTTTGGGAGACACGGCAGCCTAGCAGCATCAGCAGATCATGCAGTGTAAGTATTGACCCAGCCACGCTGCAACTAAGGGGTGAGGGAAGGTAGCGGGGGTGCCAGTGTGATATCGACCATTGTTGAGTATCATAGAGTATTGTCAAGTATTGTCTAGCATGGCCAAGTTTAGTAGGGACAGGAGTGGAGATAGATGTCATTTTCTGTGGTTAGGGCACATTCAGGTTTGAGGTAAAAGGTTTTGGTGAACAACCTAGACTATTGACTTGATGTCACGGATAACAGAAGTTATGTAAATATTGGATTTCTTTTGGGTTTGGGTTGGGCGTTTTAGCCGAGGTCATAAAGGACGATGTCCCCATAAGGCTTAGAAAAGGGAGCTGGTTTAGATTGCAGAAAGCGATTTGTCTGGTTAAGTCTCACAGAGGCACTTATCTACAAGGTGACGCAGTAGGAACAGATCAAACAGAAGAAAATAGTGTTATACTCTGCTAGGAAGCAGGAAGACAGCTATGGGTTCATGTTGTGGTTGTATGTATTTTTTTGGGCAGTGTGGTTTTAGCATTGTGTGTGCTGTAAGTGATTTTTAGCCCTACATTGTTTAGTGAATTGGTGACGTCACCCGTAGGTTTGTGCATAGGACTTGGAGAGCACGAGATGTTGTGGACACGATGTTGAGAAACTGAAATTGATAGAGGAGGTTGTCCAGTGGCGGTGCACGGAGACGTATGCACAAGATTTGTGGGTGTGTCTGAGGAAGCAAACAGTTGTGCAGGGGTGGTGCGCTGAGCATGCCTGACAGGTTGTTGTGGAGCCAGACAGGCTCGAAGAAAGTTGAAAGAATTACCATTGTACTGTGTTTTTTCCCTAACAGCGGATTGTCAAAAACCTTGACTTAAGGTCAAGTAAGAATAAACACAATGTATCAAGGGAATTGAGGGGTGACATCCCCTTACAGCACTAATGTAAGACTCTTCCGCCCTATAAGGACAAGATTTGTAAATATAGCACAGAATGGACGAAAAGCACAGAGGGTAAATGTACTAAATCATGGCCACAATGTGGAAGTTTCTCCAAGGATGTGCAGCCACCACTACTGACACACTTACAGGGTACCTTTAAGGGGAAGAAGTTAGCAAACCACATGGCAATATTTGAGTTGTGGAGGATTTTCCAGGAGGGCAAGGGGGATACAGCAAGGCATCAATGGATGCTGAACCAACAGGAGGCATCGGGGCCAGTGCCCCCAGTCTCCGCTCCCCCACCCTCTCCTGCAAGCGAAAACTCAAAGGACACAGACGATGAGCAGGGGATGTACCCACTACGGGAGCAAAAAGCAGCAGAGGGATACTCTAGCTCAATATTTAAACCACCACCATATACCAAGGAGGAGGGACAGAAAGGTATGGGGGAAACGATCCGCAAAAAGGGAGCGAGCAGTGAGGTGCAGGGGGGCACAAAGGAGGGGCTAGAGGGCTTAGCCACAACAAGTGTGTGGGGGGGAGAGATTCTCCTAAAGCTAGATGGGAAGACAATGGGAGAGGCAGAGGGACCAACCAAAGGGATGGAAGGGCTTAAGGGAAGCAGCGAAGCAAAGGACTGGGCAGAAATAATGGAGGGAGTAGACAGAAGAGAGAGGAAAGCAGAAGAGAGATGCAAAAGAGTGCACATAGACAGGCAAATGGAAGAAGAGAAAGAGCAGGAGCAGCGAGAAAGGAGGAGGAAGTAGCAAGAAGAGATTGAGAAACTGATGAAAAGGATAAGCAAGTGTTACTGGACAGGGAACGGAGGAAGTGGCAGATAGAGCAGATTATGAGAGAGCACAATCGGAAGGAGGAGGAGCGCATGATCAGAGACATAAAGGCACGGTGGGAAATGGGCACAGGAGAAAATAAAGGGGTGAGGTGGTAGGTGAGGGGAGCCAGACAGCACAATCCTGCCAAGCAGGACCACTGCAGTATCAGATGAAATGGGCATGGGATCCAGTGGGGATAGGGGTGGCATAGACTTTTTTGACTCAAGAGGGAAGACTGGGGAAGACATGAATTCTAGGAGACTGAGCTTTGTGCACTATTTTTGCAGCGATATGGAAACAGATTCAGAAGAAGACACAGGGGGAAGTGGGGACGAGGAAAGAGGGCAACCCTAGTATAGGTCTCAGGGGACAGCGCGGGAATGAGCGTGACATGGAAACGGAGAAGGATTATAGGGACGGCTAAGGATGACAGGGACAATCGGAAGCCATGGTCCAGAGCCACATCACACAACCCTGACAGCTTGCTCCCAATGCGTTGAGAGACTCAGGGATCTCCCAGTACGAAGGAAGCGAGAAACGGCGATATCATTTACTGGCACTAGGAACACGAAGGGGTCAGATAACTGTGCGCGACTGGCTAGAGGATCGACAGTATTTGCATACCCTGACATTAGAGATGCCGACAAGCAGATTAGACTGACAAGAGGAGTGAGCTGGGAGGTAGGGTTCACACAGCTGCCCCTACTGGAAAAGGGAGGGGGGTGCCCACAATATAAACCATGGAAACATATTGACAAGGAAAACATGAGATGTAGGCTACCCTCATTTACCGCAGTTATGGGGAAATGGATATGGAGGATAGCTCAGCAGTAATGTGCTCACCTTGGAAGCAAGATGACACCGAGCAACACATGTTCGATCCCCGGGTCCGCGCTTAGAAACCTCTGGGTATTAAGCGCGTTATAAATAACCTACCATATCATATGAAATTGAAAGAATGAAAACGGGACAGAGATTAGCAGTGGGGGACATAAAGGGAGTATTAGTGGTGATCCTCAGGGAGGCTGCTGATGATGTATGGAAAAGGGTGGGGTTCCCATGAGGGACCATCCAGAACACGTTCATGATGACTTGCCATTTGCGAACTGCCGAGCTGCTGTATGGCATGGTCTCAGGACACAATACCCAGACATGTCAGACATCACTGTGATTATGGCCCACAAAATGGGGGAAGACAAAGACCCCTTATATATTATTCATGCAATTCTATCTTTTGGCACCTTGAAACACGAGAACCAAGGGACAAAACAGTAGCTTTATTTTACCACATTTTGTGTCAAGGGTTGTCAGAACTAGTAAAAAAGCAGGATAAGAAATGAGTAGGTCTGGAGCAAAACCGTGGCTAGAAATACAGCTCACCATAGTACACCATTGTAGGCTATTGCAAGAGAAGATGAGAAAGAAGACTGAGGAAAGGAAGCAAGATGAAGCGAAGTTAGTGCTGAAGAAATTATCTAAGTATGCCTTGGAAGGTGCAGTACTAACAAGCGCAGGAGGACAGGGGACACAACAACAACAGGGGGAGGATTCATGGGGCGGGGAACATACAGCATGGGTTTCGAGGAGGGGGGCAACCAGGGGACATGGGTATGGGCCACAGATACATCACAAACAAGTGGGATTCCAAGGGGGTTTCGATGATATGGGAAGCAGGTGCAGCAGGGCCCAGGGGAGTATTATGGGGGTTTCCAAGGGCAAGGGAGGGAGCCACCACAGTGCTGGGTGTGCAGGCAGATAGGGCACATTTTGAGAGTGTGCAGAAGAAAGGGCATGCAACAGAATGGGGGTCGCAATATCAGCCAGAATACCAAGGAGAACAAGATGAGTATTACACACAGGACCAAGCACAACAAAAAGCACCTCAACTGAGTGTATACCCACAGCCGAGCCAGCCCATGACATACACACCACAGATGCAAGCATCTATACTGCAGTATTTGCAATCACCACAGATGCCCCAGGCTCAAGGTAACACACAGCATGCATACACTGCACAGTAGGTGCCGTAGACACAGAACAGCATTCAGCGAAGCAACGCAACCGTGGCACGCACAGAGCATGGTGGGGAACAATCCATTTTTGGAGGATGGGATGTCCTGATACACTCAATAGGACAGCCCACAGACGTACCTGATGTGTTCCATCCTGTCAATTACACCCAACCCTGCAGAGGAACCACGCATAGGGGTGTTGATAGGTGAAAGAATTTTTTCCTTTCTTGTAGACACAAGGGCGACTTAATCATGCATTCGGGAGGGAAGTTATAGGTTGTCAGGCGATGCGAAGAATACTCAAGGATTCTCTGCGACTACAGAAGTGGTTCCTTTCACAGACAATGGGGAGTCATTACGATCCTGGAGGTAGCCATGCTGCTCTGGGTACCGGGTCCGGGTTACTGGAATGGGAAAATACCAGGCCATTCTGACTTTTGAGGGCCCGGTATTTCCCCATTCCAGGAACCCATCCCCATTCGAGCCCCCATAGGGCTCAATGGGAATGGGGAGCATGCTAACAACAGACCAGTTAATGACGGGGCACTTGTTAGCATGCTGGTCTGCTCGCGGGACCCATTAAGGATGCCTGGTAAAACCAGGCGTCCTTAGCGGGTCCTTCGAGCAGACCAGCATGCTAACAACGGGCCCGTCATTAACAGGTCTGTTGTTAGCATGCTCCCCATTCCCTAAACCAGGCGTCCTTAGCGGGTCCCGCGAGGAGACCTCGTAATGAGGTGGTAAGGGGTTAACGGGGCCGGCAGCTCTACCTGACCCCCAATACTTCACTTTCTATAGGGGAACACGACTTATCCATGGCCTTACTTTACTCTCGACAGACACCTGTAAACATACAGGGGAAAGACATCATGAGCAGACTTAACAGGATGATTTTACTCACAGACAAGGGAATAGTGTGCTCCACACCAGGGATACATGTTCTCAATGTGCAGGAAATCATTCAAGCCTATTGTTGATGGAAGGCACATAGGGGGGTCACGAGTGGATGAGGAGCTGTTCCAGTATGGGATTGAGATTACAATTTCATGGCTCCCAGGGATTGAAGGGAAAATGTGGCGTGTCCCAAATGAGTATTTGGTCAGACCAGAGATACCATTGGATGAGGCAGAAGGGACAATACTGCCACTAGAATTGTAGGCAGTGATTGTGGGAGATGAGTGGATAACAGTAGACAGGATGGACAACACAGGATGATCATGGTGAGCATTGATCGCCGTAGCTGAGGGATACAGGTTGACCACAGTGACAGACGAAGAACTATTGCGGGCTAACAGGTCAGACAACAATATGGGTTCGAAATTAGTGTCACATTTTGATAGAGATACATTACAGAGAGGTACCACAGAGGATGGCAATGGTGCTGAAAGCACCACCAACCTTATGCGAGGAGGATCTGGCCAATGATGTTGGGCTTTTGAGGGTGTGGGAGGGGTGAAGATCAAGGAGCAATTGGACTTCCAGGAGCAATTTGACCTCCAGTAAAACATTAACCACTCTCAGAGAGGCAGATGAGGGCATATATTGGACAATTACAGCGTTAGTGAAGCAGGGCATCCCATTGCCATCAGAATTACCATGCAACACGGCTGTGTACCCTGTTAAGAAGAAAAAGGGAGTTCATGGAGTTGTATACAGGACCTGTGCCCGCTTGAGCATATTGTAGAAGCAGAATATCCTTTAGTTCCAAATCCAGCAACAATTTGTGCAGCATTCCAGTGAAAGCTGCCTGTTTCACAGTCATAGGGCCTCATTATAACTTTCGCGGAACGGGTTAACGGGCTCCGCTAATGGAGGCGGACCCGTTAAACCCGTCCCATGAAATTACGAGGTCCCCTCGTAAAACCAGACGTCGTTACCGGGTCCCGCGAGGGGAAGAGGGAACTAACAACGGGCCGGTCGTAATCGGCCCATTGTTAGCTCCCTCTCCCATTCCCATTGAGCCCTATGGGGGCTCAGATGGGACTGGGGAAGCTCCGGGCCCAGGTTCCCAGAGGGAGGAATTACCGGGCCCTCCGTACTCAGAATGCCCCGGTAATTCCCCATTCTGGGAACCCGGTAATGGAGCCCGGTTTGGCGGCAGCCATGGTGCTAGTAGCACCATGGCTGCCGCCAAACTCGTAATGAGGTCCATAGACTTGAAGAATAACTTCTTCTCTTTAGCACTAAACCCAGACTCGCAAGACGACTTCCTTTCAGTATAGAAATAAAAAGTGGAAACATACAAGACTTCCTCAAGGGTACTGTGAGTCACCCTCCATATTCAATAGGGGCCTCCAGATGGACCTAGGCAGGGTACAGGTGGAGAGCGCAGTCATACAGTACATAGATGGAATTTTGATCTGCAGTACGACAGAAATACAGTGTATAAATGACTCAGTGCACATGCTGACAGTGTTAGCTGACAAGGGATACAAGGTAGACAAAGGCAAACTACAGTACTGTCAGAAGGAAGTGCTATGCATTGGAAGATGATCTCCCAAAATGACCAAAAGGTGACTCTAGAAAGGGCAACGGCAAAAAACACAGGGCCGCAAAACCCACGACAGTAAGAGAGATGCAGCAATTCTTGGGGTTATGCAATTACTCTAGGGCATGAGTCTTTGACTACAACACTTACATCAGGCCTCTACTGAGTGCACTGAAGGAAACACAAAAAAGGAGCAAGATAATACAATGGACAACAGAAATGATTGAGGCATTCAATGAGCTGAAGGAAGCGATATGCACAGCTCCAGTGTTCAGGATCCCAGACTATAAAAGGGAATTATTTTTGTTTGCATACTCCGATGGGGTAGTGATGACAGCATTACTGACCCAGAAGAAAAGCTTGGGGCACAAGCCATTAGCATACTACAGTGGGAAGTTCGACCCAGTAATGAGAGGACATTATCTGTGTGAACAAGCTTTGGCTGCAGCTACATTTGCAGTGGACAAGTCAGCGAGTATTACCATGGGATGCAGCACCACTCTTTACGTGGAGCATGCCCTCTTTGCAATACTGGAGAGACCGAACAGCAAATTGACAAACCAAAGAGTATCAGGGTACGGAGGTGCTACTATCGAACCCATCAATCAAGGTAGTGAGGTGCAGACTTCGTCAATCCGGCGACCTTTATCACCGACGTTGTTCAAGAAAGTGACTATGCACATGACTGTGCCAAAAACGTACAGGAATTTAGTGACACAGTTGCAAGGTATAGGAGGACACACTTGAGAGGGGAGACGTGCTTTACATTGATGGATCGTCAACAATTGACCAGGAAGATGGGGTCAGACATACAGGGGCAACAATGGTGAGGCTAAGGGAGGATGGAACCAGTACGGTAGTGAACAGTGCATGATTGCTGTCAAAATATTCAGCAAAGGCAGCAGAACTAGTGGCCTTAATATTGGCATTGGAGTACAGCAGAAAGAGGAAGGTGATGAAGTACTCAGATTCAGCCTACGTGACGTCTACAGTACACTCAGGACTGTCACGATGAATGAGGAGGGGTTTTAGGCGGGCTGACGGGTCACCAATACAGCATGCACTCATATTATGCAGATTAGTGGATGTCATACATTATCCTGAGCAACGAGCAATAGTGAAATGTTAAGCACACACACAAGGGGAGGACCCTGTCTCAAGAGGAAATGAAGCAGCAGACGCAGAAGCAAAGTGCGAAGCATATTTTGGAGTTCTCCTGGAAATTGAGGCCTCATCACATGCCTGTGACTATGCAAGGACAATTATACTAATGGAGGGGTACAATGTATTGCCAGCAACAAAAATAATTGATCTGCAGAGAGCTGCACCCAGGGAGGAGAAGGACCTGTGGACTAGGATGGGATGTACAGTATCCCCAACAGATGCCCATGGTGACAAGACAACAAAGGGAAGGTGGTTATGCCACTCGCATTATTGCACACAGAACTGACACAGTAACATTATCCGACACATACAGGGAAAGAGGTGCTTGCTGCCCATATTGGAGAAACATGGTTCTGTCCTTATTAAGCGGAACATGTGAACGAATTCATGAGCAACTGCTTGCTTTGCAAGCAATATACTGCAGGACATACATTGAGAGTTGCGAGAGGAGCCATAGCTCGCTCAGTTGGTCCATTTCAACACTTCCACATTGACTATGTCGACATGATCCAAGTCTGCCAAAGATACCGCTACATGATAGTGGTTGTGTGCCCATTCTCTTAGTGGCCCCTGTTCTCATCCTGACGCCGTCAGTGTGTCGAAATTTCTGGTCTGGGAAGTGTTCTCATGATGGGGCGTGTGTGAGGTCCTGTGGTCTGACAATGGCCCTCACTTCGCCAACGAAATGTTCAAGCACATCATAATGTTGCTGGGCATTCAGCACAAATTCTCCTCTGCTTATCACCTGCAAGCAAACATGGTGCGTGAATTCCTCAATAGCCTTCTGAAAGAGTTTATTGCCAAAACTAAAAAGAGTACCAACTGAACTGGCTACATTGTCTACCTCTAGCGCTTTTTTTTGCATTGCGCAACAAGCCTGTGTCCGACCATCATTTAACCCCACATGAGGTGTTGACAAGACAGCGCATGCAACTTCCCCTGGCTACTCCCACTAGGGCGCTCAAATATGCTCAGAGTAGTGTGAATGTTTTGGGTCAGGAAATGTACGATTATCTTACTTCTTTGATTGCTAGTGCCTGTTATCTCTCACCAGACAAAACAACACCAGGGTGGCCCTGCAGCCAACAGAGAAAGTGACAGTGCCAACGCCATTGAGGACTTACTTAAGCAACTGCCTGTTTTACCTGGGGAACGTGGCCTCCTTCAAAATGTTGTTCAGTGCTGAGATGCACCTAGATTCACAGGCCCCCACAACGTAGAAGTAGTGACTGAGAGAGCAGTCAATATCGAGAGAAATGGAATCATATGAATGACAGCAACCCCTACACAGCTGTGGCCTCACCTGGCAATGAGATCGACAGGGCCAATGATCATCAGCAAGAGGAACAACATTAACATAATTCAGAACCAGCACTTCTGAGCAGAGGACACCCAATGGTTACTCGCTCACAGGCAGTAGAGTTATGGAAAGAACTTCCTACACATCCAGAGTGAGGATATAATGTCTGTTTGCTATTTTTCTCTCTACATACACTCATCGAGAAAGTGTGACTGTCATATTCTATAATTGTTCATGCTGCCCAATGATTCACAACCTGATACTTTTTTGGGCCAATTTGTCCACTTCATTAGAAGGTCCATCAGGTTTCGAGCACGTCCTCCTAGTATATATTATTAAATTTTCATAGCATATTTGGCCCAAGCGTACCCACAACTTGAATGAGGAAACCTATCTGTTCTCGCAGTACTGATATACCTTAGAATTGGAACAAGTGTGGGAACAGCTATTTGTGTTCACCATGAGTGATTCTATGATCCACAGGGCTTGAGACTAATCTAACACTAATAAATGAATGCACAGTCTTTGCGCATTTCAGGCGGGCAACTGATATCTTCAAGTTGCACAAGGATTCATCCGAACAGGTAAATAGGAGAAATAATTAAAAATATGCTTTATCTTGTTGTGTCGTTTATTCCCAAGTTGGGTCCTTGCATTTATTTGTTGGTGAATATTGCTTGTGTCGAGTGAAATCGATGTATCCTCTACTACCCTTACCCCAACCCTAGCAGGTGGAACTCAAATTTCAGGTGGATAAGGACGCACTACAAGCACGGTAAGGAGAGGTAAGCACAGTGCTGACACAGATCTCAGGGGTGGACCTATATCTCACTGACACTGCTCGAGTGTCTAATAACATGTGGTATAAACACATGGCCAAAGTAGGGAAGGAAATCACTTGGGAGAGCTGTGATATCTGCTCTCTAATCCCCTGTGCTATGAGTGCCCCAGAACATTCATAGCAACTGAAATACCAGCACCAAGGGCTCAATGCCTCATGTACCTATCCATGGTTACAACCCGGGGAAGATTCCAAGGGAAAACAGCGACACTGAGATGGATGTCTCAAACACAATTGCTCTATGAAGACAGTTACATAAAGACTTTTGACATGATGAACAATTATTGGCAGTTAGACCAGGCTATACAGTACATAACCAATGGCCCACAGAAAGGTGACACGACAACGATAACACTGAAAAAGCTGCCTTGCCCGAAGAGGGGGGTGAAAGAAATAGGAGGAGAAACCATGTTTTTGGGAGAAACCACAGATGCTTGTGTATGGCCAAGTATAGACAGAGGAGGGTTGGAAAGAAGGAGTAGTAGGAAGCAAAGCACACACCCTAGTACAATCACCAGTGAATACAGTACAAGGAGAACATGACGAGTGCCTGAAAGAATGGGATACAAGTGTCACACTGCTCACTTGGGTAGCCAACGAAGCTTGACCAATGCCTATAATACCTCTGAAGAAACCAGCATTGTGCTAAAAGAATGAAGGAACAGTGAGAGTTGGAAATAACACAGGATGTTGGTACTCGAAAAAGCATCCAGCAATGAAAGTCGGTACAGCAGTACTAATGGATCATTATTGGGCATATGGGTCCAAGGCATACATGAAGCTGTCACCCAACTGGAAAGGAGTTTGCTTGTTGCTGCACATCAATATGCCATTACTGGTAGTACCCCAAAAGGACTCAAAACTCGATGGCTTCCTGAAGATGGACACTAACACGAGAAAGAAAGGGTCTGTGGGAGTAGAAGAAAAAGGAAAAAAGAAATGGTCTGTAGAAGTAAGTAGAGTGAAGAGAGACAACTATTTATCATCAGTCAGACGCATCCCTAGATGATTTGCCACCTGAACATAGGTTATTTGGCAGAACAGAAATATTTTTTGCATCAGTGGTTCCAGCAGTCCAGACATATGCAAACATGAAATGGTTACAAATAACCAGGTGGGAGCTAATGCTGACAATAAACACTACAGTAAATGGCTTCAACACAGTAAAAGAAGAGCTCCGAGCAGTAAGGTTGATGACACTCCAGAATAGATACATTCTAGATCTCCTCACAGCAATGGAGGGAGGAATTTGTGCATAAATTGGGAGTTCCTATTGCACATTGACACCTGCCACAGGACTGTCGAAGATGCATGCCAAAATGGAGGAAGAAGCCAAAGGGACCGGAAAAGACCAAAGCTGGATAGAGTAAATCTGGTCAAGGATGCCTTCGTGGCTGGCAGAAGGACTGAAAGTGTCACTAGGGGTGCTAATATTGGAACTAGTGGGACTGTGTGTGATAAAGATCTGCGTTGCTCAATGCCGCAAGACTACAGAGAAATCGATAGGGATGAAGATGATGATGGATGTGAACATAGGAGGTGTAAAGGACAGTATAGCAGAAGAAACAGATAAGCTGTGAACAAGAAGAAGGGAATGGTCACTGTTCCCGAATAAGACAGTGATGTTTGATAATCCATTCGACAATAAGACGTATGGCGGAAAATGGGTATCATGCAACCCAGAACGAGAGTGCAATTATATCACCTGGAATTTTAACTATGATGTAAACTACTATGGTCACCTCGGAGGACTGGCCAAGATATGGCTACCAAGAATGAAGGTAATGAAGTAGGGAGGAGTGGTCGACAGGTCCACCAGAGGAAGGACTGAAGAATGGGTCCCAGGAATGCCCCTCCTCAAGTCTGTGAACACGACGGGATAAAAAGTCAAGTACAGTCAAAGTCACTCATCATATTTCGGACGAACCCCAAGTGCACCCCTGCCTGACACAAATGCAGGGAGGTATCCCCTCAGACAACCATTTCAACCATATGCAGTGCAGATCCTTCCAGATCCAGAGAACCCAATGGATATTGCGGTCCTGAACACCATAATGAACTGTTTCGATTAAGCACCAAGAAACCACTGTGCTGACATCATTAGTGACACCACGACATGGCAGCATTAGTCATGAAGAACACTCACAGCCCTGTACAGCATTACACAAATGCACACTCGCATACACAAAGAACATGCTTACACAGTTCTGTAGGTAGAAGACAGATACATATACATACTGTCAAAGCTCTTATTATTTTTCTCATTAGCCAAATGCAGTAATGCAGAAACGCAAGGCAACAAGAGATCCTGATCAAGCTTGCAGATGCTTATGGCAATTAACCCTATGGGACTACAGGAGTATATATGGACCCTGCTAGGACCACGTATGAGTAATCTATAGAAAACATAGCATAGCATGAGCATGTAGAAATCACATTATAAGTCTAAGGAAAATTACAGAAGGCCTCAATCCACAGAATGCCAGACAGAAGGAGCAGGCTCAGGCTGCACAAAGCACAGATCGAGCTCACAGCCAAGGTCAGAGATAAACAGTCACATTCCAAATTACAGACAACAAAGGGACCAGCTACAGGAAAATGGAATAAATCCTCATAAATGCAGACCCAAGAGCTCAATTTTGTGGTCCACAACTTCGTGATGCAGCCAAACTAGACAATGGCCATTCATCCATGGTGGGAAGACGAGCCATTCTCAGCAACCCAGACAAGAAGTGAAACAAGTTTTGCAATGGGGAGCGTACTATCATAGGCAAAGGTGGACTACTACCAGATACAATTCAGACACATAGTCGTTTCACATCACCTTGAAGTGGTGCACAGAGGGCTAAGAACCAAGTTGGGCCCCAGGGTTGGGGAGACCAGCTCCAGCCATTCACGAGACAGACATCTAGGGGTGGATGGCAAGGGCCAATGGTAAGTCCACTACTAAGCAACAATGTAATAGATAGTTTCTTGGGGATGGGCAGGTCAGCCACCTGATATGCGAGGGCCAGTAGAATAACCTCTATAGGGGATAGTTGTATGGGTTACCACTGTCAGCACCCAATCAGTAGTGGGGATAGGTCTTTGGGGAAGGGCCAGGTGATGATGACATGTAGCATCAAACTCGGGAGCGTGCATTGTAAATATGAGATGTACTGGAGAATCTTGATTGTCTTGTATGATCCCTGTTGGTTTTTTGTAATAAACCACAGTTCTAACTTGCCGTTGGCTGAGTCCTCTCTTTATTCTAGCGAAAAGGGTTGTAGGGCCCTTGGGCATCAGACGAATACCAAGATGATCTCTGGTATACCTGGTATTTATCCAAACATGGCTATAGAGGTGCAAGCCCCTTCAAATGTTTAATCCCCCTAGAGTCAAATATTGCATGCATTTGGAAAACCTTTTGCCTTATAATAAAAACTGGAAAAGATTAATTTTGTCTTGTGACTCATTTAGTAGATTGTCAGATATATCTAGATGTTTCTTTTTTATTTCCCGGTGTTATCCTGATATCTATTCATGCAGATCATGTGTGCTATAGATGAAAATACATTTCATCTCCAAGTCATTGAAAGTCAATAAGTCAATATACTTTGATAATTCCTTGTTTTCATGTTTACAGACATTGAGCAAGTTATCTTGTTAGTGTCTCCACAATGCTATGTTCTGTGTTTGATTATCATATGAACCACTCCATGCCACAATCTCCTACACCACGCCATCTATAGGTTTGTGTAGCCAGATGCAAAGACAGAATGTATGATGGTGCTCTGTTTCTGTATGAACACTGTTATTAAATTGAAAACCATCACTGGTTAGGCCAACAATCAACATGTCTATTCACATGCCCATATGTTGAATGTAGATTATTGACCTAGCCTTGGGACTTGTATACATGCTGCTAGTCCATTGTCATGCCTAATTCTAGAAGAAAGAGAAACCATATCAAGGGTGGGGTTAGATTGTATTATGCTTCATGTGGTAGGCCTATTAAATATAAAAACCTCATCCCAAAGCAAAATGTTGTTAATGATTGTCCACATACTTTGTTGTGGGTTCCAATTCTAATTTTAATGAAGTTTACTATGCATCTCCTAGTCACTGTTTCACTTTATTATGCACCTGGGAGAGAAACAGATGATCAATATTACTTGTTGTTCACATGTAGGAACAGTACCTCTTCCTCGTCTACCAATCCATAGTAGCAATTTTTTAAAAATGTTTCTCATAATTCTGCTTAATACATGTTGCCGATAATATTTTGTGGCTTGTAATTCCTAATAAGTCTGACATGCTTTTCTGTCCTTGACTGAGACACCACCCCTCTGCAGGTTTGATTATGATTGCTGAGTCTTTTTTGTTGATCAATGTTCATGTTGTCGTAGCATATTTTGTAACTTTGGTCTCTAAGAATTTTCAAATCAGAGATCAACAGATCCTGAAAATTTTTAAATTGTCCCGCTAAATGTGTGGGGAAATCTAGATGTAACATTGGGCACAGTGTCTGTGTTAAGCCACTGTCATTTCGAATTGATGAGGCAAATTCCTCACCCCTTTTCAATGGTATTGATTATATGTATTGCTTGTATATTCATGACTAGAGCATTTTCCATAAGTAGTGAGGTGACATCACCAATAGTTAGAAAACTCAGCATTGGCATAGAGGTTTGGGAGTATGTCTCACATTCTGACTGGTTACAAATATGCTATTTAGTTTTAGCTTTATTATGCACATGACTATATCAATCCTGGCATGGTAAAAACAAATTTGCTTTGCAGGAAAATGTCAGCATTAGTTGGTCAGAGATCTTGAACATTGCTGACCAGTTCAATCCTTCTAGCAGCCTCCCCTGCGAGAACCCTCTGCCCTCACAATGCTTCTTTTCCTGACTTGGGGGATTGCATCTCATTTGACAGCGACCATATCCACATCCCCATAATTTGGGACTCACCCATATTTGTGAGAGCATTCCTCTGGGCATGATGTTTGCCAAATTTCAAGGTAAAGAAATTTGAAATATCCTGAAATATGCTGTTTTACCCATCTTGCTTCAGAAGCACGGCCAACATTTCTTGAGGAAGACTTGGTAAAGGTCCCCAGCGTCTTATGGACCACAAGTCCCTATGACGTGGGGCTTCTGAAAGGGATAGGAGCAGTGAAAATAAACTGAAGCCAGGAGCAAGTTTGCATTTACTAGGCAATATCCCCTGTAGAGGGAGGCAGACAAGGGTATTTATGAGACAATTGCAGCACTAGTGAAACAAGGCATCTTAATACCATCAGCATCACTGTTCAACATGGTGGTGTACCCTGTCAAAAAGGCAATGGGGGTCATGGCGTTTTATACTTTTATACAGGACTTGCGCCCTCTGAACCATATTATCAAGGCAGAATTTCCCTTAGGTCTGAATCCTGCGACAATTTTATGTAGCATTCCCACGGAAGCTACCCACTTCACGGTTATAGATTTGAAGAATGCCTTCTTCGCTATACCACTACACCCAGACTCACAAGACTTGACTTTGTTCCTACATAGAAATAAGAAGTGGAAACACGCTAGACTTCCTCAACGGTACTGCGAATCACCTTCAATATTCAACAAGGTCCTGTAAATGGACTTGGAAAATGTACAGTTAGAGAGCGTTGTCATACAATATGTAGACAACATCTTGATTTGCAGCAAAACAGAGGCACAGTGTAGAGATGGCTCCATACACATGTTGACTGTGCTCGCAGAAAATGGGTACATGGTAGACAAGGCCAAATTACAATATTGCCAGAAAGAAGTGTTGTACATGGGACAACTGATATCACAAGACAGGTGAAAAGTGACACCAGAAAGAGCAGAGGCAATACGCATGTCTCCAAAACCCACAACCATAAGACAAATTCAGCCATTTCTAGGACTATACGACTACTGCAAAGCATGGACTACAGTACATACACTAGGCCCTTGTTAAGTGCACTGAAGGAAGCACAGAAAGGGTAGGTCACCTTACAGTGGATAGAAGAAATGACTGAGGCATTTGAGGAGCTGAAGATAGCAATTTGCACAGCTCCTGTACTAGGGATCCCAGACTATTTCTGTTCTCACACTCCAATGGAGTAATGATGACTGCAGTACTAACACAGAAGATGAGCATGGGGCACAAACCATTATCATGTTACAGTGGGAAATTAGAGCCAGTGATGAGGGGATACTACGCCTGATGACACCTGATGTCTGTACTTATTCCAGCACTTGCCACCAGCTGGCCGCACTTTTATTTATTTATTATTTATTGTCTTTATTTATATCACTGTTATACTATGTACTGCATTGCCCCCTACCCTTCCCCCGCACTTTTCCCCTTCCCCCTCCTCAGCACTTGGGCGACCTCACTGTCACCTAGCCTAGTAGGATTGCTATCTCTGTCTTCCCTCTGTTTCCCCTCCCTTGCATCTTTGCTCCTTGAAACACTTGTGTATAGGTGCGTTATAAATTCCATATCATATCACATCATATGCGTGCGAACAGACACTGGCTGCTGCTGCATTCACGGTACACAAATCAGCAAGTATTACCATGGGATGCAGCACCACTCTTTATGTGGAGCATGCTCTCTTCACAATACTGGAAAGACCAAAATTTACATTGACAATGCAGAGAGCTTCGGAGTATGAGGTTTTACTGTCAAACCCAGTCCTCAAGATAGTGCGAACCCGGCGCTGAACCCATAGAAGATGAGGACTATGTGCATGACTGCACCACCAACATAGAAAACAACAACGACATCCCAAAGGTACAGGAGAACACGCTTGAGCCGGGAGACGTACTTTATATTGATGGGTCATCAACAAGATAAAGACATACTGGGACAGCAATAGTGAGATTAAAGGAGGACGGGATGAGCAAGATGGTGACAAGCACACATTTACCGTCACATTTTTCAGCACAGGCTGCAGAGCTAGTAGCTTTAATATTGGCACTGGAATATAGCAAAAACAAAGAAGTGATGGTATATTCAGATTCAGCCTGTGTGACATCCACAGTGAATTCTGGGCTGCCACATTGGCTGAGGAGGGGCTTCAGCCATGCTGATGGGTCACTGGTGCAGCACGCACTCCTATCGGGCAGACTGATAAAGGAACTTCAGCTCCCACTGCGCAATGCACTGGCAAAGTGCCAGGCCCACACAAGGGGTGAGGATCTTGTCTCTAAGGGCAATGAGGCAGCAGATGCGGAAGCAAAACATGCAACTTATTTTGAGGACATTTTGAAAATGGATGCCTCGTCCACAGCACGCAACTATGTACGATTGTGTTGAAAGAAAGGTATAACACATTACCAATAATGCAGATTATGCAATTGCAGGGATCTGCATCAAGGGAATAGAAAGAATTATGGCTAAGAGGAGATGTGCAGCATCTCCAAGAGACACCTTCTGGTGGCAAAACAACACAGGGAAAATGGTAATGCCATTCTAATTATTGCACACTGCACTGACACAGTTACACTTTCCTGCCCACACGGGGAAGGATGTGCTTGCTGCTCATATTGGAGAAGACTCGTTCTTTCCTAATTTGACGGAAAAAGGGCTGCATTCATGACAAATTGCCTTGTGTGTAAACAATTTACAGCAGGTCATACACTAAGGGTAGTGAGAGGAGCCATACCTTGCCCAATGGGTCCATTCCAACACCTTAATATCGACTATGTAGACATGCTCCAAGTATGCCAGTGCTACCGCTACATAATAGTGGTTGTATGTCAGTTTTCCCAATGGATCAATGATGGTCCCTGTTCCAATTCTGATGCCATTAGAGTGGAAACATTCCTTGTTTGTAAAATGTTCCCACGATGGGGCGTTTGTGAGGTCCTGTGGTCTGACAATGGCCCTCACTTCGCCAATGAGATGTTTCACCACATCACAAACTTGTTGGGAATAGAACACACATTCTCTTGTGCCTGTCACCCGCAAGAAAACAGATTTGTGTGAGCACCTCAACGGGCTGCTCAAGAAAGGCATTGCCTAAATAAAGAAGACACTCAACAAAAGTTGGCTGCATTGTCTGCCTTTAGCATTATTTGCATTGTGTAATATACTAGGGTCTGACCACCATTTAAACCCACATGAGGTGGTAACCGGACAGCACATGAGACTTCCCTTGGCTCCTCCCACTAGGGTGTTATTAGAGGCAGAAAATATGTCTGATGTATTGGGGCATGAAATGTACAAATACACCGGTTCCTTGATGGCTAGTGCCTCTTTTGTTTCTCGCCAACTGCGGGGACAATGGGAGAGGCCCGAAGAAAATGAAGAAAACAACAACCCAGAAGGAAACAAAGAAAGTCTGAAAACTTTATCCCGGGGACCAGGTGGTTTTAAGAGATTTCACATGCTGGTGGTACAAGCCCCGGTTTACAGGACCATATTCAGTGGAGCAAGTCACAGATTAGGCAGTGAAATTGCGGAATAAGAAGGCTTGGAATTACCTTGGAGACATCAAGCCCTGTCAAGCAGTGGCCTCTCCTAGTACCACCAATGAAAGGGCCAACGACCCACAAACAGCAGAACAAATTAATCACCTTGGGAAATCTTAGCCCAGCAGGGGCCAACCTATGATTACTCCCTCCAGAGCAAGAGAGATAGGGAAAGGACTTCCTACACATCCAGAGTGAGGGCACACTCTCTGTTTATTATTTTTCTTTCCACACACTGACAGCATTCATTGTGAAAGTTGCGACTGTTATTATTGCATTGGCTGAAGCTTCCCCATGATCCACATCCCACGACCTTCCAAGGCCACTTTGTCCAATTTGTTAGGAGATCCAATAGTAACAGAAGGCGCCATCCTAATGTATTTTTCTGTGTTTTCCTGGCCTATTTAGCAGAAATGTACCCACAATTGAAAAGAGGAAACCCTTCTGTGCTTGCAGTACTTCATAATCCTAGAATCCGCACAGTTTGTGAACAGTTATATTTCCTCAAATGACCCAACATCAAGTTTGAGGGGCTTGAATTATTCAAATACTAATAACAATAACGCCTTTTTGAGCGAATTGCAGGTGGTCAACAAACATCTTCAAAACAACACAAGATTCCAAAGAGGAGTAAGTAATGGGTGATATTATTAAAATAATTCTTATTGTGCCCTGTGTATTATTCTCGTTTGGCAATTTTGCCCTCCTCCTTTGGCGAATGTTGTATGTTATAAGTAATACAGCTGTAACCCCTACTAACATAACCCCAACATCGGCAGGAGGAACTACCATGTCAGGTGGAGTGGTGATCACTGTAAGTACAATAAGGAGAGGTAGACGCAGTGCTGATGTAGACATGGGAGGGGTGGATCTCTATCTCACTCGTACTGCTCGAGTATCTAATAATATGTGTTACAAGCACATGCCTAAAGCAGGTAAACCAACCACATGGGAGAGTTGCTATGTCTGCTCTCTTATCCCCTATGCCATGAGTACCTCCTGAAGGTTTGTGGCAACTGAAATACCAGCAGCAAGAGCACAATGCCTTATGTACCTGTCCTTGTGTATTCCCCGAGGAAGATTCCAAGGCAAGAGGGCAACATTGAGATGGATGTCCAAGACAACATTCCCATACGAAGATAGCCATATCAAAACGCTTGACATGATGGACAGTTATTGGAAGAAAGACCAGGCATACATAACTAACGGGCCACAAAAAGGAGAGACAAAACGATAACACAATAGGAATTACCATGTCCTAAGAAGGGACCCAAGGAAATGGGAGGATAACCAGAATGCTGGGAATGACCACAGATGCTTGTCTACGGCCAAGTATACATAGCTGAAGGATGGAAAGAAGCTGTAGTAGGGACTAAAGCACACACTCTCCTAACAGTTCCAGTAAACACAGTACAGACAGAACATGAGAAATGCCTAAAAGAATGGGATGCAAGTGCCAAGTTACTGATCTGGGTGGAAAATTAAGCTGGACCAATGCCCACAAAACCACAGAAAAAAGCAACATTATGTTTCCAGTAAAGCAGTAAAGGTTGGAGAGAACAAAGACTGTAAGCAGACAGTGAAGCATCCAGGCATGAAGGTTGGGACGGCAGTATTAATGGATTATTACTGGGCATGCAGATCTAAGGCATATGAAAATCTGCCACCCAACTGGGGAGGTGTATGCTCACTATTTCACATCAACACGCCAGCTCTAGTGGTCCCACAAAAATACATCAAAACAGATGACTTCCCTAAGATGGATGATGCCGGAAGAAAGAAGAGGTCAATAGAAGTGATTAGGGTAAAGAGACACAACTACATGTCATCAGCATCGGAAGTGCCTCTGGACGACATACCACCTGAGTGCTGATTGTTCAATAGGACAGAAATGTTCTTTGCGTCAGTGGTTCCAGCTGTACAGGCATACAAAATGCAAAATGGCTCCAGATAACAAGGTGGGAGCTGATGCAGACAATAAACTCAACAGTCAATGGCTTCAACACCATAAAAGAAGAGCTCCGAGCAGTGAGGTTGATGGCCCTCCAGAGCAAATATGTTCTAGACCTACTCACAGCAATGGAAGGAGGAGTTTGCGCCAAGATCGGGTCGTCTTGCTGCACGTTCGTGCCAGCAACTGAGGTTGCAAACAGAACCGTAACTGAAGTGGTTACCAGATTATCAAAAATGCATTCCAAGATGGATGAGAAAGCCAAAGTTATAGGAAAGGATGAGAGCTGTCCGTGATATATATTCTCATGGATACCCACATGGAAGGAGGATGGACTAAAGGTACTATTAGCAGCACTGATACTAACATTATTGACATTATGTGTGATAAGGATATGCATAACACAATGCAAGAAGATGATGGAGAAAACAGTATGAATACAAATACTAGTAAACAATAATGGTGAGCAGGACAAGATAGTAGAAGCTCAAAATACAATAAGTACGAAGATAAAGGAGTGTCCACTTTTTCCCAAAATTATAGTATTCAATGATCCCAATGACTGCAAGAAATATTGGGCTAAATGGGTGTGGTGCAACACAGAAGGAGACTGCTGATACATGGCATGGAGTTTGGATGACCATGCAAATTACTGTGGACATCTTGGAGGAGTACCACTATAGGCATGACAGCCTGCAGACTGCAAAATGAGAGATGGCAGTCATTGTTTGGCCAGCCCCCAGGAGGGCCATAAATCGTACATATGTGAGCAGATATTCTCTTAGGCAACCATTTAAACCCTATCCAGCTGACGTCTTTACAGGTACTTGTGCCTCAACACTGGACCAGGGTGACTAATGAAAATTATCCAGCTGTGCTGATGTCATTAGAGACACCATGACATAGTAACATTAGCCACAAAGCAAACTCGCATCCCTGCACAAAGTTACATGGAAGCACATGTGCACACACTAAGAACATTCATACACAGTTTTTTTTTTTAAAATATGTTTATTTTATACCAAGGCAGGGTGACAACGGTACAACATAAATCAAGACATGAAGAGCATCAACCAATAATCCCCTACAATCCCCCCACCGCCTCACTCCATGGCAGTTGGTCAAGGGCAGCATCCCATTGGTTTGTGTCTCTGCATCCGATTCGGCTATACCTCCCTCTCAGGGAGTGTCCTGGTCCCCCAAAGGCCACCGGACATTGCAGGGCTTATAAGTCAAAGCTGGAAATTTCCAGTCATAGTACAACAATGGGGCCCAAAGGTTCTGGAAGTGATGGAGGAGCCCGGCCCTCACCGTTTTTACCTTCTTCGTGATCAATATGTCCCATATTTTCCACCACCATTGGGACACGAAGGGGCTGTCCGGGGCTTTCCAGGAGCAGGCTATCACTATTTTCCCTGCCAGAAGGCATTGGGTCGGCAGTTTGGCTTAATTTCCGGAGCATGGATAAATCCCGGGGACCGGGACCCCCAGGAGGACAGGCTCAGGCTCCAGAGGGAGTGCCATCTGGTTGATCTGCTCAAAGATAGCTAAACATAGTTTCCAGAACTGTTGGATCCTTGGACATGCCCACCAAATGTGGAAAAAGGAACCTGGCCGGCCACACTCTCTCCAGCAGGCATGGTCGAGAGACTGGTTCATATGATGAAGCCTGAGGGGAGAGTAGTACCAATGTAGCAGAATCTTGTAGGCACATTCTCTATTAGTGATGCAGGAGGATGATGTGTGCATTCGGGCCCAGATATCCACCCAGGCCTGGTCCTCAAGAGGATGTCCCAGATAAGCCTCCCACTGGGCCATACACCGGGTTTTTGAAGCAAGAAAGTCTCCCAGAATCGTTTGTATAAGGTGGAGATCCTACCTCGGGCTGGGAGGTCCTTGAGAGTTTGTTCGAGTGGGGTGAGGGTGCGAGTGGCTGCCTGAAGAGTTTAAGGGTGGGAGCACCAGTGACGTAGCTGATTGTAAGTGAATCTGTCTCTTTCTTGGAGATGAAAGAACTCCTTATATTGTTCAAAGGTGCGAGGTAGGCCTCCCACAAAAAGCTGATCCAAAGTTAAAAGGCCCCCTGCTATCCAGTTCACGAAGTTCTGGGGGTTTGCCCCGGGTGGAATGTCAGATTGTGAAAGACTGGGGATAGGGGGCTCAGTCCCCTTGGGATTCCCTTACGTTTCAGCACCCAATCCCAAGAGTTCAGAGTGTGCTTAGTCACTAGCAAAAGTCCTTCCCATCGTCCTCTGAGAAGGGGGCGGAATGTGTGGAAGAAACCGCAAAGGGAGAGAAAGCCACGATTGTTCTAGTTCCACCCATCTAGGGCAGTTGGTGGTTACTTGCCACGCGCAGATGTGCACCAGTTGCGCTGCCACCCGATAGGTCTGCAGGTCGGGGACTCCCAGTCCGCCCAATCTTGCGTTGCCTAGCATTGTTTTTTGTGGAATCCTGGCTTTCTTCCCCTCCAGATAAATCGGAGCATTTTCCTCTGCAGGTCGCAGAGGGCGGGTGCCGGGATTGCGACAGGGAGGGTGGAGCAGGCGTATAGGAATCTTGGGAGAGAATTCATTTTGCAGGCATTGATACGTCCCATCAGTGAAATTTCTTGAGTTGCCCAGTGTTTCAGATGGCCTTCCAATTCTTTGAAGAGCTGGGGCAAGTTAACGTAATATGTGTCCTTTGGATTCGTGGGCACTTGGACCCCCCATAGACGGAGAACAGATACATACATAATTTCACAAGTCTTTCTTATTTTATTTCATTAGCCAAATGCAGAAACGCAGAAATGCAAGAGAGCACGAGTCACACAAAACAAGCTTGCAGCCACCTATTGTAACTAACTACATGGGACTTTAGGGACATATAAGGAACCTGGAAGAACTGAATATTACTAACGCCAAGAGAAAGCAATAAAATAACATATATATATAAACAGAGAGAAACCATAGAACAACTGTAGTGAAAGTGCATGAAGCCACAGGCCTCAGAAAGAGGAACATAGACATGCAGCATGAAACAAGGGGCCAGTGCTCGCAGCCAAGGACAAAGGCGGGTGGAAAGTTCTGGGCTCCAGGGGCAGGGTTGCCAACTGCAAAATAGCAGAATAAATCCTCACTAATTGCAGACCAAAAGGCTCAGTTTTGCAGTCCTCACACAGGTGATGCGGCTGAGCCGTACAAGAGCCATTTACCCATGGTGGGAAGAGTAGCTGTTCCCAGTGAAGCAGTCAATAACTGATACATGTGTTGCCCAACAAACATTGTAAGTTGCAGACACTGTCTCAGGCTAGGTGGATATATCAGTGTTAATAATTGGTACACATAGTCTTTCTCATCACCTTGAGAAGGTACACAGAGCGCTGAAAACAGAGCAGGGTGCCAGGCCTGAGGAGACCTGCTCCAGCCAATCAGGGAACACAAATGCTAGGGTGGAGGGTAATGGACAAGGGCCAAAGGTAGGCTTGCAACCCTGCACCAATGTAATATATCGTTTTTTGGGAAGTCTCAGGCGAGACCACCTGACATGAAAGGACCTGTTAGCTAACACCTATAAGTGCCTTCTATAGGCACTACCACCCCAGCAACCAATAAAATGGGCTCTTAGGTTTTTGGGGAGTGGTGAATGGCTATGATGCCATTTGGTAACAAAAAACCCTGACACAGGCCGGGTCCGATTTCATCCTAGCAGTGTTCCAGGTTCTCTTCCATTCTTGAAATCTTTTTCATCTCATCCCATCTCGAAATGGAAATAATGTTTCAACCCATTTTCTTATCTCATTCCAGTATTTATGTCTGCCAGACATTGCAGATTTTACCACTGTCATCAGCATATCAGCATGTAAAAAAGCAAATATGTCTGTACCCCGCCAATCTGCTAACAAAGCAAAATCTGGAGCTTCATATGTCAGGATCATTAAAATCCTTAATCTTCCTCTTTACGGCTATCCTGTTTTGCAAGGTGGTGTACTCCTATAGCTTGCTGATCTCTTTCCATTGGAGTTTCTCCAGAACGGTCAATCAATGACATTTGTGATGTCAGCTTTGATGTCCCGGGTGTTAGGCTTAGCAGTTCACGGTGTTGGAGTGGGTTATGGTTGCTTAAGTTACCATAACTGGTGAATTTCTGAATTTCACCATAATGTCCCTTTAACAAGGTTTTGTCAGTGAATTTCATGGGTTTTTACCAGTGCATGTTATTTTCCTTCAACTTACTAATATTATACTTACCCCAATATAGCAACATTTATGTCCAATTTACAAAGGTTCACTTTAAAGCTCTGCCATTTCCCACCATCTAGCATATTTTTTAACACTTCTGTACAATTGTTGCAACTTTTTTCACTGTTTTTTGGGTCCGGCAATGTCCCCGAATGTCTGACATCATCACGGACCATCCAGACAGTGCCACGTGACCATGCACTTGTGCGCGGCATGATGATGTGTCTGCGAACACGTCCGCACTTCGCGATCGAGTGCGTGCTTTGAGGATAGTTCAGAACTGCATGTTCTACTATCTAGGAACTTTCAAGCTCAAAATTAACTCTTGCACAGCTCCTACACCTATTCTTACTCATTACCCATTAACAATCTGGAACAAAGCACATACTTGGAAGAATTGTAGCAAAACTGCTATTTATCTTAAAAATGACATCTGCTATTGCCATCCCTCCTCCCCAAGAGCCACCAGCACCACCAGCTGGAGGACCTACGCAACAAAAAAGCGCAGTACTTCTAAAGACAATTAAGAGGACCAAGAAGATGAGGTAGAGGAAGTGCCTACCTCTAGCACCCAGAGATATTCATGGGTGAGGCAGTTCTTTACCACTGTTGAGTATGTACCAAAGGCTAAAGCTACCAAAGTGAAATGCACTGAGTGCAACTTTGTAATCAGTCACGGACTATCTGGACAGTACTCCTAACGGACCACCTCCATGCGCCGCTGCACAAAATCAACCACTGCAATGCTCTCAGAAAGGTAATTCCTTTCTTCGCAAGTAGTAAGCTGTCTTCCTCCAACTCATCTTTCTCAACCAATACTGTAACCACACAGCCTACTTCTGTGGTACACAAAACTCCACCAGCTACTTTGCAAGCAATAAAAGAGGCTTTTGATCCATATCTTTTGAACACAACCGTCCTCTGCATATTCTGCAACACACCACCCTGCAGGGTGAAGCAATTTCGAAGTGCTTTTGAAGTGCTAATCAAGGGGAATGAGAAACACTGCCCCCTACACTAGAAGTAACACACATGCAACATCTTCCCCTGTCCACCTGCCCCTCCAAATTAGTGCTTCATTTCTCTTCCCTCATTTCCCTAACCATCTTAATTTCTAACCTCTCCTGCAAATAAAATTCATTAAAAAATGACAAAAGAAAGGTTCCATCACAGTTAAAAAATTGAACAAAAAAAAAACATCTTATAGACTCCATATACTTTACATTTCTCATTAAAGTACATAGACTCAATAAGATTTTCCAACATTTCCATTCGCATTTTGTGTTATGCTAATGGGAATAATGTGGCGTTCACCGCCGTTCCAGGGACTGGAATGGGGGATAACGGCCCCGCAGCCCAAGTTATTGGCGCAAGCAGATAACGAAGGCTCCAGATCGTTATCTTCCATTCCAGCCCCTGCAATGGGGGATGAACAGCATTAGAACCCCGGGTTCCCAAGGCGGGAACATGGGGTGCTGAAAAAAAATGACATTTTTCTTCCTACACCAGGACGCCTGCAGCATCCTGCTGTAGGAAGGAAAATCCTTTTGCAAGATGGCCACCATGGAAAGGGAAGGTGGGGCTCTGTACAGAGCCCCTCATCCCTTTCCACAGCAACCTGCAGAAGGCGAAGAGAGCACCCTATGACCATATTACCGCAGGCCCTGTAATGCTCTGGATACCAGCAAGCATTATACATGTATAAATACACTCAGAATGTGAGTTTGCATGATAACCATATTTGAAATATGTATATGTAAAGAAAATACCATTGGGACGACCAGGCAAAAAAACCCACACACACAACCCTAACCTTCCCACAACAACAGAGACACACATAGATTATAGGATTCATCCCCGCCCAATGCACACACCAATGCCTTCCCACACACACACACAATGAAGCATATTCCCCACATACAAACCCTGCACACTTTTGGGCTACACATAATTCAACAAAGGCAATATGCTTAGAATCTGCAAACGCAAAAAAGGCACGCAACACACACATACAAAATATGCTCTCAAAATGAGTAACCACATTACGCAGATGCATTATGCACAGAATATTACCGACACAATGTTATTGGACAGTACCAACATACTGGCTGCACCTCCTGTTTGTCCTAATGCTCCGGTCTGCTACCTTACATCACCTACAACACTTGTAACTCATGTAACAAAGAACTGCCTCAGAACATTTGTAAATATTCTAAATATTGTAAGATAAGGATGTAATCTGTTTCACTTTTGCCATTGATAACTGTAACTGCAACTGTAACTCGCAAATGTAACCAATTTCCTAACAAGGAGGGCCTGGATGCCTTTGGGGTTTGTGCGCTACATAAATGCCAAAATAAAAATAAAATAAAAATAATACAAGTGTGCAAACACAATACGCTCAGAATCTACAAACACAACATAAAAATACAATTTGAAAATACAATATGCCCTGGATGAATGAAAACACGTCAATATGCTTAGAATATGCATACATACATTTATGCTTGAACACCCATAAGAGAACTACAAATCATACGATCACAATATGCGTCAGGAAATACAATACGCTCAGAACAGAAGGAAGCGCAAATGCATGGAGTATAAATGAGCTCAGACAAAAAAGGGCTGATTCTTGGAATTTTCACGCAGAAAATAGGCTACTTGCGCCCAATCTGTGCACGCAACTCTGTTTGATTCAAGGAATCGGATGCGCAGGACTTTCTTGGATTTCGCACTGGCCTGGTATGCCTGTGCGAGCCGTCAAAAACCTTGTGCGAGACTCTGAGCAGTGGGTGAGCATGGCCTGTGCAGGGGACTGGCAAGGGGGCTGAACACCATAAATGGGGAATGACTTGCGATTAAGTGGGAGTTCCAAGGGACGGCTTGCAGGCAGTCCCTCACACGCCCACTATTGCGCAGTAAGAGATGTTCCATGCAATCGATTGCGCAACGTCTCGGCTGGGGAATGCCAATGCAAGTCCTTCATAGAATCCGCCACCGAAGCCTGGCATAAGTGCACTTGTGCGTAGGATTTTCAATACGCAAGGGGGATCGCATGTCATATTTTAGGGTGTACATACTCAATCAGGGTTCCAATGTAACGTAGGGGTTTGCATATGCTGTGTCACAGGGTGCAGGAATGTTTTACGTGGGTTTGCATGCACTTTTCCTGAGTTTTTGCCGAGATATGATTTTTCATACGCATGTTGTCGGGGTGGCGGTTACAGTTACGATGGACTCCAACAATGCTCCTCGAGTCACAGGCATGCTTACGGGGGACCCCGTGCACTGTTTGAAGGGTGTGTGTATTCGTGCCCCACACACAGGTCGCTGATCTGGCAGTTTCCTGATTTGCGTGTGGACATGTCGGGGGCGTTCCAGTCGGCACTTGCGAATACGATTACTTTGCGCACACAATTCCATGAATACACATTGCACGCATATTTTCTTAATCGAACAGGCTCGCGCAGTGGCCTTTTTGGCACGTGGCCATTGTGCGATTTCTGCACGTAATTCCAGGAATCGGGCCCTTAGAATCTACATCTGCACATAAAGAATCTGCAACACGAACATCCAGTGCCAGTGAGTGCACAGAACAAACCTATCAAAAAGAGTTCATTGATGGGGAAATATATATTTTTTAAACTGTTTTAAGTTACTACCTATAAAAAGGTAATGACTGCCAATGCTGGCAATGCAAAGGTTTAAGTACAAGCACTCAGTCCAACAGTAAAATAATTCAAGTCAACAAATGTTGGGAATAGTACTGTGTGGTACAAACACTGAGTCCAAGCAAGCTATTTCCCAAATACAAAGTTAATCACACTGCAAATGAAACTGAAACTCACACTATGTCACCACTTCCCAACAGTTGCTTTAAATGTTGGTTGCTTACATCAATGGCATAGTCGAAGTGAGTCCTGTTAGATTACTGAACCATGTCTAAAAAGGCATATGAAAAATCATTATAGTGTTCACGCGCGATTTTGACTTCATAAAGGTATTGTTCAGAATAGTGGCTATGAGTAAAATGGAGCACAACAAGGATTCGGGCTACAGAGTTTTCTATTCATGGGAAAACAAAACAGAATGATATTGACTTTGAAGAGAAGGCATAGAGTTGGACATCTGCACTAGATGCACGAAATCTTAGAATACTCTATAAACTGCCACCCAGGACTCAAATATTGAGAGCATGTACCATGCACCTTACCACAATAAATGTAGACAATTGGCTCCTGGCATTATCACACACCACGACTAATTCAATCAAACAAACAAGCTTTATATCGGTTTACACCATAAAAGCATATATAGAAAATCGCAAAAGGAAACTAAACAAGTTTGCAATCAGAAAATACTGAGTTGTAATGTCCATACAGATAGTAGAAATAAAATGGAGTAACCACAACTAATTGTGCTCACAAACACCTGTAACACAATCAAACAAAAGGCAAGAACAGGCCCTGCATCTACACAGCTCTTGCCCTTGTGCTCTCACCTTTTGGGCTTCAAAGGCCTCATTAAGGGCGATGAAATTGGTCACCGCCCTCATTGCAATGGGGAGCTTCCCGATGGCTTTCAAGTCAATGGGCTTCTTGTGAGCAGTCTTGATGAAAGCGTTCATCCACCAGTAGGTCCCTTTGGAGATCAAGTTCACAAAGGGTTGTAGGAATCTCACTCCAAGGTCTTGAAGGTCTTCTGGCGGTTTTACCTCTTTGGGGGTTTTGAAAAATACATATCTCTGAAAATAAAAACAGAGAAACGTGTCACGTTATGTATTCAAAATATGTGCTCCTTAAGATTCGCAAAAATAAAATCGAGTTAATGGTGTTCTACTTGGTAAATCCATAACATGCAGTGTCTTTTCAACTAAAGCAGAGCACATTCAGCTTAGATGTCACACTACTCCAGTACAGGCCTTGTGCAAGATAGATAGGGTGTAGAGCATTAACCTGGCATCTTTTTCCCCACCTACAGCAGGCACGCACGGGGTGGACTCACATTCCCGATTGAGTAATCTGCTCCTATTCTACTCAAATCCCTGAGGAAAAGAGGGTTGCTTCTAAATCTGGTGAATAACAAGCACATGGAATCTGCTTTCTGTGACAGGTTCCTCTCAGTCCACATATCTGCACCTGGTGCCTCATGTTTATCAGCAGCACTGCATGCCTCTGACATCTACTCTTTTCTCGCCTGACCACCCATGTCCCTACAAGGGGTTCCATGACTGCCTTCCCTTATGAACACTCATGACCCACATCATCTCCCATTTATCCCATATGGCCTACCTCGTCTTCTCATGCACCTCTCCAGGTTCTCCCAATCAGCCTACCTTGTCCTCCCCATATCCTACATTTCTCTCAATCGTATCTTCCATAAGGACTAGAGGACCCTACAGAGGCACATCATTTTTCACGGTACACATTCCTTGTCTCTCACTCGATACCCAGTGCCTCCCAATCAGCCTCAGGCACTGGGTGACATTGTCTGGAAGTCATGCCATGACTCAGCAAAAAGAGTGAACACCAGTACACAGCTATATATCTGTATATCTGATTGGCTTGGAGGGAATGGAGGGAAGGTCTTAAAGATCACGTTGTTTTGTTGGGCAGAGGCCACAGCGTACTAATGAGGATATCATTACAAAGCAGAGGTACAAAAACTATTAAAACAAGCATACTGCTGTGTAAACATTGAGTAGTCAATTTGGCGAAACTGAACTTATTCCAAGTAGTCGCAAAGGGCACCATTCTAAGGACTTTGACCATCTTGTTTGTGAATGGAGCGACGTTGTTCCCTATTGGTTTCCATCTGCCATGAGACTACCACTCTATTTGTGATGTTTTCTACCAGGCCGCTCGTGTTGCCTCTTCCCGGACTGTCCATCCCCTAAGCACTTGAACTATTGTTCCCCCATTGGCCGGCCACTCATCGCAAAACTTTGTCAGTTCATTCTAGCTGCTGCTATTTTCTCTTTTCTAATCATGACTGTGTTTATTCTGGTCCATTGGAATAACCACCTTCCCCAGTGCAATACCCACTGCGATAGTAATCTCTCCAATCTTTCATCTAAAACTCACCATCACTGTCCACTCTCTATTGCTATTGGCTTACTTAATGCTTGCTCTATTTGTAATAAACCTTATCTTCCTTTTGACAGATTTTACTTCATCTACATTTGCAATTTGTATGTCTCACAGAGACCTGGATCTCCCCTTCTGAAACAATCACCTCTGCTACTCCAACGGCATGCTTTTCTCAGCAGGTCAGATGGCACAGTGAGCTAAGTGTTGGCTCCTGATATCTGTGTGCAGTCTGCTGTCGCAGGTTCGAATCCTGGCAGCGTTAACTGTCACGACTTTCATCTTTCAGAGGGTGATACATTTTGTACCACTCTGTGGGATAATAATGCCTTCTGTTATTTCAGCGCTCTGAGACCTATGGGTGTGTAGCGCTATAAAAGAAATACATTATTATTATTAGTCTAACTCCTCCCACTCCCCCTGTCAGACATGGGCAGTATAGCTCAGTGGCAATGTGCTAGTCTTGGACGCAAGTGCAACACAGGTTTGAGTCCTGGGTCAGCGCATAGACACCTCTTTGTTATTAAGTGCATTATAAATAACCAATTACAGTTAGCGGTGGTGGGACTGGTATGCGTTTTAATTCTCCCTTTTCACCTACTGTTTCTCTCCCTCTATTACCCTCCTACCATTACATTTATTTCTCTAAACCTTATGCCATTTCATTTCTCATTTTATATCGCATCCTGGCACCCTCTCAACCTTTTGCTCTGACCTACTCTCAGTCCTCTTACCTCTTCCTTCTCCCTTCTTTCTTCTTGGTGATTTCACTCTTCATCTTTCAACCATTCATTCCTCTTCTCCTTTTCCCGCCCAATGTGCTCTTACAATCTTTCTCAATACCTTAGCCCTCCATCACATTCCTCTGGTTCATCTCTTGACCTTATTTTTTCTTCTGTTCCCTCATCTTCATCTGTTTATTTGTATCTTTTTATTCTATCAGATCACCTTCTCCTCTCTTGTTCATACAATACTTCTCCACCTTCTGTTCCTTTTGTCTCTAAACAAACTTTCCATCGTCAGAATCTCCATACATTCAACACTTCTTTGTCTTTCTGTACCCTTTCGTCGTTTCTTCCTCCTCTTACAACCTTTTCTACTCTCCCTGTAGATATGCACTCTCGATCTTAAATACCTCTCTCTCTTCCTCTCTAGCTGTTCATCACCCATTACAACCTTTCTACCCTTCTACAAAAAGTCCTCCACTGCAGATAACATCAGATGGCTGCTCCCCGCGTCGCACCCTGAGGCGCGCTGGGAGGTTATGGAAGAAAAGCAGGTCACCCTCAGATCGCCTTCCTCTTTCATTTATTCACACGTCTTATGACTGCTCTTTCTGCTGCTGTATTTATAAAACTGTATATCTCTAACTTTATTCTTTCGTATTCTCCTCATCGCCAACGTCTTTTCCAACTTCTTAACCGGATTCTTCCCCCAAACCTCCCCACTCCTGAACTTTCCCTTTCCGCTTCACTCTCACGTACTGACTTCGGTAACTATTTCATTTCGACGAGCACACTTTTACGTTCTTCCTCTTTATCTAGTGATAACGTACCCTTGATTACTGCTCCCTGGTCACTCACGTCTTTCTCGCCTATATCTGAATCTGATGCTGCTCACTGTCTTGCACGTGCACATCCTACAGCTTCTCCTCTTGATCCTGTTCCTTCTTCACTTATTACTAAGCTCTTTCCACTTCTAATAGCCTACATATCGCCATTAATCAATCTTTCTCTCTCTTCTGCACTTTTCCTGCTGATTTCAAAGTAGCTACGATTCTCCCACTTTAGAAAAAACCCTCTTTGGACACTTCTGCACCTTCTAACTATTGAACCATCTCTCTCCTTCCCTACCTGTCTAATATCTTAGAACGAGTGGTATACACTCAGGTTGCATCCTATCTTGATCTCCACTCCTTCCAGCTTTTCATTCTTGTTTCCGCCCACTCCAATGCATGGAAACAGCGCTCCATTCTGATTCTAATTCTTTACTATCCGCTAGACATTGTGAGCTCTCTTCAATTCTTATTCTCCTTGTTCTTTCTGTGGCCTTTGACATGGTGGATCATTGCACTTTACTTTAAACTCTACGTTCACTTAGTTTCTCTGGTACTGTTCTGTCTGTTTCCTCTTGTTCATGGAGTTCCTCAGGGCTAATTTTTAGGTACCCTTCTTTTTTCTTTATATACTGCTCTTCTCTCTGCTATTGTTTCTTCGTTTGGGTTGTCGGCACACTTCTACACTGTCGACTCACAACCTTTCATTTCCTTTTGCTCGTTTTCTGATTCTTTACACTCTGTGCTCTCTGACTGTTTAGTCGCCATCCAAACATGCACGCACACTCGTTTTCTCCATCTTAATGCCTCTAAAACAGAAGTTCTCTTTTTTCAGCCTCTACTGTTCCCTCCACCTCTCTCGCCCCCCACCCCCTATTAGCTTTCCACGGGTACTTCTTGCGTTTTCCTCTTCTGCCCGTAATCTAGGTGTTCTGTTTGATTCCGCTCTTTCTGTCACTCTACATATCTCCAACACTGCACAATCTTGTTGTTTCACCTCTTTAATATTAGGAAAGTGTGTTCCTTCTTCACCTTTCATGATACTAAACTGCTGATCAATACCCCTGTTTTCTCCCGTCGTAACTATTGCTCTTGCCTTCTTCTTGGTCTCTCCAATTCCTATCTGGTCCCCCTGCACTGTGTTTTGAATTCTTCTGTCCGTAGTCTTTGTTCTATCCCCCTCGTTCTTCTATCTTTTCTGCTCTTCTTTCTCTCCGTTGGTTATCCTTCGAAGCTCCTCTTCAATTTCATTTCCATAGTATTACATATAAATGTGTCCATGGGCTAGCATGGGTGATTTATGTTGCTTGATTTCTATGTATACCCCTTCCTGTCCTCTCTGCTCTTAATCCCATTTTCTTATGTTTGATCCTAAACCCCCTTGTGCTCAGTACCATTTCCGCTCTTTTGATCTCCTTGCCCCCAAATTCTGGAATGCCTGACCACTGCCCATTGGAGCTATCCCTTCCTATGCTCTTTTTCGCACTACCCTCAAAGCTCACCTTCTCTCTACTATGTCCTAACTCCGCTGCTTTTGGTTGAAATGTTTTTTCTGATACTGCAATTATTTGTACCATTTAAATATTGCATGGACGGCGTTTGGCAAAAGCATTGCATAAATCAAATACATTACAAATTACAAATGATAGCTACCTTAACTGTCTGCCTACCCTAAACGATGCCCATATCTCACCTCTCATCCTGCATTCCTGGTGGGCGCTAAGTTAGACCTGCTAAGGCCTAAAAGCAGAACATGTGGCAATTCGCTAGGAAAAGGAGTGCCAAACATTCGCTGTACTAAGTAGACCAAACAGCATACCTGCAGGCGGGTCACCGGATGCAACTTTTCCCAGAGTTTCAATTGCATTTAGGAATGTGCACGGATTGGTTTTTGCGGTCCCCCAGAGTCTAACCAAGTACTCTGGGGACAGACAGTTATTTCCCTCACAGTTCTCCCCCCCCACATGGGTGCTCAGAGTGATTGGTCTCATGTGTGGGCTCGGATCCTTTGGGCCATCGTTATTAGCAGACTGGGCGATAGTTGATCGGGTGATGGTGAGGGTTGGTTGTTTGATGTCTTATGCCGGACTTTATAAGATGTGACAGATTCAAATTTTGGTCCAATACATTTTGTGTTCTTTATTAAGAGGGGGTTGAGTGCTAGTGTGTTGTTTGATTGGTGGTATTGTATACATGTCTTGCGGCGATTGTAATTTTTGGATGTGATTGAACCACTTTTGGTGCAATTAGTGTGCACTTTGAATACAAGTGTATGTGTAATTAAATGGAAAAAAAATACTGAACTTAAAAAATGTCATTCCATGAAGCAGTAAATGCATTCTCAAAGAGAGATCTGTCTGCTTTCTGCAGCCTGTATGCCACAGGCAGATTCCAAAACCCGCTAGAACGAGATTTTAAAAAAATGACATGAAAAAACAAAGCCTGCTGTGTAGAACACCGTATGACAGACAATACACGTGTGTAAAACGGTTAATGCAGATTAGTTAGTGGGGACAAAAGGGGTAGGCAGTCAGCCCCAAGTCAGTAATTTATCATGCAAATGCCATGGACAAAGAATATGTGTAGTCTTTTGATCATCTCGAATATTGCATGCCATTTAAACATGCCATTAATTGTATGCAAATTGAGCAAACGCACGGTTATGCATACAATACATGAACCTAAAATGAACAAACACATCCATAAAAACGATTAATACGTTTCTTGATATCAGTGACAAGATGCCCACTGCTGGCAGCTTTTATTGTACTGGCATGTTTAAAGCGAGCTGTGCTGAAATGATGACGTGTGGTAGTGTTTGTGATTTGCAGTTCCCATGCTGGTGAGTTAAAAACGTTTTTTTTCTTCTGGAAACACTGTTAGCTCAGCTGTGCAGGGCAAATTGCAAACATTAAAGGGTCAAGGCCTCAGGCTAAATGAAAAAAATGCCGCATGAATAAATCATGTTGCGGGCGGCGCGTTATAAATAATACTTCCTGTTGAGATTTACCAAACACAGCCGCGGGGAGGGTTGACCGTTGTTTCCTTGGCCAACCTAAGGCACCAAGCCAATTTAAAAAGGTTTAACAAAATCCGTCATCATTCTCCTTTCGAGACCGTTTCTGAAATTCGTTTAATGAACGCATGGAGGAAGGGACTGAGGTTCTATTTTTCGAGCCCTCTGCCTACACAAAGCACACAGTAACCCAAGCAATCGGGATTTCAATAGTCCTTACTGTAATTAGGCCATTCCAGTCAATTACGTTTCAATGAAGGGCATATTGATGTTGCTGCCTAAAAACCCTGCGGCGGGGCCTGCTTTGTAACTGGTGTGATTTAACCAATGCTCAAACCATGTTTCTTTTTACATGTAATGTCCATGTTAGTATTTACTAGTTGCAATGGCGTGTAGCTTGCTGCTGGTTCCTGTAACCAGTACTCTCTACTGACATGCTGCAACAGCCTCGCGTTTTCGGGAGAGGTTACTTGGAAAATGTCCAATGGCGAGTTGTTCATTGGCGAAATACCACAGCAGATGGTAGGGGGTTATCAGGTGAATTAAGATTTACACGGAGAGCAGCAGGCACCCATCCCCAAGCCTGGCTTCCACTGCTCTGTGTTCTAGAGCCACGGAGGTTCCTGAACACAACCACCCAAGTGGAACACAACACATCTTCCCCCTTAACAGTGAATGAAGAACAACATACAACACCGCAAATAAAACCCTTGAAAGATGCATAGCAACCCAGGATATAATAAAGAATGAAATAACAACCCCCTGAGTGTACAGTTAAATATAAATGAAATCCTTAAACGTGACAGGAACTTTCCTGATTCTTCCACCAACACATCCCCCAACCATCACCGTACTCCTTCCACCATAACGCTCAAAACTTCCGCCCTCCAAAAGAGTACTCCTTCCACCATAACGCTCACCACTTCCGCCCTCCAAAAGAGTACTCCTTCCACCATAACGCTCACCACTTCCGCCCTCCAAAAGAGTACTCCTTCCACCATAACGCTCACCACTTCCGCCCTCCAAAAGAGTACTCCTTCCACCATAACGCTCACCACTTCCGCCCTCCAAAAGAGTATTCCTTTTATGTGCCCCATCCATCGCCATACATCCTTCACTACCACTCTCCCTTCCCCCTTCTTGATCCTGTTCCTTACTCAACACCAATCTACCTTTCGACCACACTTCTTCTCCATCCACGATCACTACACTATCCCTCACTGCCGCAATCCTTTTAGGACCCAGAAATGTATTTTCCAAGCATTTGAGGCCCTATCTGGGATTCTTAATGAGCACGGAATCTCCAATCACCCATTCCCTTTCTTTTACCTTGGCATCTTCATCAAACGCTCTTTTGTACTGATCGTGAGCCTCCCCCAACAATTTCATCACTACCTTGCGATTGCCATTCACACTACAAGCCAACCCTATCCAGCCTGGACATCATTTGGTACCAGGTTGGCAACCTTTTAGCGAAACAAAAGGAGATATTCTCGTGAAGTAGGGTTAGGTTTGGCCTTGCATCTGGTGTTAAATCAAGTTTGATAACTTGTTGCTTCTGTTCTATTCCATTTTTCAAACCATGATCCTTATTCATGTTCCACTCAGAGGTGCAACCTCCCCTCACAACCTCTCAAGGCACAGATCAGTACATAGTGGATGACCCCACATAAGGTCAAAGATAGTGGTACTAGTAGCATTTTGTGGAGTGGTAGTGTAGTCATGAAGGAAGGTGACAAGCAAAATCAATAACTTATGTAAATCACATGGAATATTACATCTGTTCCATATTACTCACATAACTTATTGAGCGTAAGGAAGCATTTTCCCATATGGCAACAATGAATATTTCTCCCAGTAATTATTGTCTTATTGTCAGTGGGGACTTTAATGCCAAGATTGGTCAGGGCCTAGATGAAAATGTCTTCGATACTACAGAAGTCTCTACCCGTAACATCAACCCCCCACCTGACCCCGTTGTGACTGACCCAGAAACAAACTCTGACAGTTTGCACTCTTTCTCACTGTGAATTGAACAGGGTCTCCGTACGGTTAATGGTCAATTTTTGTCTGATTCCCCTGGGGTCTGCACTTTTAGAGGCCATCATGGTTCTTTGAATATTGCCTATTTTTGTGTGTCAGTAAATAGATGAACATCCATTGCTAATTTTGATGTTAACCCGGACCTGTTTTGCAATCACCACACAATTGTTTTAACAAGCACATGGGCGACTTCTACCTATAGATAAATATTCCCCATTTAGGTGAACTAACGCTATTGAATCCATGTAAGAAGATCAAATGGCAAGCATCTCAAGAATATGTTTTTTTACTTTAATTCTTTAGATCACTCAACATCTTTGATAGAAAAAATCCTGACCCAAGACGGTTCGGTTAAAGATAATACACGTCATTACATCAAATACATGGACACAGCAACCCAGGCGGTAAGTTCCCTACTTTACCACCATGGTGTAAACTCCGTTTACACCATGGTGGATGGCGGATTTACCGCCTCATTCCAAGGTGAGTGGGGCGGTAAAACCCCATTCCCCATTTACCCTTCCCCATTCCCATTTTTGCCCCATAGGGCATAATGGGAGTGGGGAAGGCGCTAATTACGGCACCGTAAATTACGGTGCCGTAATTAGCACCAAGGCGGGTTAGCGCCTTGCATTTTAACGCCTGCTAAAAGCAGACGTTAAAATGGTAATCAGGCGTTAAGGGTTAACGGCGCCGACGGCACCGTTAAACCCTTAACGCCTGGGTTGTAATGAGGCCCAGTGTCTTGTGTTTTTGCAAAGTTGTAAGCCTGAAGTCTAGCAAAGCTGTGCGTTGGTGGTTCGATGAGCGATGTAGGTTAGCCATAGATAACTTGCTAAACCTCTTCTATTATCAGGTCTTGTGTGCTTTATAAAAAAGAAATTACAAAGCGGAAATCTGACCTAGTAGTTGAGGCATAGGATGACCTTCTTGACACCGCAAAATATTTGAATTCCAGTTTTTTCTGACAAATTGTTAATTGGGGGCCTAAGCACTTGCACCCAAAACAGGGCTGTAAACAGCAGTGGAAGATCAAGAGTGGACACACTATTTGTCCTGTTTATATAGTGTAAGCCACCAGCTCTACTACAATTATCTTCTGGCTGCATGGGATATTAACTGATATTGAGCAGCTCCTTAATAAATCCCAAGGCCTGAATGCTATACTCCAGCCAGTCTTTTCTGTGGTCTTGAGGAATTCTGGTTACCCCTTTTGACTATTGGGTTTAATTCTATTATCAGTTCACGCATGTAACCAGATTTGTGGAGTAAGGCGATCATAGCCTTATCTATGAGAAAGGCCCTAAAAATGTACCTGGATCATATAGGCCGATATATAACTTGGAAGATGAAAATAGCATCTCAGTCACCACTCAACCGGGGTTTAAAGAGGGCTTCGGGACCTGTGATTAAACTCTTATTACCCTTGGAGGGTGCAGCAGCCAATCAGGTTGCTCCAAACCTGGGCTGAATCTATTGATGCAAGCATGGTTTAATAGCAACCTCAGTGGTCTGCGCATCTACCCTCCACATGGCGCTGCTTTTTTCCCTCACCCCTGCCCCAAAATCCAGCCTCTCAACACCCCTGCCTCCCCCCTCCTTACCTGAAAAGGGCTCCTCCGCCTGGGCCGCATTGTCCACTTGGCTTCCTGGTCATTGCCATGGAAGTGGAAGAAGGGCTCCGAGCAGAGCCCTGCCTTCCACTTCCATGGCAATCCTGACTCACCCCGGCCGCTGCTGTTATTTTCAACATACACATATGATCTATTTTAACAGCAAGTGTTAATTAAGATAGACACACCCATCTTACGGGGAATGGCTTCCCCTCTACTTACATGTGCAGATGAGGCAGTCTTTATTGTCCATTTGTCTCACACCTTACAGCTCCTAATAAATGCTTACTTCGAGTTTATGAGTAATTTAGGCCTTGCAATCAAAGCAATGAAATCAGCAATCCCATTATATCACTCGACTGGCCTACTAAAGATGGTTTGGTTCAGGGACGTGGGCATTATGTCTAAGACTGGAGGCCATTTTCCTAAGAAGCTTTAATTGGGCTTTGTGAACTTTACATAGCACGTGATACCGTCTCACGTCCTCTATTGTGGATGAAACTGACTTTATGGGGAAATTGATACCTACCTCCTGTACTGGTGAAAAGCAATATATTCCGACACATCAGTAGTTGTTATATTAAATAGTGATGGTTTGGTATCGAATACTATGGTAACTAATGTAGCACTGAAGCAGAGATGCATATCATCCCCCCTGCTTTTTAATATTTATATATCAGACCTGAATTTAGCTATTAGCTCAGCCCATACTTTTCTGCCCATGTTGGGAGGGCAACAGGTTATGCGGATGGCACTGTACTGTTGGATTATACACTAAGTGGCTTACAACATTCCTCATATGCATTGGTAGTATATACCACACAAACAGTCTCTGCATTAATACTACAAAGACCAACATTCTAATTATTGCAGGCCGGACCACTATTAAATCACATTTTGTCTGGAAGACTGACGAGCAACCTCTTAAAGTAGTTGAATTGTATACTTACTTGGTTGTTTCTATTAAATCTAGTCCGAGATGCGGTTACTATGGTACTATCATTGTCTCTAGAGTCTTAAGAAAGTAGCAGGTTATGAAAACATTTCTTGGTAATAAGGGTGATAACAATATTGAGCAACTCGTAAACACTTATAGGGCAAGTATTGTACTGGGCATTCTCAATGGACTTCTAGTACTTCCCAAACAGAAAATGAGATGCATTGATAGGCTATGGGGTAAACTGCTTCACTCCATCTTGAGCGTGCTTCTTCCATTCCAGCCGAAGCATTGAGATTGGCACTGAGACGGCCTACTCTGAGATCCCTGTGGAAGCTGTCCCGTTGCAACTTCATACTTTCTCTGATTTCCCCTTTGGTAGATGGTGATTTATTGTTGGAACCCATTGCAAAGAAATTTAATTGTGATAAAACCAACACTTTTCTGGATGACTCGCAGGAATCGGTTGTTGCTGTTCTGAAGTGCACATTTTTTGACATTTTTTTATTTTTAGTCTCACCTTGTTATGGGTAATAGAATTATATTGGCCTTATACTAGGTGATTGGGCGATATTTGCCAGGATGTCCGGTCTAGGATATTTTCTTTTAGATCTTGGGGTATTAATCCTGTTTTGGGAGATGAGGGATGGACATGCAGTGGATTGTAGGGAACATAGGCTAACTGCCAAGTGTTAATTGGGGAAAGGTAAATTCCAACAAAGGTAATTCCAAGAATGTGCAGGTGTTAACTACCTAAACACGAAACCTAGTTAGAGACCAGGTGTAGAAGGAAAAACCTCTGTTAGAGCAAAGCCTCTCAGGTGTTCATAAATTAAGTTTGTTTCCTTAAAAATGGTCTGTGGACTAGGGAATCTGGAGCCCCTTTTTTGAAAGATCGAAAAGAACGCCATCACCAGATTACAACACAAAGCAATAAACCATCAGTAAACTAACAATTCTCATTATTGTCACACTACAGTAAGCCAAATAAAGGATGAACGTCAAGGGTGCAATCTCCCCAGTCATGCTCGCCTATAAGTGGGAACATTACCAGTTACTGCCATTCCTTCCATACCGCTTCCTCAGTAGAAATGCGTGTGAATACCATTTGCACCAGAAGGAACCTCACTCCCATACCCAAGATGTTGAACCACTTCCAGTAGAAATAGAATCCAAACACCATAAATGATGGATTGTTCCTCACTGTGGTATTTTTCATAATGCAGCATTGAGTACAGCCAATAGTCTATGTCATTATCTTGTTCACAATACTTCTTGGTAACCAGAAAGAACCTCGTCTTCCTTATCGTAGAAACTAATCTATTGCAATTCACTTTGTGTAAACTTGTTCCAAGAATGGAGTTAGATCTACAATATTGTTTCTCTTCCTCATCTCCCTTCTTGAACACTGCCACTACAATACCTTTACAGCATCTGAGCCCACACAATCAGACTCTTCTCCTAACTGCTTTTAATTCCTCCACTGCAGCCCATTTTCTGACTGTGTGGCATAATCAATACATGTCTCTGATAACCAAATATCCATGATAAGGGTCCCTAAATGTATACACAAATAGTCGACGGAATTACATTTTCCTTTTGCCTAAAGTCAACTAATGCTGAGAACCCGCCGAGATTCCAACAATTTCCCCCATATTCCTTCTGACTTGAGTCAAATGCTGACAGCAATTTTAGGAGTGTGCATTTGTATGTAAATATTTGATAGCACTGATACAACCAATCAAAATCAAATGAATCCTCATGCACTAAGGATTACAACCCACCCAGAAACACTTGTGTACAGGCGCATTATAAATGAACTATCATATAACTTGCTTTTGTGCCTTTGTTATCTATTTCTACAAACATCCACAAATCTTCTAGAACACACCATTGAAATACATTTTCAGGAACGCCACCGAAAGAAACAACTGCAACACATCACATTTTTTGGTATAGAAAACGTGAAAACACCACCTACAGGAGGCCATTTAGAAAAAATACTAAGGAAAAAAGAAGCCTATTGGATAGGTCTTATGGACACTTGCCATACCGGATTAAACACGGACCAGGAAATGCACCACTTTCTGTAATAATTTAATATGCCAACAAGCATTTGACCTATTACAAAAAAATGTGTAATTTTGCATGAATAAGTATATTGACAATAGAATATAATCTAATGTACAACATATATGAATTATTCAATCTATATCTGGAATTGCATGCTCAAAATAATGTAAAGTACAGCACCAATACCTAATATTTTAAGGAAACTACTCAGCCTTACGTACTGTATTCATATATATTACTTTGAATTTTATGTAAGAAGTACCTTCAAGTGGAGTATAAATAATTAATTAGTCAAGGCACTTACGGAGCCTCAGAAAACAAATACCAACAACCAAGTTTGTCATTATTGAATACTAAACAAACCAGACAAAATGTAATTCAATTTTGAAAGTAATAATTTAATTTTGAAGCAATTAGCTGTTACCCAAATACAACAATATTCCTCTTCCCAAGACAAAATGGCGTCTGTGTTAAACCAACGCATGACGTCATGACATTGGCATCGAATTGACGCATGACGTCATCGCACAGACGCACGTTTTTGCGTCATTGCACAAAATAAAAAGATCAAGTTCATGTCAAAATGGATGGCAACCGTACCATGAGGAAAGCGAACAACACCCTTGCATTTAAAACAGGTAAATGGAGATTCCTTTTTATGTTAAACTAGTGCAAAATCAATGTCATGAATTTAAAAGATGTCAGAATGACATCTAACGTATATGGGAAATACAAGGTCTTAAATATCTTCTCTCTATAGGAGGGAAATCATCACTTACAATGGTACAAAATGCTGATGTCTGTGATTGTAATGGAAGTAATTGAAGGTGACCAAAAGCTCAACTAATGAACCTCTGAAACCACAAAGGTAAAACAGTATTTATTAACTAATGTGAAGATTCCTCTAAGCATTCATTGTTAATATTATATATCAAGGTTAAAAAATATCCTCTAATTACAGGGGGAATCCATGACAAACAAAATTATAATAAATTGTTGCAAAGCATAAGAAATCAAGAAATTATAAAGTTGAAAACACAACTAGATCCAATAGTAAGTACAAAAAGGTCTAATCACCATATTTGAAATTGTTTTTTTCTGTAAAACATAAAAAGGCTAAATGGATGATGCCTGGTTTGTTTTCTGTAGGAAATATGTTCCTTATACAAATGCTTTACAGCACCTCCTAATGAACCACCATTTCTAAGACGGGGAAACACGTGTTGAGGAGCGTAAATAGCAACTTGAATGTGGAAACCAAATACAAATCCAGAAACTGTATACTATTGAATTAACACAATTAGATAGCTATACAGAGAGGGCTACTAACAACTTAAATAAGGTATCCCAAAAACATCAAGCAGCAAAGTCAAAAGGCAAAACAACAACAAATCTAAGCACTATTGAATGGATACAATTTAATAAGTCAAATAGAGAAATAAAACAAATGATGATGTAATAATCAAGAAAATGATACAAGGAATGTCAATGAATGTAGACAACTGGATTCAAATGTGAGAACATCATGTTTGTCAATACAAACTTCCTTTCATTTAAATCACACATGCATAGAGTTTGAGTACTTTCTCAGACAGCAGCTTGCATTGTATAAGGATTATAGAAGTTGAATTACTATTTGGCAAATACAAGGAATTGTTCGCTCTTTATGATCATCCTTTTGTCCTCATCAAACTCTTACGTCAGTCTGCAAGCTAAGGCTCATGATCATTTTCTGTGCAAGGACAAACCCAGAAGTATGAGCGAATCTGAAAAAAAAAAACATACAACACTTCCAACCTAACCACCAAACTGCTTTTGGCCAATATATGTTAAGTGTTACCACTTACCCGTACTCGTATGACATTCATTTCCACAACCAGCAGCATCCCATATAAAATAACTAAGAGTCCAGTGAGGCAGAATCGCAGCTGTGATAGTCCAATGCCGTTGTCACAGAACTTTACAAATTTGATGGTTTTGGTTATAAAAGCTATTGTCCAGTATACAAGAAGAGCTGCAAAAGAAATGTTGCCATATTTAAAATATGAATTTACAGTAAAATCTGAAATTAAAAGAAGGCGTACAAGAAGGCAAGGATGCTGCTACATGGTAAAACTGACAGTCTCACAAATCTATCAATGACAAATGTCTACTTAATAGCTATTCACTATATTCAATCCTTATTCTTGCTGCAGGGATTTGTGGTCAGTCTCTATATTTTCAGTAAACACGTTTTGCCACCAAGAGAGCACACACATTACGTTGCTTCTTTTCTTATGTAATGCTAGTTTTCTGCTGTTTAAGGTGAAGTGAATATCTTTATCTTTAATTGAAATTGATATATATATATGACTGTGTGTAGCATTTGAGGAAATCGTGCCATTCAGGAAAACATATATTGGCAAACAATGTGTTCCAGTCTATGAATGCTTCCACACCACCATTTGCATTAAAGCAATAATCCCACGTGCTGTGGGCTAAATTGGTCGATAATGGCCCGAGGCCCAAATTACAAGCCTGAGCAAAGCAAGGACTGTAACGCTGGGCCCTGGTGCTGTTACCAGGCTTGTGTAGCCCACAGAAGTGGAATTATTGCTATTAGGACCACAAGGCAAGCCCTTGAGGTGCCAATAGCAAGAGAACAATAAAAGTTCATGCTGCTTCGTTCGCAGCAGCGGCCGGGGAGTCAGGATTGCTGCGGAAATGGAAGGTGGGGCTCCGCACGGAAATCGAATAACTGTTAAGCAGTGCTCCAAATATACAAGAAGCCAATTTGTGACAACTATGAAAGTCAAGATTATGCCTCAGAGATGTATATATCGTCCATAGTCCAACTCATATATACAACTTTTATTATTCAGGAACTGAGAACGAAGGCACTTAACTCTGCTATTAGTAGCCATAATTCTAAGGTGAAAGAACCAACGAATCCAATATAGTATAACAAAAGTGTAGCAAAGGTGTGTCACTGCTGGTAGTGATGATGCTTACACTACCACCAGTGGTAATGCTTTCATCATGAATTATTAATCCTTATTGCTGGTCTGTGCTTACAGCAGCATTGTGTTGCTCTACTGAGCATCTGGCCACAGATAATGCAATGGAGTCAAAAGAAGGGTGAAGAACCCATGATACATATATTGCCATCTAGCCTTTGCAGCCCACTGGTGTAAATGAAGGTAGATTTGCAACCAACAGTGCTAATACCTGTGCCACCAGGACCCACTGTCTCTAAATAGGGCAGTGCTACAGCCTTAGAACTATTTTCCTTATCACCATGTCAGCAATACAACCAATTCTGAAGCTTAGACCCATAGGAAGACATCCCTGCGTAGCCTTCATATGCAACACTGGCTTTCCCTAGTATATATCCCAGGAACACACTGTTTCAGTTCCATCAATGTAGGCAGCTTACATATTTACAGCAGGCGAATCCGGGTTAATGTGATGCATGATTGAGAAACATCTTTGGAGATCATGATGTGTTGACCTACCCAGTGAAAGACATACTGGTTTGGTAAAACCAAATCGGAAATCAATGGCATACTCTGAGATGACAATTTAGCTGAAATGTTATTATCAATGTTTAATAGATACAGAGCTCTGTACAATGCAACCTATTTGTTGTCAGTCCCAGGCTTCAAAATAACATGTAAATACCTCTCTCGTATAATATGGAAGAATACCTTTTTCCATTTGTCCAATGAAATCTGACGTAATTGTAACAATCTGGGGGAAATAGGATTGGAGTACAATTTGTAAAATTCTAATGTCTGGCCATCCGACATGGTGCCTTACCTGTCAACAATGTGTTGATTGCCTCAATATTTCTTTCCATTGTTAAAGGCCTATATAGCCATTGCCTATCTATGTGCACTAACCATAACATTGCATCTAGATAAGCTGATGGTATTGAGAAGAATAAAGCAATCTCTAGAAATCTACAAATCTGCTACCACTTTATCTGAAAGCACCTTACAATGCTTATCCCTAATTGAATTGTAACTGTAGATTCCTTACAAACTCTGCTTTCCCAATGCAGAGACAACACATTGCCCAGTCTATCAGATCAGCTATGTTCTCTTGCTATTAAAATGTTCTAATGTATCTTTGATATGTAAAAACAAAGAGGCATATTTGTGATCTGTCATACATAGCTCCAGAGAGTTCCATGTCATTTCATCGTGGGATGGAACTTCGCTGGGATTTTATCAGTGGAAATTCCATCAAAAAAACTCATAATATTTTTAGTATTTCATTTTTGGGGAGTCCCCACAAGCCCTGTTGGGGAGTTACCCCAAATCACACCATCCCCTTAAATTTGTTTTCTATTCCCGAACACCCACTGCCCATATATATATACATATATATATACATATATTCAATGAACAAACTTTGTTAAAAGGATGTTATGGTTAAGTTGTACTAATAAAAACCTTTGAAATTCAGTAAGAAAACATTGTTAAAAGGACGTTATGGCTACAATTAAATAAAAAAACAACTGAAATTCACCAGTTATGGTAAGCTAAGCAACCATAACCCGGGCCACCACTGTGCACTGCTAAGACTAACACCAGGACATAAAAAATGACATCACAAATATCATTGATGACATCTAGGAACTTTTAACTTAAAAATGCCCCTTGCACACCTCCACACCTGTTCATACTCATTATCCATTACCAATCTAGTACACAGTATATACTTGGAAGAATTTTATCAAAACTGCTATTTATCTTAAAAATGGCATCAGTTATTGTCATCCCTCCTCCCCAAGAGCCACCACCACCACCAGCTGGAGGACCTTCACAACAAAAAACGTGCAGTACTTTCAAAGACAATGAAGAGGACCAAGAAGATGAGGTAGAGGAAGTGCCAACTTCTAGCACCAAAATCAAATCACGGGTGTGCCAGTTCTGTGCTACTGTCGGGAGTGTACCAAAGGCTAAAACTACCAAAGTGAAATGCACTGAGTGCACTCAGTCGCAGATTACCTGGACAGTACTCCTATGGGACCACCTCCATGCACCGCCACACCAGATCCAATGACCGCAATGCTCTCAGAAAGGTTATTCCTTTCACAGCAAGTAGTAAGCTGTCTTCCTCCACCTCATCTTCCTCAACAAATACTGTAACCACACAGCCTGATGTCTGCATGCATTGGTGCGTTATGAGTAAATAAATAAATAAATACATGAATAAAAAAGGAGGGCTATGGACCATTATCATCCATTTCAGCCCCTGAAGTGGTGGATAAAGGCCATTAGCACCCCTGGTTCCCAAAGCGGGAACCCGGGGTGCTAAAACATAGATTTTTCTTCATATAGCGGGACGTCTGTGTAAGAAGGAAGGAAAATACTTTTCCAAGACAGCCAACATGGAAAGAGAAAGCGGGGCACTGTACACAGATATCCAAAATCGTTTTGCCAAATGTTGTGCAGATTCATCAAATCACACCACATTTATATGCTTTTTCAATATTTTGCGACCCCCCACCTCTAATTTTGACCCTCTTGACAGAATCCCACAAAACTTTGCAAAACCATTCAGGATTAGTTTGAGAATAAAATAGCAAAATTACATGTATTTTCATTGGATGGCGCAAAAGTTATAAGCCATCCAAAAACTGCTTTTCCCCAACCCTGTAATTCAGAAATAGGTACAGATGTCCTAGGACATCTGAAGTGTCCGTGAACACCACAGCACTGCCCCAGGACATCTGGAGTGTTTGCAGACTTTCGGGGGGGAAACAACCCGTTTTTTGGCTTCTTATGGCCATATCCAATCCAATCCTCACCCCCCCCCACGTCCCCAGAGATTGTTTGTTGAGTTTGACAAGTGAAATGCTGCTTTTTAAAAAATGTTTTCGCTGCGCTGTCTGCGGACCCCAAAAAAGTCAGCAAATCCAAGATGGCAGGCGTTTCAGGAAAACTGACGCATTTCACATTTTCTCACCAGCCAATCAGCGAGCTCGTCCCGATGTCCGACGACCACGCAAAAGTCTGCAAATTTTCTGGCCAATCGGAGGCCAGTCCACGGACAGTACAGTCAATCAGAGGCCAGTCCGCGGACGGAACAGGGAAGTGAGTCCGCAGAGCGGACATAGATATCACAAATTCTTTTGCCTCACGTTTTAGTCATTTAAAAATAATTACTGGACGGATTTACACCAAATTTACAAAAGCACACTTTCGGGCCGAAGCAGCAGCTCCTGCCGCAAATTTGGTGAAAATCCATCCAGCGGTTTGGGCTGTAGGCGTGAGTAAAGTTTTGGGACCCCCCCTATAACTTTGTCCCACCTGGACCAAATCTCACCAAACTTTTCAGAGTGGGCCATATACCCTTTCTGCAAAGTTTGGTGAGGATTCATCCAGGGGGAGCAAAGTTATAAGCCACCCAAAAAGTGCTCTTCCTATGGGATTAGCAACTTAACCATAACTACATGGCCGCTACTGCAGGCCATGTAATATATGACTAGCCCCCTAAAAATTTGATGAGTTTTTTTCATAGAAATTTCCACGAAGAAAAACCCAGCAAACTTTTATCCCGCAATGAAAGGACGTCGTACCGTTCGAGAGATGCAAGCACTTTCTCTGATTTTGCTATTTCTTTTCTAATCATGTTTAAAGTCCATGCTCTTTAAAAATATAAATGTCACGGATGTACTCATTGAAGGCCCCCAACATAATTCCATAATCCTATCATTGATTTCTAAGAAGTTTTTCTTCACCAATGGTAGAACTAAAATGCAATTCATATTAAGCGTCTGATTTAATGTCCTGGGTTCTTCTTGATGTATGGGCAGTAGGACTGCGAGGAACACTGGAGAATGACTGGATAGAATGTGGAGCACAATTGTAATATAATATATACACAATTGTACTTGGTTTGAGGTCTGGGCAACATTTTTATCATTGATTATTGCTGAAATGTCTGTAGTTATTACTCCAGATGTATGGCTTTTAGGCTGATTTAAAAAAGTACTCCAATGGCGTAGCTAATTACACAAAGATTGCAGGCAGCAGAAAATCTAGACATAGCAATATATAAGATATTAACCTTCTATCATGAAACAGGTAGAAGACTATTTTAAGGCTTTTTTTAAAAATAGTTTGTGGCAACTTGCTCTTATCATATGCATGATTTTCTCAGCAAATTCACTTTACCTTTAATTTTAATTTACACGTTGTTACCTATTATTTACTGTTACTTTCTACCGCTTTGTGGGTGGAATTCTTCACCTAAATAGAAGATAACATAAGAGGCCAGTAATTGCTATTTGTAAAGATAGATAGCACAATACTGCATTTTTATAATTAGTGCAAACAGATTTGCATCCATGGCAGTCCTGTCCAAGTGGTTGTAGTGTTTAGTCATAATAGTACGACAGGTACTGTAGTAGCAGTGTCAGTAATCAGCATATCAATAATAGCACTGTATTAATAGCACTGAAATTCCAGTAGTTGTACTTGCTGTAGTTGTAGTGATAGTACTAATAATAGTCACACAGCTGGCTGTACTTGTAGTAGTCCTAATAGAAAATTATTAGCTGGAGTAGCAGTAGCACCATGAGAAATTGTATTATGGGTAAACAGTACCAGTATGTGTACTAGTAATGGAACTTGCTGTAGTACTAGTATTAGTAGTAGCACTAGCAGTAGGAATTGTACTAATAACAACAAAAGCGGCTGACTGCTTTACTACTAAAACTATCACCACTGCTATTGATTGTACAAATAGGGGTAGTTTTGAAACTATCAGTAGTAGTGATAATATTTGTATTAATTGTATTCTTTAAATAACTACTACTAGTCACTGAGCCTCATTACGAATGTGGCAGAAAGGCAACAACGGCGCTGGTAGTGCTACCGGCACCGTTGTTAACTCTCTGCCAAATTACGAGTTCTGCTTGCCGGTGCCAGACTGCACGCGTGGTCTGACCAGGTGTGCAGACCGGCACCTGCGAGCAGAACTTGTGATTGCACCGGCACCATTATTAACAGTGCCGGTGCAACCATGCCCCGATCCCCATTCTGCCGCATAGGGCAGAATGGGGATCGGGAGGCCGGACATACTGTCACCCGCGAATGGGCAATTACTGGCCCATTTATCTCATAAAGGGCCGGTAATGGCCCATTCACCTGCCGGGCCGGTAGCGAGTTTGGGGGTAGCCATGCCCTTAATAAGGGCACAGCTACCACCAAACTTATAATGAGGTCCACTGTACCAGAAGTAGTAGAACATGTGTTAGTAGTATCACTGTAATTAAGAACAGGGAGTACAAAGCTGATTTCCATAGTAACAGTTTTACCATACATGTGAGGGGTCAGGAATGGGAGACGGACACAAAGTTGTTGGGTTTTCAACCCTTTCCATGTTTATTGAAGCAAAAAGGGTGGGATAAATGCCCATCTGCCCCATCATAATGAGAATGTCCCTACCTATGAAACTAAAACTAAAGCAAATTAACCTTGTGTCCAAATGGTATCTGACCCTCTTACTAACATATACAAAACTGTGCAAGGTGAATGTCTTTAGTTCCAAACCAACAAAAGACAGAATGACAGTTCAAATAGGTGATTCCAGCAAAGCAATCCCTGTGTTCAGGAGTTGGCTCCTGCGAGACAGGCATGGTATCAAGAGAGACAAAGACACAAAGGTAACTGCTTCAAAACCGTGATTGAATGAAGTTCCAAGGTTGGTGGAATACCTAACTGGCCCAAACTCTAAAGGGATTGTCCACTCGACTGATGTTTCTAAGGGCTGTCGAAGTCTGAAAGTCCAAGAGCAAAATCCGTCTCTGTCTAAACCTATGCTTGCACTCGCTCTGTGACAAAATGTGATAGGAAGTCTTCCTGATCTTTAGCCAATCTCCTTGCCTGATTTATTGTCTTATGACTGCTTTCCTCACATTGTGTACTTCCTTTCTTTTTATTTAAGTTTCTTTCACTCTACGTTCTGCTTCTCACAATTTCTTTTCCATCTGTTTTCATTTTTCTTTATCAATTGTGGAGACAGCCTTGTATATGCTAACCTCTTCGTCTTCATGTAGAACAGGAATATTCCTGTGATGCTGTTTGGAATCACCCGATATACTGCTATACTTTTACTGACTTCTTCAAGGCAGTCCAGTCCTCCTCTGTACACTGCTTTTAATCTACATTTTACATAATGATTAATTTTTTCAACCTGTCTGTTTCCTTGGTGGTGATATAACATGGACGCAGAAGTGTGGGCAGAAGTGTGTGGTCGTTTGTGGTCTGTGGGGACATTGGTGCCGAGGTCTTGGGCCTCTTCCTTTGGAGTAAGTGCTTCCTGCAAACCGATCATTTGCATTGACTGGCATATGTTTTAAATTAAAATCGAACTCTTGAATCTGTAGCGCCCCGAGTGCATTGACTATCCTCCAAAGCAGCAGGGGAAGAAGTTTGAGCTTTGCTACTTAAAACTAATCACGTGTGGATAGTGGAAGATGAAGCAAAAGACACATGATTATCCCCTCAGAAGTACAGACAAACGTGCAGGGAAAAAGACCAGAAGTCCTATTTTGTATCATCCTACTATTAGAGCTCCTGCTACTCTTGCTGAAAGACACAAACTTGATAAAAAAAGGCTGCTACTCCAGCGAATTTCACTAACTTTTTTCTGCAGTGCAGACATCTGCACTGAGTGATGTAGTGTCTGGAGAAATACCATGCACAAACGAGGGTCTCTCGCATTTAGGAAATAACATGATAAACTTGCCTGTCCCTAGTTTGAACTCAATGGTTAACCCTAAAATAGAAAAAAAGGTAGCAGGTGCCCCTCTCTCAAAAGAACACAGCATGATAACCTGTTCAGTGGTTTTTAACCACTTTGAGAGTTCACAGCCATCTGCTTTTTGCTCACTGTACCTTTCACAGATGGGAAATAACCATGTGCATATCAGTCTTTGTCCCGCCCAAATGGGCAGTCCAGCACCAAAATGCTGTGGCAATTCCCTTCTGAACAAGAGTACCAACAGCAACCCCATACACGTGTTTCAGCCTTGTTAGACCTCATCAGTTTGGTGGAACTGTGCTTCTCTGAGCACAGTGAGCAGGGAGTCCACGTCTTTACGCCCCCAGGTAACTTAGGGTGACCAACCCAAAGTTCCTTCCAAAAATACAGATAAGGTAGCAGGCGCCCCTCTCTCGAAAGAACACTGGCATGATGACCTGTTCAGTGGTTTTTAAGCACTTTGAGAGTTCACAGCCATCTGCTTTTTGCGCACTGTACCTTTCACAGATGGGAAATACTCATTTGCATATCCGTCTTTGTCCCGCGCACATGGGCAGTCCAGCACTGAAATTCTAAGGCAATTCCCTTCTGAACAAGAGTACCAACAGCAACCCCATAGACATTACCTGTGCCGGTAATGGGTTTCCAACTAGTAATAGTTTCCTGCCTATTGTACTAATCAACATTTTATGGCTAAACAAGTGTTGATCTGTCTCAAGGTCAGTCAAGTGCTAGGGCGCCAATCCTTGTTGTTTCTTCGGGACTATTGTGTAACAATGCATCACCCATGGAGCAGGGAATGGGGAAAATCCCCAAGGCTCCACATAACATGGAGGGCCTATCCCTTGATCGTCCGATTTTGGGAAAGTGGATTAAATTTGTGGAAAATTCTCCAAATCGTAATTTTCTTATGAATCTATTAGTAGGGTTCCTGCATTGCAAGAAATTACATCTGCAGACATAGACCACATAGAACTCCCTAAGGCCGACTGCCCACAAAATTGGGCACTAGTGGAGTTTGCATCTGCAATAATTGTCAATATGTTGTTTGCAAATCATAAGTCACTTAGAACAATGGGCTTTGACTTAATTGTGTCTGAAAAAATTATGGTTGACAAGCCTCCTGTTGAGATAATATAACTGAAAAAACTGAATAATTGTCCTTCCTTAGGTACCTCTGGCCACCCATCGTAAAGATTGAGTTTAACATCATACTTTAAATCTCTGCAAACAAAATGTTTATCACTTGGTCGGATGGAACTTTAGGTGGCCGAATCACCTGGTGGCCAATCGCAGGTCTCTTCTCCAGTCTTTTACACCTTTTTGTGCCGGAACACTAGAGGGCGCCGATCCTTTTTGAGCAGTACAGCGGGCCTTGCTGAAATCATGATAGCTGATATATTTCTGCTGCAGGAGACATGGGCATGCTGGCCTTTTCTGATTGACAGCTTCAGAATCATCTTCAGGCCGGCCAGGGCAACCCGTGGTCACCCTATGCACATAAAACGATCAATGAATTCTGCCTGATATTGAATCTGGTCTATTTACGTTTGGGTAATTACTGGTTATTGACATGTATAACCCCCCGCCCCTACCCCCCGGTGAAGCAGACTCTGTAAAATGATTGGAATATGTGGAACATATAGTTTTGACGTGGTTTGCTATGTATTCACATTTTAATGTGATTATAGAAGGGGACTTTAATGCTCATTATGCTTCAACTGGCCACCACCCTGACATTGGATTCCATGTTTCAGCAGATGGATATCCCTTCTTTGCCGCTTGACACATATGGAAACAAGATGTGTCGTCGGCGGGGCAGCATTCCCACGTCTAATTGCTAGCACCTGGAACAACATGTCCAAAGAAATTAGAACCACAGAAGACCACATCACCTTCAATAAAATGCTAAAAACGTGGCTATTCAGCAGACAATGACATCCTCGAAGGGACACCGGCAACAACAAAACTACAGACAAACAACTAGAGAGGAGACAAGATGGGCCAAAGAACAACAAAACAAGAACCTGACTAGATACCGTCAAGGTGCAACCAAAGAGCCGCACAATAGGCTCCAATAAACTGACTGACTTACTAACCCATTTCCCCTTCCTGCTCCTCCAGCATAACTGACACCACTACACCAAACAGTGGACTAGCTACACTACACATAAACAAACAGAGAATCAATACTATGTTCACACCCAGCATCTATAGATGCTTAAGCACACCTAGAGTGAACCACCCGCAAAGTCCATGAAACCATGAACTACGCAACTGCACAATAAGATACCAGATCATTTTACAGCTACGCCCACCCGTGTCTCTGGGCCCCTTATGGACACTGTCTAGCCAGTGTGCACAACCAAAGGCACCATAACCCACACAATACACTAACACCAACACAAAACACTACCACGCACTGAGACACTGAATCTTACCCGTACGGTTGCAATGCTCAAGGCCTCTCTCACAAACAACCACATGCAAAACAACACTCACAGATGTCGGTTCCTCTTGGTTCTGAACCTATCCTCTCACCCTATCCCCACTTACCTCCACACACCCCTTTCTTGCAGAACCACGCAAGCACCTGGGTGATAGCGGTGTTTGGTATAAATCAACGTAACATAACTTGTATAAGTGGGGACAGTGATGGTCCAATAGATTGAACTTGCATGGTCTAACCTACCTAGAGATGGAAGATAGAAATGGGGGCAGGCTGATTCTTCTTGGACTAATGGAAAAACAGTCTCTAGATTGGATTATGTGTTTGTGGTTCTAAAATTCTAAGTGGCCAAAGTGATCATGGTATTTTGACTTATTACATCCGCTCTACATGTTGCAAGGCTACACAATGATACCCTATTCAGATGTCAATAACCTTGCAGGGAAAGAGGATTGTATGAACAGACTCAAATTTACAGAAATATAAAAATTGGCTGTCCTGCTTTGAAGACATTAGTACATTCTTACCAAAATATGACATCCAATGAATGTTAAGCAAGTCATTGCCGGTGGTCTGCCCTGCGATATCTTGTGTGTATACTGAAGTGATTTTGTTTAACGTTATTGTTGCTAACAAAAAGGAAACAATGGGAAGGGCAATACGTAGCACACAGAGTAATGGGAAAATGACATACGAAGAAAGGTTGGTAAAGTGGAGCAAGTTTCACACAAGTTTTAAAAACTGGCTTCCTAGCCACAGGACTAATTTATTTAAATGGCAGCAATTGGCGATTTATGTTGTCCTTGCTTCATAGCAATGACAGCAGAAAGTTCTGAGGCTAATACAGACAACATACTTTGGAGGAATCACCTGTGGAAGTAAACCCCCTGTCTGAGACCCAATGGGTGAGTTATGTTAAGAACCTGTACTATGACACAACAGAGAACATGAAGGTGGGTTCACGCGCTGGCTACGAATCGACCTTTTCACAGGGTTTTGAGTGCAAAGATGTTTTGCTGGCCAGAGATAGATGTGAGCTGGGCGTAACCTCTCTTAAGACACTTTGGCAGCTTATGGAATAAAGCTTAAATGGGGACGGTCTGGTAACTGCCCTATATTAAGCCTGATATCTTCAGCCTCCGAGCCCAAGCCACACAACAAACTTTAGGCTGCTTGGTGGCAACAATGCAGAAACATTTAAAAGCTATTGGATTATTCCCACCTCGAGACGGGTATTGTCTCACTTATATCTGCCAACCTAAAGTAGAAACTGTGGACTGGCACCGCTCGATTAAATCTGGACACTCTGCATCGAAAAAAGAATAAGCTGAGTACGCCAAATCCAGCTTTCGCATGGGAATCCCTCTACAATCTCTTTTAAAGCCCACCAAGGAATACCATAGCGCATGGGCTGGCACTCCAATAGAGCTTAGAACTTGCTGCCTATGCAGCCTAGCACTTGAGACTAGTATTCACCTACTCTTAGAGTGTTCTGTCCTGGGGTACCATTACCGCAGGGTATATCAAGAGTTAGTTCCAACTTTTGATCATCTCCATACAGATCAATTTTGGAGTACAATCTTTACTGCATCTTCTGTGATAATAAGTGGGGCTGCAGCATATGTTTGGAAAGAGGTGCTTTTGAAATTAGAACAAAAAAAACCCTTAATAACGCTCTAAATTATATATATTGTTTTTATTGACCAGTCTTTATTGCTCTGTAAGTGACCATGATACATTAAATATGATGATGAAATTGTTTCTATTTTAAATGAAGATTTTAAAGTATTGGTATGTCATTAATTTTATGTAATTGACTTGCTATTAATTGTGAAATTTAAATTGCCTGTTATATGTTTTGACAACGCAAAAGTTTAATTAAACCATGAGCACTTTATAAAAAAAGAAAAATAAATAGATATAACATGGACTTCCTATGTCTCACATCACTCTTCCTAGTACTCTTTCATTTCTTCGAGAGACAATCTGACTCATTGTCCGTAACCATAGACTTCGGGTAGGTAGCCTTCATTCCTTAATACCTCATCGAAAAAGGTTATAGCTGACTTTGTCGTTATCTACTCCATGAAGTTAACTTCTGACCATTTGAATGTGTAGTCCACTAAGACTGTAGCATACTTGTGCTTGGCGTGGGGGTGTTCCATTGGTCCTATAAAGTCTACAACTAGTTGATCCCACACTTCTTTGGGCCATTCTACTGTTCCCAATGGTGCTACTCTTGTCACTATTCGCTTTTCCCCTTCTTTGTAAAGGGTGCAGTTCTTCAGAGTTCTCTCACCTTTTGTGTCCATTTGAGACCACCGATATTGTTCCCTTACCCATCTTTTGGTGATCGTCACCCCTGCGTGTACTTCATGACCCAGTCATATTGTTTTTACCCCTGAGGCTGGTAGGAGGTATCAACGCGTTTTCTCTCATAAGTATGCCCTTGTAGCTCTGTTTGTATCTTCCTGTAAGTTTGCATTTCTGGTACTAGCATCCTTTCTCCTGGCCACCCTCTCCAAGTGTACTCCAATGCGTTCACTATGTTTTTATCTTATTCTGATTCTTTGCACTATTCTTCCAAAGTTATTGTTTGATTTCCATGTTCCTCATTTTCCGTAATGGACGCTACCAGCGGCATGTGGTCTGTCCATAATTTAAAGCTTCTTCCCCACAGACATGTCCTGAAGTGGTTTACTGTCCACTTGCATGCCAGCATCTCTTTTTCTATCAAGTAGCAATGTTGCTCTGTACTCGTTAGTGCTTTTGATGCAAATGCTCCAATGTAGGTCTTCCCATGTGCCTACTACATGAGGGCTGCTCGAATCCCATATGAACTCACATCTACGGATCTGATCGTTCCATTTATTGCATAAAATGGATTGATGTTTGGACTTTCTATGACGTGCTTCTTTATATCACTGATTGACGATCTACACTGATCTGTCCACTCGTATTTCTCTCCTTTCCTCTAGCTTCCTGAGCTCTTTAATCTTTCTTTTGTCTTTTTGTCTGGAGTTCTGGGGCTTGTGCGATCACTTGCACCAGACACTCCTTCAATTCCATACCTGCTGCAGTGACCGTGTATCCCAGAAAGTCTAATTTTTCCTGGTGTAGCTCGCACTTCTGTCTCTTCAGCCAGAATCCTTTCCTCCTCAGTCTCTCCAGTACTCTTTTTGTGTTGCTGTACATCAATATATCGTCCTGAAAGAACTTGACATGATCTATGCCTTTCCATGTTTTGGCCATGATTCTTTGGAACACTGATGCTGCTGAGCACAATCTGAATGACACATGTTTGTACTGATATGTGCATTTGGAGTCACAAGCACTGTCAGGTATCTCGACTTTGGGTATAGCTTGACTTGATACATGCTAGTGATGTCCAGCTTTAAAAATATGGCAGCTCCTTGCAAGGACTGCATCATCTTAGATACATTCGCAAACAGGAAGTTGTCGCTCACAACTTCCTGATTCAGGTCTATTAGATCTTTTAAGTCTATTCACATCCTGAACTTGTCAGACCCATTCCTTCGAGTTATTACTCCTGGACTAAGCCATTCTGTGGCTTCAACTATTTCTATGATGTTTTACTCTCTTCAACATCTCTTGCCGTTCTTCTCTCACTCTGACTGGTTACAGGTATCACTTTTAGCTTGACTGGAGTGGCTCCTTCACTTTGCTTCATCTGGTTCATGCACCTTTTAAGTGTACATGTCGTGCCATCAAATACTTCCACATATCTTTCTAGTATGTACTGTTCCGCAGTGTTAGTTACTGCCATCACTTGTTCTTTACCATTCAGATCTAGTTTGATGTCCAAAAACGGCTTGATGTGGCCATCCCAGGAGATGATCTCCTACATCCTTGACATATACCCTTCCTCTGGTCGTTCTACCTTTGAACTATAGATCTGTTCTACAGTATCCTTTGCTTCTGTGGTTTCGATCTGGATTTCTTTACTGCTGGCACTTCTTTTTTCCATCTCTGTTCGTACCGTTCCTCAGAAAAGATAGCAATGTCTAATCCTGAGTCAACTATCATCCTTAATGGCTTGCCTCATACTCGCATCTCGCATATCGTTTTTTCTTTCTTCCCCTTTTTCTTGATAGCGTTGATGCTGAGTATTTAAAGGGTTTCTGTTTGTGTTCTTCTTCTGAATCCTCACTTTTGCTAACTCCTCTTTCACATGTTTCACAGTTTTGGTTCTGCACATTCTTGCAAAGTGGCCCATCACCTGACATTTCATGCACTTTTTTCCTCACGCTGGACATTCTTTGTCGTGCATCGTTTGGCTGCACATACCAGACTTGTAGCATTCTCTTGGATTTCTGGGATCTTTTGCTTTCCGATACTGTCTCTTTCTCATGTTCTCCACTCTTCTCGATCAGTTGGTCTTCCAGCTTACTTTGTTGATTTGCATTACTTCTTTGTCTGCACTCTGTTGTGTTCCTTTTGTTTGTGCAGCATACTCTCTTCCACATTGTGCGCTATGTTCAGGATTTCTTTTAGCATTGATGTTTTGCATTGCAACATTGTTTCTTGTATTTTTTAAGCCCTGCATCCCACCACCAACAAATCCCTCAGCATGGTGTCTACGGTGGCTCCAAAATGGCAATCTGTAGCAAACTCTCTCAGCGTCGTGTGGTAGTCATCTACTTGTTCATTCACTCATTACTTCCTTTCATAGTAGTGTAACCTGGACCTCCGTTTGTTTCCCCTGTTCTCAAACCTTTTCTTCAATCTCTTAAGGGCTTCTTCATGAGGGCTCTCTATGTTCTGGAATATTATCTGCTCTTCTATCCCCAAGGCATTTCTCAATATAGATGCCTTTCTTTTTTCACTCAGTTCTTAGAGTTCTTAGAGCCCTGATGCCTCCATATGTACATCAACGTTCTGTAACCATTGTTGCCAGGGTATGGTTGGACTACTTGGGTTTTGCAGGAATATTGGTGGAGTTGCTATGCACTGAGCCATTTACTCTATCTCTCCTCTCTCCTTTATCTGTCTGCCCTTTTTTATCTTTTTTCTTTGCTCAGCTGGCTCTTGATTTATTCTCTTTGTGCACTGGTGGTGTGTTCCTTTTCCTTTTCACCAATCAGAGCCCATCTTCATCACCATTGTGGGAGTCCGATTCAAGGTTGCCCAATCACTCAATAAGGAGGTATCAACTGGTTGTTTCATTTAACACAACATGGCTGCATGCAACTCCAGATAAGGCATCATTGAATAATTATATGTTGTACCCTCAGCAGGTGCGAGAGGCAATCAGTTTGTTCCAAACCCGGTGTGACACAGGCATAGTGACAAGAGAAACACATACTCAGAAAGTAAGATTTCAACATCTTTATTTAAAGTTTCATGGTTGGTTTAATACCTGACTGGCCCTAACTCTAAAGGGATGTTTCCCTGAAATTATGCTTCTACGGGCCGTCAATGTCTGAAAGTCCAAAATAATAGTCTGTCTGTGTCTAAAACTATGTTTGTCCTCACTCTATACACAAACGTGTTAGGGGGTCTTTTGCCAAAAACAAAAAGTAGTGGTTGAACAGAAAAATAGGAAACCAGGGTTGGTTTCCGGTGGCATTCTTGCCAGCCATGGTTTTAGGCTCACACAAATGAGTTCCATCAAACAGGGTTGCATCCAAGACCTTCGTCACATGGTCCTTGCAGTGATTTAAAAAATGTCAGTATCTTTGAGTGCCTTGGGGGTCTCCAAGCTACAATTTATTGAAGTTTCAAACATCACAAAATAAATGTAATACAGTTCCCTTTAAAGCTTCTCGGGGTTCCGTTCCCCACCCTTCAATCCTTTCAACACTATAAAGAAAAACAATAAATCTCCAACTTGGTTGGGCCTCTTAGGGTCCCCTTCCCCAAGCTCAAGCCCCTTCCAGCTCTCAAACACAAAGTCAGTTTTATCAGATACACTTCACTTTCATCAGTAGGCCTCTAAGGGTTCCTTTCGCCAAGCTCAGGCCCCTCCCAGCTTTCAACACAAAGTCAGTCTCTCAGTCTCACTGGTTTGGGGTTCCCTTCCCCAAGCTTCAATTTTTCATAAAGCAATTGAACACTGTTCTCTTTATAACTCAGGGTCCATGCTCTCAAGTGGTTTTCCAAAACATATTCTACTTTGCCAAGATATGCCTTTAATAAATGTCTTTCATGGGGGTAGTGCCAGAGACTTTCGAGAATGCTGGGATCTTTGCTCCTGCCAGGCACGACCACTCTGACTTCTATCCCCTCTCCTTGTTCTCTAGACCTTTACTCTGGCACCTTGAGCCTCTTCCACTTCTTCCTTTTCTGTCAGGCACAGTTGCACCTTCCTTTCACTTTACTGTGCCTCTTGCACATGGTCTGTGGCTCTTTCACTGTGCTCTTATTCTTCCTTCACTTTTGTTTATTTTTACTTGTGTACCTTTTACACTGGTTCTGCTTTTCTTGTTCACCCTCCGACCTTCTTTCACAGTTCACTTTTGATTGTGAATACTTTCCTCTTACGTAATACTTGACTTTCAGGCTTGGCTTTGATCTCACATTCTCCCTAGTTTTACATATGTTAAGTTTCTTCACTACAAATCCGAAAATGCCTTTCTTCTTTTACCATGAGGTTTCACATTTCAATTTACTACAAATCCCAGAATGACTTTCTTCCTTTGCCTTTCAACTTCAAAATTAACTTCAGTTGACTTTCACCATGTCTTCTGCCTACAGAGTTATACAGAACGTCGATTTTGCTCACTTTTCACCTTCAGATATCTGCCCTGCTTCAGCCACAGGCACGCCACTGGGTTTCTCTCTCTCTAACTCACCCAGGTAGTGCAGCACTGGTGGGCAGCTTCTCGGTATCTGTGGGCTGAGGTCTCACCACCTGACCCTCAGATACCTCTGGGACCTTTAAACTTCCCAGAGGAACGAGCACTGGCCTGGACATGGCCAACAATGAGCAGATTGCCTTAGTCTGGATCCATGGAGACAGGGCTCCCTTGCCAGCCTGCAACCCTCCAGCTACACTGGGTCAGCGTCTCAGCGTCCCGCTCGCCTCCGATCCTTCCAGGCTTCATTTGCTGCAGCTTCTACATTCCAACCTGCATCCCCAGCTTGCTCAAAGTTCTTGGCAGGAATTGGTCTGGGACTGAGAAAAGATCCCATGCTGGACTCAGCCACACAGCCTCCTTTCTGCTCCCTTCTGCTCCCCCAACTACTGCTCTCCTCCATGTGCAGAACCACACGTTGTATAGTTCTCAGTGGAGCCAAGTGTAGTCAGGTGTGAATGATTAGTGTAACGTGCCTGACTCTGCCTGACTTCATTAGTGGGACAGTGGTTTTCTCTAAAGTAGGTTTCCCTTACATTCCCCTGTTATCCTATTGGTAATCATTATTGCTTTTAGTCGCCTCTTCTTTGTCCCAGTGTTATGTGAAAATGGGGATGGGAGTTAAAATGTGGCTGTGGGTTGGATTTGTTTATTGAAACAGTGACAGGTGACATGCAGGGCATATAGGAATTCCTCTAGCTTGGGTTTTGTTTGAAGTAGTGTTCCCTCTCAGTAGGTAACATTGACATCCTGACTTAGTGGCATACATACGTGGGACTTGATAATATTGCCTGTGGTCTAGAGTAGGGGGAGATAAAGGGATACTTCCATTAAGACCATTACGAGTCACCCGGTAGGGAAATAACGATGGTGGTAAACCTGCCGCCACCGTTATTTCCATACCGGGTGTTTCGGAGTCCTGCAGGCGGTGGTGTCATTCCCGCCAGGTCTGACCTGGCGGGTTTAACACCGCCCGCCTGCAGGCGGACGTGGAAACACCGGCATCATCACAAGATGGTGCTGGTCTTTCCATGGTCCCCATTCCCATTGAGTCCTGTGGGACTCAATGGGAATGGGGATTTACCAAATTCCACCTCCGGAAATTCGAGTCCGGCGGTAACCGAGCCGGACTCGTAATGAGGCCCCATGTCTTTGTATGACTTGTCTCTTGCTCTCCCTTGGGTTGAGTTTAGGGAGGTCTTGGTCAGGGATGATGGAACCAACATAACCGACAAAGGCTTCTAGGATTTCCTTTCCTTTAATTTCCTGGTAAGCCATGGAAATGGAAAGGGGGCTCCAAGCGTAGCCCTGCCTTCCATTAAGTGGCAGTCCTGACTCTGCTCGGCTGCTGCGGAGGACAAAGCAGCGTAGGCATTTTTTTGTTTTCTTTCTATTGCTATGAAACCCTCCAGGGTTTGCCTCGGGGTGCTAATAAGAATAGTCCTCTGTTCTACGGTCCTCACCAGCCCAGTAACAGCACCAGGGCCCGGCAATACAGCCCTCGCTTTGCTCGGGCCTGTAATTTCAAACCCAGCCCGTTACCCGACTGTGTAGCCCACAGAATGCGGTATTATTGCTTAAGTCTTCTTATGCACAGACAAAGGCTTCTCGAGCTCTGAGAGTGGAGCATCCACTCTCCTCGCTCCCCGTGCTCCATTTTTCAAGCTTCTCCTCTACCTTGAGGTCATCATACCTCGGCGTCCCGCCCGCCTCCCGGCGTGATGACCTCGGCTCTCTAGCATTTACATCACTACATTTCTGCATGTTTTAACACGTTTTTGGAGCATGAAAAATAGACAGTTACTGTAGCCATTTCTTGCTATTGGACATTATGTTCACTATGTTCTAGACATGTGTTACATACGCCTGTGGGGAATAAGGCCTAAAATACATCATGTTTTAAAAGAATTACAATTTAACATTAACACAGAGCCATATTTGTGCATAATGTACCCTATACATATGTTAAGGAAGTTATTAGTAATTTGCAAGTGTCCAAGTTGTAACTTTTAGATTGCTCTTTAGCCCTTTGCTATTGACAGCGATTGACCCACGTTCACCTCCAAAACCCTTCCATCGTATAATACATACCTATTAACAACTTTGGAAAATTTGATGTTTCGATGTTATGGTAATAAACAACGGAAGTGATAGCTGCCATGAATGCCATCAGTGCTGGCATATACAGGTGCAAATGATGGGATTCTGAAAACCTGAAAAGAAAACACAGTATAATGTTAGATTTAGTGGCACAGAAACATATAAAATACATACTCAATTATTAAGAAGCCTGCTATAAGCTTCTTTTTCCAATGATAATAATGATAATATAAATAATAAATAAGAGATTTAGAAAACAGTTCATGCTAGATTATCCCCCCTTCTAGGCTTTTAATGGCAGGTGATACCACAGAGTTTTTCATGGTACTCAATTGATCGTGCCCAAAGAAAGTCTGTGCCACTGGATCTCGAACCTGTGGCCTGCAGGTTGCGTGCAGCTGTCTGAGTCAATTTGCTACTGAAATCGCTAAGAGTTCAGTTGCAAATCTATTATAGTAAACAATGTGACTATGAATAAGGAAATTGAGCAAGTTCACTTAAAAACATTCAATTCGGTTCTGTTAACTTTGTACATACTATTACATTACATTGCTTCTGAGGATGTCGAATAAAACAGACACAACCCTCTTGCAGAGACTGTGTATGCTCTGAATCAACTTTGTTACAGTCCCCAATAAATCCACCTCACCCTTCCACATCACAGTCCCCCACCTCACTGTTCCTCATCACAGTTGCACGCTTACTCGACCACACACTTCCTTGTTACTCTTCTTCGTCACAGTCCCCAACTACCCTGCCTCACTCTCTCTTCCTCATCATCTACTAGCCACTAACTCCACCTCTATCTTCTTCATCACAGTCCCCCATTAACTTCACTTCACTCTTCTTCATCACAGTCCCCAACTACCCCACGCCCCTCTTCCTCATCACAGTTCCCTGCTAACTCCACCTCACTCTTTCTTGTCACAGTCTGCTACTAACTACACCTCACTCTTCCGATTCACAGTCCTCCACTATCTTGACCTCACTCTTCCTCGTCTCACTTCCTCATCATAGTCCCCACTAACTTTACCTCACTCTTCTTAGTGACAGTCCCTCACTAAATCCACCTCACTCTTCCTCATCACAGTCACCCACTAACTCCACCTCATGCTTGTTCTTTACAGTCCCCCACTAACTCCACCTCACTCTTCTTCATCACAGTCCCCCACTAACTCCACCTCATCCTTCCTCATCACAGTCCCCAGCTAACTCCACCTCACACATTCCCCACCTACCCCACGTCCCTCTTCCTCATCACAGTTTGCCCGCTAACTCCACCTCACTCTTCCTTGTCACAGTTCGCCACTAACTCCACCTCAGTCTTCCTTTTCAGACCTCCACTATCTCGACTTCACTCTTCCTCATTACATTTCCCAACTGCCCCACCTCACTCTTCCTAATCAATGCCCCACTAACTCACCTCGCTCTTGTTCAACACAGTCCCCCACATCATAGTCACACACCTACATGACCTCACACTTCCTTATTACTCTTCTTCGTCACAGTCCCCAACTGCCCTACCTCACTCTTCACCATCACAGCCACCACTAACTCCACCTCGCTCTTCTTTGTTTCAGTCTCCCATTAACTCTGCCTCACTCTTCCTCATTTCAATCCCCCACTAACTCCACCTCACTCTTCTTCATTACAGTCCCCTACAATCTCCACCTCACTCTTCCTCATCACAGTCCCACACAAACTCCACCTCACTCTTCCTTGTAACTCTTCCTCATCATAGTCCCCAACTACCCCACCTCACTTTTCCTCATCAGCCACTCACTAACTCCACCTCCCTCTTGTTCTTCTGAGTCCCCCACTAACTCCACCTCACTCTTCTTCATTACAGTCCCCTACAACCTCCACCTCACTCTTCCTCATCACAGTCCCCAACTAACACCACATCACTCTTCTTCATTACAGTCTCCTACAACCTCCATCTCACTCTTCCTCATCACAGTCTCCCACAAACTCCACCTCACTCTTCCTTGTAACTCTTCCTCATCATAGTCCCAAACTACCCCACCTCACTCTTCCTCATCAGCCACCCACTAACTCCACCTCCCTCTGGCTCTTCCCAGTCCCCAAATAACTCCACCTCACTCTTTTTCATCACAGTCCCCAACTACCCGACCTCACTCTTCCTCATCACAGTCCCCACTAACTCCATATCAATTTTCTTTGACACAGTCCCCCACTAACTCCACCTCACTCTTCCTCTTCACAGTCCCCAACTGCCCCACCTCACTCTTCCTCATCACTGTTGCAAACTAACTTGACCTCACACGTCCTTGTTACTCTTTGTCACAGTCCCCAACTACCTTACCTCACTCTTCCTTATCACAGCCCCCACTAACTCCACCTCACTCTTCCTTGTCACTCTTCCCCAAAATAGTACCCGACTACCCACCTCACTCTTCCTCATCATCCCCCAATAACTCCACCTCACTCTTCTTCATCACGGTCCCCATCTACCCCACTTTCCTCTTCCTCATTACAGTTCCCCAATAACTCCACCTCACTCTTCCTTGTCACAGTCCACCACTACCTCCACCTCACTCTTCCTTTTCATGGTCCCCCACAATCTTCACCTCACTCTTCATAATCACAGTTCCCAACTATCCCACCTCACTCTTCCTCATCAGTCCCCCACTAAATCACCTCACTGTTGTTCATCACAGTCCCGCACTAACTCCGCCTCACTCTTCCTCATCACAGTCTCCCACTAACTCGACCTCACTCTTCCTCATCACAGTAGCATGGTAACTCAACCTCTATACTTCCTTGTTACTCTTCTTCATCACAGTCCCCAACTACCACACCTCACTCTTCCTCATCACAGCCCCCACTAACTCCAACTCACCCTTCTTTGTTACAGTCCGCAACTAACTCTGCCTCACTGTTCCCCATCACAGTTCCCCACACACCACACTCACTGTTCCTTGTAGCTCTTCCTCATCATAGTCCCCAAATACCCAACTCACTCTTCCTCATCAGCCACCCACTAACTCCACCTCCCTCTTGTTCTTCCCAGTGCCCCACTGACTCCAATTCACTGTTCTTCATCAGAGACCCGCAATAACTACACCACACTCTTTTTCATTACAGTCCACAGTAAATCCACCTCAATCTTCCTCATCACAGTCCTCAGCTATTCCACCTCACTCTTCCTCATCACAGTCCCCCACTAACTCCACCCACTCTTCTTCATCACAGTCCCCAACTACCCCACCTCATTCTTCCTCATCACATCCCCATCTAACTCCACCTCACTCTTCCTCATCACAGTCCCCCACTAACTCGACCTCAATCGTCTTCATTACAGTCCCCTACAACCTCCTCCACACTCATCCTCATCACAGTCCTCCACAAACTCCATATCACTCTTCCTTGTCACTCTTCCTCATCATAGTCCCCAACTACCCCCCTCACTCTTCCTCATCAGCCACCCACTAACTCCAACTCACTCTTTTTCATCACAGTCCCCAACTACCCCACTTCCCTCTTCCTCATCACAGTTCCCCGCTAACTCCACCTCACTCTTCCTTGTCACAGTCTGCCACTAACTTCACCTCACTCTTCCTTTTAACGGTTCCCAACTACCCCTCCTCACTCTTCCTCATCTGTCCCCCACTAACTCACCTCACTCTTGTTCTTCACAGTCCCCCACTAACTCCACCTCACTCTTCCTCACCACAGCCCCAGTAACTCACCTCACTCTTACTCATCATAGTCCCCCACTAACTCCACCTCACTCTCCACCTCACTCTTACTCATCATAGTCCCCCACTAACTCCACCTCACTCTTCCTCCTCAGTCACATTCGAACTCAACCTCACACTTCTTTATTACTCTTCTTCTTCACAGTCCCCAATTACCACCCCTGACACTTCCTCATCACAGCCCCTACTAACTCCAACTCACTCTTCTTTGTTACAGTCCCCCACTAACTCTGCCTCACAGTCCCTCACAAATTTCACCTCACTCTTCCTTGTAACTCTTCCTCATCATAGTCCACCAACTACCCCAACCTCACTCTTCCTCATCAGCCACCCACTAACTCCACCTCCCTCTTGTTCTTCCCAGTCTCCCACTAACTCCAGCTCACTCTTCCTTGTCACAGTCCCCCAATAACTCCACCTCACTCTTCCTCATTACAGTCCCCAACTACCCCACCTCACTCTTCCTCATCACAGTTACCCACTAACTAAACCTAACTCTTCGTCATAATCCCCCACTAACTCCACATCACCTTTCTTTGTCACAGTCGCCCACTAACTCTTCTTCACAATCCCCGACTACCCCACCTCACTCTTCCTCATCACAGATACCCACTAGCTCCACCTCACTTTTGTTCTTCACAGTCCCCCATTAACTCAACCTCAATATTTTTCAACACAGGCTGCACTAACTCCACCTTCCTCTTCATCACACCTCACTCTAATGCCACCTCACTCTTCCTGATCACAGACCCCAACTTCCCCACCTCACTCTTCCTCATCGCAGTCCCCCACTAACTCCAGCTCACTCTTCTTCATCACAGTCCCTCACTTCTACAATCTCACTTTTCCTCGTTACAGTCCCTAGTGCCACCACATCACTTTTTCTCATCGCAGTAACCCACTACAACCTACTCGCACTTCCTTGTGACAGAACCCACTATCATCAACTCACCCTTTTGCATCACAGCCCCTCACTACCACCACCTCACTCTTCCTCATCACTGTCCCCACTTCTGCACTTTACTCTTAATCATCACAGTTCCCAACTACCTCACCTCACTCTTCTTCATCGCAGTCCCTCACTACTACAATCTCACTCTTCCTCTTTACAGTCCCTACTGCCCCCACATCACTTTTTCTCATTGCAGTAACCCACTACAACCAACTCACACTTCCTTGTGACAGAACCCACTATCATCAACTCACCCTTTTGCATCACAGCCCCTCACTACCACCACCTTCCTCTTCCTCATCACTGTCCCCACTTCTGCACTTTACTCTTAATCATCACAGTTCCCGACTACCTCACCTCACTCTTTCTCATCACAGGGCCTCATTACGACCCTGGCGGACGGGGTTAACAGCACCGTAAAGGGTGCCGGAGCCGTTAACCCTGTCCCGCCCCATTACGAGGTCCCCTCGCGTGACCCGTTCTGCACGTCTGGTTTTACCAGACGTGCAGAGCGGGTCCCGCGAGGGGAAGAGGGTGCAAACAACGGGCCATCTCGTAATGGCCCATTGTTTGCTCCCTCTCCCATTCCCATTCAGCCCTATGGGGGCTGAAATGGGAATGGGGAAGGACCGGGTCCGGGTCCTCAGAGGGAGGAATTACCGTGCCCTCCGAACTCGGAATGGCCCGGTAATTCCTCATTCTGAGTACCCGGACGCGATTTCGGCGGCAGCCATGCCGCCAATAGCGGCATGGCTACCGCCAAACTCGTAATGAGGCGAACAGTCTCATACTAACCCCACCTAGCTCTTCCTTGTCACGGTACACCATTTCTAATCCCTTCTTATCTAGTGGCCACAAAAAATTATGAAATACTTAATAAAACCGATGAAGCGTAGCTCACAAACAGATATTGATAACACATGATATGACATCAGTTATGTTATCAGAAAAAAAAACAGAATTACAGGTGGTGGAAGGTACAGCATAAAAAAAGCCTTGAAATTTAGTGGAACAACTTTCGTTAAAGGAGAGTTATGGTAAATAAGTTCAGTGCAACAAAACCCTTGAAAAACTTTAGTTGGAGCACCGTTAAGGTGAAACAATCTGATGCAACTTTAGTTGAAGTGACGTTATGGTGCGAATTTAAGGCAACACAACCCTTGAAATACAGCAGGGGCTGGAAGCTATGCTCATTTAACTATGATGCCCACATTGCCCAGCCGTAAGCACCCCGATGGCATCACAATTTACTTCACTGACGATATCACATATGACATCACTTATGGCATCATGAGTGACATCACTGGTACAGCAGATCGTGCCTGCAGGAAAAAGTGAGCCAACATTAAAAAAACAGTTTTTGAAACAAATTTCACTGAATTTTAAGGGTTTTGTTGCATTAAATTGCTTCACCTTAATGGCGTTTCAACTAAAGTTTTTCTCACAGAATGTCAAGGGTTTTGTTGCACTGAACTTATTCACCTTAACTGTCACTTAACTGAAGTTTTTAATTGAAAATATATATATGTGTATATAGACTAGCAGTTCCCAGCGTAACATATGCCGTTTTAACATTTCTTAAAAGTCAATATCGGTCGGTAATTCATAGAGTCACTTCTATCTCCCTTCTTAAATATGGCAATTACCAGCAATAGTTTCCAGGAAGGGGGCGTAGGTCCCTGTGAGTTAATAATGATCATTGAAAAGGCTAAACGTATCAGATGGAATGAGAGGTGTGCATGGTATAAGAACAAAAGCTAAGTTTCTTCAATCACACAGGCATCTGTGATGTGTCTTTGTAGACGCATAATTGTCAACCTTGTTCCATTGCAGAGTTCCCGTGATCACATACGATGGCGTAGTAGCATAATTGCAGCACCTACTTTCAGTTTTAACTCATGACGGGGCATTCTTCCTACAGCATTTCACTATTTAGAGACTGGAACGTTGAGTGGGTAATTAACTGTTAATTGACACTCAAACCGCCATGCCCTGTGTGGGGAGAAGTGGGGATGGAAAGAAATAACTTAAGACTATTCCAAATGTTTGCGATAGTGGAAGGTGAAGGTGAACACGTAGAACCATGCTCATTCTGTTTGTTGAAATTATAGCTATTGTTGAAGTGGGTGCACTTTGTAATTTGGACATCAGAGGGCAACCTAGCACTTATAAATTGCATCTTTATGTTGAAATGGTTGCTGTTGTTGAAGTAGGTGCACTTTGCCATTTGGACAGCAGAGAGCAACCCAACATAGATAAATTGCATCAGCTGAGTACAGAAACATACCCAAGCATTTTATATACATAGAAAGTTAGATATAGATATTTATCATGTATGTATATGTACAAAATAGTTAATGTAATAACGTATAATAATAAGCTATGTCTGGGACTAGTCGATTACTGGCATTAAAAATACTTCAAAAGTTCCTAATTTGCTTTTTTATTTACATTGTCAGAAGATACGTAGATGAAGCAATTTAATAATGATTTCTTGAACAGGAAGGGAATGTAATATGGGGCGGGAAAGGCAAGAGTTGGAAACAGCCTGGAAAGTCTCACACACCCAGAGATAGCTAAACCTTTTGCTAAAAATGTATTTTGCTTTTTCTTTGCCCCCATTCAATGGAACTTGAACAACACAGTTGAGGGAACAATAAAACAAATGTACAACATAATAATTCTCTGTCGGACTAAACTCAGAGTGTCTGAGTAGACACTTGAGCGATGAAGGTTTTCCCAAAAATAAGAGTTCAATATCAATTTTCTATGTTCCTATGAATGCAATGGTATTGTTGCATCTATTTCACACAAGTCTAGTCGTTGAACCTGACAGACTACACTCCGTGATTAATTCCAGACAACAAACAGGTTCAAATGAGAACTGAGTAGCCCAACTGGAGATGCCCTTTCAATGGATATTGGGGGAATGTTGTTTTTGATGCCCTCCTATGATGAAAGGACAGACATGTGGCTGATGAATCCAGCTGTGAAAGTCCTTGCAAATATAGCCTTCATTGTTATTGAGGGTAACTGACTGGAATGATTATGTCATAGTTACCATTAACCTAAGCGTACTTCACTCAGCTCCCCTACAATATTGCATCGTTCAAGTCCCGAAAGTCCCAATCTGGACCTCCTCCATCAGTGAAAACAGTCACGCAGATACCCAGGTAATGCATTCTAGTTGTTTACTGATGTATACTTCTTTACGTGCGGCCATACTCTGAAAAGCATTATTTTGTTACAAGCTATACTGTGTTTTCAATGCGGTTATTGTGGAATGTGTGTACTACATAGCAGTACTCACTAATCGTAATTCCATGCTGGTTTGCTAGTTAGATGTGCATACTTGTTAAAAGAGTATTGCAGAGACTGTTTTGATTGCATTGAACATAGGTCACTTCGAATGAGTGACGATATGATTTTGAGTTGTGCATAATAACAGCGGCTAGCGAGGCATAACAATGGACGTGGAAGTGATAAGAGCAGAGAGGTCATATGAGACAGGGCAGGCAGCTTGCAGGTGTTATCTGAATAGCTACTCACCCATTGCCAGGGTTGGACTGGGACAGAAAATCGTTCCAGGCACCAATGAAACCGTGGCTGACAATCACATGTTGCATTTCATTATCATTCACAGCAGATTTTGTTAGTACTATGCAAGGGAGAGTTTTTGGTAAAATATGTTGTAAATAATGCATTTCAAAGCAAATTTTCTTAGTCCAATTTGTTAAAACTATGAAACTGGCCCACTCCGGAAAAAAAAGAGCCCGTTCAGGCCAAAAACATGGCCCGTACTAGAATCACGAGCTGTCACATCAGGCATTGCCCTATTGCACCATAGGCCAGACCGAGCATGCCCATTGCACACACCAATGGCTGTCCCATGAGTCATCTGCATTCCCACCTTCTGACTGCACATGCAGGCATTAAGCATGGCCACGCCACGGCAGTATCCTTGCCTGCATTTACAGTGGTATGAATACAACAGGAGACCATTTCTATAGTCAAAATGGAGACTCATTAATTTGAATGCTTTATTATTATTATTGTTGTTTTATTTAATAGATTCAACTGAAATTTCACTTTTGAGTTAATTGAAGATCACCTTAGTCTGTCATCTGTGTCCATTAAAAAAGGATTCATCATCTCCATGTGCGATTTTCTCTCGGAATAAAGTTTGTGCTCAAGTTAGATGCTTTCTCGTTCACTTCATGTCCTTAGCACACGCACTACACCAGGTGGCTTAGAAATGTGGGGAGCCTGACCCCAGGTATTCAGCATCTGTGAAGTCCAGTAGCCTCAATGAACCCAAGGAGCCAGCATTTGTGGAGCCTGCGAGCTGACGTGACATCTGGAGCCACCATCAAGTGTAAAGGCCAAGCATGGGCATCATTGGGTAAATGGTTGGAATGGACAACCTTTATTGGAGCTATTTTTATCACAATATGAATGTAGAGCATTGTGTGTCAAGAAGGATTGGTCTGATGGGGCTTCGGTTTCACACAATGTCAGTTCTTGTTGTAGAAGTAGGTGAAGATTGTATTCAATTATGTATATTTATTTAAATGTATTTGATCCTAAGAGAAAATTGGTCAGACAATTCTAAAGAAACACAATTGTATAATTGTGTATTATTAAACATGCACTCAGCACATAGGTCTGCAAGCAAGCCTAATTAAATGATTGGCTTTGACCAAATGAAAGATAATGTGAGTGGAAGTCCAGCTTGTCTGTTCAGTCAGATTTGGCAGGATTTATTTGGTGGGCAAGATTGGTGGTATCATAATCCTTTTCAGGAAACGCCTCACTTTAACAAAACACCTCCCCCTCCCACTCCACTGAATATTATAACTGGGTGGGAGCTACTGCTGATCTAACACAAACAGAACAGGCGAATCTAATGTTTTCTGACTAATCTATCATCCCCTGGGAGACAATACAGTTACCCTACAATTATTTAGGTTTTCAATGGGGTCCCTTTCCAGGAGTCTAGCTTGGTACTTCTTCAACATTGTCTAGGACCTACAATTCACGTGACATTTTTCTGTACAAGCCCACTCACATGGACGTGCCTTACAGTGAATTTCTATATGCAACCTCACCTTGCTTTTCAGAGTCAAACTGAACATTGCCTGGACAAAACACAAAGCTATACTTTCTGTGTTTACTCAGTTAAAAATGATGTAACCACCCAGCAGAGCATCAATCTAATATAGGTAAAGAAAACAAATCCCTAACAAACAGGTTCAATTGCGAGAACCTATGATTCCAATTTCTAGGGACCGACTTAGTACAATTTTATCAAAAAAGGAATCAACCACATACATTGTCTAATCATCATTGGTGACCTCTGGTTATTACAAACATGCAAACTCACGGGGGATGTACCACAGCATTCTTCTTCCTCTGTACACACAGGTACATGCCGCGAGAGCGAATGTGGACTTTGTTGCACTCGCAATTCTAAATGCGAGTCAAATATAATTACGGCGGTTCTTTGAGGCGTAATGGAAATATCCTCGTTGTGCAAAGCTTAAAGAAAGGAAATGAGGTTTGTGGAAGATTCTTGAATCTTCCCATTGATGCACATGTGAAGCATGGGTATTTAGGAAACACTCCACCAGAAAGGTCTACCCATTCTGCACCCATGTTTTGGGTAGTTTCATGAAACTGTGTAATCCGAAGTAATAAGGATTGGAAAATATTCCTACCAGATTGAGTTGGGTACTTTATCGCTACTTACAGCAGTGGTTGAAAGACAGACCACCCCCATGGAATCAGGTGTTGGGACACTGAATCTAAGAAAAGGATTCCCCTGATGAATGTCAGACGCAAATTGGTCTCTTTGACAGAAACAAGTTGGGTCTAATTGGATAACACAACAGATTTTGTTTGTAAATGTTGGATATATGTATTGTTGTGTTGATGAATTTCACTGTTAAATGGTGGTGTCTAATTGTACATTTAGGGTAGTATATGTGTCCTGATCCAACGACAGGGGTGCAATAAGAGGAAACTTTTTTGTATAAAGTGCAACCATTTTTATGAAAAATATTTTTATGTGGAAAAACAAGAATTTCTTGTACTAAATGAAACGTTTAATGACTAATTAAATAAAAAGCCGTATTTTGCATACACAACACTATAGTGAGTGTGCATGTTTGTAATAACCAGATGTCACCAATGATGATTAGACAATGTATGTGGTTGATTCCTTGTTTGATCAAATAAAACATCCAGCAGAGCAACATGCTTTACAACTGCCCAAGGATGCCCGCTATCTCCAGACGCATATTGTGGTCTTGTGGAGAAAGGAAACTCCCCAGTCTCCCCGAGAAGTATTTTGTTCCATCACAAAGTTAATAAGATTAGCAATATGGTTTTCAATTTGGCAACCACATTCCAATAAACACAAATTACAGATACAACAGGCTTGCAATCATGAAATGATAAACCATTTAATGTAAGTCTGGTGGAGGAAACAAAACAATCTTTTGTCTCTCATTCAAGGGATAGTGAATAAATGCTTTAGAGCAAACCAAATTACTGGCAACTTGAAAGAAGTTGTGGAAGCACCATCAGTTCTCAGTGACAGGACTAGCTCTAGCCTGAATGTCACGTCACAACAGTTGCTATGATGATCATCATTAGCCGCAGGAAGACTGACCAGATACCAGCAGCAAGGTGGCTCATACACTGACTGCTGTTGAAAGACGATCACCTTTGTATGGGCCCACTTGACCTTCATATGTCTTCTAAATCTCATACTGCAAAAAATAATGTTAAGATCAGAGGTCACAATGTTAGTAGTGCAATTGCACCTGCAGAGCTGTCTCTCATGAACATTTCACACTTTTGGTTGGTAACCAGTCCGAAAGACATGTTCCAGTCCAGGTGACTAGCCTCTAATGCAGAAGAAAATTAAATTAGAGGTCTTCCAAATCCCACATGCCCTATATTCTTAGTGTGTCACCAATGCTTAGAGCCTGCCTGCTAGTGAAGTGCACTACACATGTGCATATATTGTGACTTGATATGTACTGGAAGCCTTTGCAACAGGAAGACAGGTGCAGGGAGTCTCAGAGGTGTGTCTCCCCAATGGCAGAGACGTGTTGCAAGGCCTAAACAGGTTTGGGGATGTGTTGTGGAACCTGTGAGTCTGTGAGCAAGAGTTGCAGGGCCCGCAGTGAGGCAATCAAAGATGGACAGGTGCTAATGAAAGAGGGAAGAAACCACAGACATACAGGGCAGGGTGGTGCTTTGGCCATTATATTTATTTGTGGACATCTAGACAGCATGTCTCTGCCCCTTGTAAAAGATGCTAGTTTCATTTTAAAGACAGCAATTAAGTCTATACCTATCCAGAAAATGGCCAAATACTGCATTGGACCCCTTTGTGGCTAACTGAGACTGAACAACACCTGTGGCTCTATAGGAAATATGGAGGAGGGAAGACAACAAAACAAGGGAAAGGAAGGTGGAGCCACGTATTTGTCTTATTGTGAGGAATTCGACCATCCGCACAGGGAGAGTGAGCTTGCCTGGGCTTTTTTTGATTTTTAACAATGAAACTGAATGATGGGAGACCAACCTCCGAGACATGTGTGCGGCCATTCTGCATCCATTTCATCTACTTTGCGCACAAAACGCATAGTCACGTGTACTCCGGGAAGACACAGCCTACAGGTGCCACCTTCTCCTGTCATGTTCAACTGGAATGCGACAGCCCCAGGTACATCAAAACATCTCCAGCTATAAGCAGCCTAATTTAAATAACAAAGGCTACATGGATCTGCACTGCTTTTATCTACTCCAAATGGTGGCAGTGCATACTAACGAGATAATTGAAGCAAGCCTGCTGAGGGGATTGGTTGCCGGATAAGCAGCAGGAAAGGCGGGGCTAAGGTCCCTTTGGTATGAAATATGTCAATTTGAAGCTAGTTCCCACATCTCTGTATGAAAGGCAGTAAATGGCCTGTCTGGGTCCAGCAGCTACCGCACGTGTCCTTGCAGAGCAGACCCCCTTCAGATGGGAGAAGTATGTGATTTGGGGGAGATAAGAAGTCTGCTCTCGGCACATACTTCAAGGGAAACCTGCACTTTTACTCAAGAGTCACAGAGGGCTCACTTAACCAGAGAGACACTTTGATCTACAACAGACAGAAAGATGGGTGGGGCTTAGGTATGTGTTCTCACCCCTTGTCTATCTTGTTGCAGAACACTCTGGTCCTGACCTCATGCATAACAGAAGATTGTTGGTGAGGACCAAGGATTGGTTCATTAAGGTGGGCTTAGCCTGCACCAATCACTGGGGCCCATTTGGCTTTAAGGAGGGCTGAAGCCCTCACTTAGCAGATCATTTGATGACTTTGAAAGGAGTAAGAAGAAGGACTCATTTGGAGCTGGGCTAAAGGTACAGTCTACCTTACATCTTCTGCCAGTGAAGGTAATCCAGGTGTTCCAAGAGGGAAGCAAGATCCCTCCCCTAAACATCTCCCAGGGAACAGAGCGAGATACCGGACAAAGAGGACCTGTCCAGCCACTTCAGAACTGGTAAACAGCCAGCACACAGCATGCCCTGCTAGGGTCTGCCAGCAAGCTTCCTGGGTGGGATGTGCCAGAGAGTATCTGGACAAAGGGCAAGGCTGTTGCCTGCAAACACTCTCCTGAGCTTTGGCCCATCTGCCTTTAAAGGACACAATACCTGTGAAGAAGCTTAAAGGATTACCACACATGCATCATCCAGCATCCATTTTTTAAGAACATTTTTCAGAAAGTCGAGTCCTCGAAACGCATCCGTCTGCACTGCTGACTGTTGTCACGACGCAGTCACCAGAGCCGCCCGAGCCGCCTCGACCAGCATTCCAGATCCATCAACCAGCACTGAGACAACTATTCTTGTCCCTGAGCCGCGGCGGTGGAAAGACTGCAGACATCCGTCCAGCCTTGCTTGCTGAACTGCCTGGTAGCCACATCTGTCTCCCACCACTAACTGTGTCTCAAGGGCTGCAAAGTGCCCCGGAACTGCCTCGATGCTGTCGAGCACCAAGAACATCTTCTGCACCAGGTACATTGTGGTTCTGCCCCCTGGTTGTTCTCCGAAGGCCCCCAGAGACAGTTATGACCCTTTGCCCTCTTGGTGCTGGAAACAAATAAACTTGAACTGTAAGACTGATTACTTTACCAACTACCCTCCTGTCAGTAACCAGAGTGCATTCCTTTCCTTTGTGAAACTGTCTGTCCTCTGTGTTTCTTACATGGTGGGCTGTATTTTGTAGTGTGCTTGAACTGTCTGTTGTAGTAATAATAAAGTAGATATTTGTATACAACCTTGACTGGACAGTCCCTTTTATTATTGAGTAATGATTGTATTTTCGCTGTGTTGCAACTAACCAACCATCCATGACCTTGCAGAAATAAACCTGCCGTTATGTCCACGTTAACAACAATGGACAAGGAGACCTTATAATTCACTTGTATTCCAATCTGTTCGGATCCCTTCTGGTTTACTAGAGGTGGGGGTTGATTGATGTTTTAGAAGCCGATATGCATCCCTGGACCACTGGTGCCCCAGAAGTTGATAAGTCACACTTATCCAATGATGATACACCTGTACAGAGAAGGAAAAGTCAACATTAAGTGGACCATAGACTGAAACATTACTCTTATTGAAAGTATGGATGTTTATAAAAGTGATCATAAAAGTTCACATACTCCAAACGTATTCCTGTGTAACATGGACAGGATGTCAGTCGACATCATAGGTGTGACCCCAAAACGTCGGCCCTAAAACTGCTATTTACAGTGACTGCCATAAAGACACGGAAGACAATGCCATACAAGAACTATCCCTGGTGACAATGTAAGCATCTTATTAATCATCAATTTCAGAAATCAAAGTATAAAAGTATACAAAACCATCTACAGACCTCCTTGCCTTGCCTCTTGGGAATAGGGAGAGGTAGGACTGAAAGGGTGCGACCATCCTCACGTACTCACTTTCTGGCCTGCTCTTCTCCGACTTAGTAAATTAATTGCAATCCATAAAGGATCTTTTCTTTCACTTACAGAATAAAACAGTCATCATGGGATGAGACAGGTGAAATAGACCACCACATGGTATCACACTTCGAAAGGGAGATGATTTAAAGAGAGACACATTCATAAGAAAACCCCTTTCCATCATCTGTCACACAAGTCGTAAATCACTTTAAATTAATCGCTGTAGGATTTAGTAACACCAATTTCATTTTCAAAGCGTAAAGCAGCCACATTCAACCAGGGGTGGAGTGGTCTTCAGGGAGCACTGGAGATGTTGCAGTGGGCCTCTGCACCATGGGCCTCTTTTATGTGGTTACCCATTTCTGTTGCAAATTCGCTTGTTGGAGAACTCCCAACCCCTTCTTATAAGGGATAGACTTGCTCATATTGTGTAATATGGGGCCACATTGAAAAGCATGTCCAGGGCCTCCTTTGGTTCCCAGTCCAGCCCAGCTGAGGTCTAAAGGTGGCAGCAGGACTAAGTTGTGGATCAATGCCTTGCCCTGTGGCGGGGAAAGAGGGTTGGGGGGCCTTCTGCAGGAGGAAGGAGACGTTTATAGAAATCTCATGTTTCCCTTTCTTTGGCTAATGGCGTGATTCATTATGTATCAGCTCCATTTAAGAGTGGTGAAATTGACTGAAGGTTTTTTGTTCAAATCAATATATTTTTGTAACTAACACGGAGGCCGCATGGCATTTTACATGACATAAAACCCTTCCTTTAAATTTTGTTCATGAAGTATTTTTTTTTCAGTCAAATTTACTTTAAAAAAACATCCAGAAACTTTTAGAAACTACTCTTAACTCAGCGGCAAAATAAGATATTAATGTATGTGGAGTTGTCATTTTTGTACAGTTTTCAATTCAGAGGGCATCCCATATTGTTTTGTTTTTGGCAGTGTTTATGCTGAACTATTTTACAGTAAGCACATGGCTGGAAACTGTCTCAGACACTGGTGCAGTGAATGTACTAACCCCCCAGTCAATTTGCTGCGCTCTGTGAATTAGCCACGGCTCTGAGTGTATCGTTGCAGCCAAAGTCACTTTGCTTATGTGTTCTGTGAATTAAGCCCATAATGTCAATACAGACCCTTGGACATGCAACATGTCGACATAATACAATGGCCCTCATTACAACACCCGCGCTAAACCATGGCGCTATTAGCACCATGATTGGTGCCGGTGTTGTAACGAGTCCGCCATGGTGAAATGGGGAAATAACGCCCCATTCCAAGGTTGGCGGGGCGGTATTTCCCCATTTCCCCATGGCCCTTCCCCATTCCCATTTTTGCCCCATAGGGCTCAATGGGAATGGGGAAGGCGGCAATTACGGTACCGCAAATTGCGGTACCGTAATTGCCTGCAAGGTCCCTTTGCGGGTCCCCACTTTAACGGCTGGTCCAGACCAGCCGTTCAGGTCGTCGGGTCCTGAAAAGGTACCTCGTAGTAAGGCGCTAAGTGGTTAACGGCGCCGCAGCCTTTTACGGCACCGTTAACCACTTAGCGCCAGGGTCGTAATGACCGCCACTATTTTGTATTTTATTTTTTTATGAGCAAAGCGCAGACCTAGCTCGAGAGCGGCGGAGCGCTGAACAGAGTGTGGGTAGCCAGCATTTTCTCTGTCATCGTTTAACAGTAGCGCAGTACTTGAAGGTCTGTGCGACGGTATGTTGTCCATCGGAATGAGTCCTTGGTCAGGTGTTGTTGAAAGAGCCATGAATAATAAATCAATCAAATTGGGAACAATCAAAGAGCGGCCAGCATGTCATCCTGCAGTTAATCAATGCAATCTCTGCTGGGGCTGCTAGGATAGACAGAAGCAATGGAAACAAGATGTATGTGTATTGCATGATTGTTGAAATATCTGCTGAAATACTCAGGACTCCTGGCCTTCCTCCTAGTGCTCAGGCAGGAGCCATTTTCCCTAGAGAGGACTGTGGGCAATCAACCAGAACAGTTAATGCACAGTCTTTCTATACACATATTTTTAATAAACAATGTTATGCCCCCACTCCTCTCACGGATGGTATGTGGCCAATTCTTTTCGGTTTTCTGCAGGAGAAGCGGCAGACAAATCATGCGTATTAGAAATATGTCGGCCTGTTTCACAAAGTGTTTTTCAAAAAGGCTTTGTGAATCAGGCCCTTATGCCTGCTGATAGAAGCCTCCCTGATTCCATTCAAGCGAGGCGTGACAGGAGAAAAAATGGTCAGGAGAATAAAATTCCTCTGCCCTCTTTTATGTCACTGGTCACAAGTGTTACTGAGGCCAACATACACATGGCCTTTAAGCTGCTTATAAATACCGGGGGAACGTTCATAAAGGAAGTCAAGACAGATCTGATGTGTACTGAGAGCGCCGCTGCTGAAAAGCTCAGTTATCGCGAAATGTCATGTATCCACGCGGGCTTTAAAGGCCCGGCTGCGAGGCTGCGTGGAAACCTGCACGACACAGATACATTGGATGGGTCAATACAGGAGCCATTTCAGCTCACCTCATATAGGTAGAGTAGATCTAATAGATGACATGAAGCAAAAGGACACACACACATGATGCTTGGATATACATATATATACCTGCTTAACTGAAGCTACGTGTAGACCTGCAGAAATAAAATAGGAGTAGGATTCAGCATATGGCAGGCCCTGCAGTGAGGCAAACCGCTGTGAGCACAGCCATGTCTATATGGAATTGAACTGTTTGCTCTGGGCAAACATGGGGACAAACAAAAGAGATACGAGAGCAGTGATCTGCACTCCAAGGGTGCAATAAAACATGTTCTGTAGCACTCAGGGCACATCTAGGCGGAGCAGTAAAGTTGGCAAAGGCGTAATCTGCTGATTATTATAACTCTCTACGAACTCGCGCCTAGAAACACTTGTGTACAGACGCCTTATAAAAAACGTATCATATATCATAACTACTGGTCGCTTGAATCCTCTGTTTTGTATGCTCTATTAAGGTCATCCTACTTCCTGCAATTGGGCTGCTCCATTTGGTCAATTGGGTCAGTGACCCCTAAAATCAGATGCTTGCATCCACAACTCGCTGAGACTATGCGTGATTGTCGTTCTGCGGTAGCTGGTGTTGGTATCTCTTTTGATGCTTGCGCAGAAGCACAGCGCATGTAACATTCAAGGTTGATGGCTGACGTATTATGAATGAATCTTAACCCCCTGGCAATTGCTTATAGGCAACCTTCCATGCCAGGCATGCCATTGTGTTTCAGCTTGCCATACCATTACAGATGGTAAAAAAAAAACATATGCAAATCAGGCTTAGACGTACCACCCAAGAAGCAGCCCAGCCCGAACTGCCTGCTCACATTAATTCTTTGCAAGACCACAAGCAACCACAGACATGTTTCGACCTCATTGGGCATCTTCAGGAATATGCAGCTTTGGTTTTTAAGCACAGTAGGCTCGGGACCTAAATCGGGGCATACCTGTCTAACCCAGGGTGACAAATGGACAACTGGAGGTTGTATTTTATTGTATTGTTTATTTATATAGCGCCTATACACCAGAAAGTGTTTCAAGGCTCTCAAGGCAGGTGGGAACAAGGGGAAAAACAACAGTCGTTCAGGGCCCTTGAAACTCTGAGACGATAATAGTCTTTACAGGCAGAGTAAGTGCGTAAGATACATTTAACATTTGAGACATGATTTGTAAGGACATATGTTCTTTTGATATATTTCTGTGTGTGTGTTCATGCATACATGCTGTGATGGCATGATGTTGCAGATGGCTTTCTTTGCTGGATAGTATATTACTCATCTGCATGGTTAAATGCAGTGCTGTCAGCTTGTGAATCTCCTGTCATGGAGTGCTGTATTTTGTTGAGCATATTCCCCATTGCATGCGTCAACGGTAATGTGCATGAGCAAATGTAGGCAGTGTGTGCATGCGTTGGGATTTTTGGTTTATGGCAATTTCTACAACTTGTGTGGCATGCTTTAAGTCTGTTTGACCCTCGTAACCACTGCACGCCGTATTGACCACTGCTACATTTTATTGACAGATATTTTGGGCATTGTGTGTATTCATATTGGTCTGCTTCTGTCATGCATCCCTTCAGCGTAGGGCCTAATTGTAGAACAAATTGAACAGTCAATTTTGAGATATTAGGGGTAAAAGAATGATGTGTCTGCCTCTATGGAACTCATAATGCAAAAAACTATATTTTTGTTCAATAATCAGTTTAGGGAAAAATATGTTGCTAAACATTCACCAAATTGTGGCAAGCGCACCATCAGCACCCCCAGAACTGTTCAGAGGAGAATTTCCTAGCATTTCCGTGCTGGAGCACCCTTGTGGGCGGGGCCAGACTGATATGCAATTTGTTATACTTCTCTTCTGTGAAGGGTCATTGAGATAAAGCGTGGTTGTTGACCCTCCCGAGTGGAAGAAATTCCATGAAACAGGTTATGTGAACCATGTACATTCTCAGTAGCGACGCCCCCACACTATTGGTGAATTAACATGAAACATCTCATGTGTTTTGCATGTTTGTAAACAAACAGGAATTTCATCTTCAGCACAGAAATAACCTTTACTTTTCTGGAAGGCACGACTGAGCTTGTGACGTGCATTGGTTTGACATGATTTGAAACACTTGTGTATAAGTGCGTTACAAATGCCATATCATATCATATCATGGCCAGACCAAATGAACACTTCGTGTAGCCTGAGACCAGGCCCTTCATTCATACTTTGATGGTGAATGTTGGTGTAGGTTATCTGTTCACTTGCAGGATATTGGATACAGAGTACAGTAGGGGAAATCTCAATGCAAAACACATAGTTTTTCAATAATCATTTGAGGCATGAAAATGTTGATGAAAGTTCGCCAAATTTGGCTGGTCAATTTTATAGGCCCTTTAGCCTTGTTCAAAGGAATGACAGGTACTGCAAGCTGAAATTAAACTGTCTGGGAGGGGGCCCAGAGCAATGCAGCGGTCTTTGATTAATTCAAAGCCTTCCAGCCATCACTTTTGGTTATTTAATTTTGTTTTTCAAAACAGTATTATTCAGCCTGTTTTTGGTGAAATATTTCACACTCGAAAAAGTGCACAAGAGCAGTTGAGGAGGTATGTCTTTGTCAGGACATGTTTTTAAAAGCCGTCTCTGTTCGTTCATGTGTTCAGTTCCTGACTTACACTTATAAAACATAGCTAGCCCTTGCTAGGAATCACTACTTCATAAGGTGCCCCGCACACAGCACGGAATCAGCACTCATATTAGTGTTCTACTTACCAAAGCCAACTGTGGCTCCCTGTACATACGTCTCCTTCTTGGCATATTGGCTGCATTCAACACATTGAGGCATATAATATTGGTCCTCATTATGAGTTCTGGCGGCGTGGCTAAAAACGGTGGTAATGAAGTGGTAACAGTTACTACTGCATTACCACCACATTGCCGCACTGCCTAACTATGGGTTTGGATGTAAGGCAGAGGAAACACCTCCAGTGGAATACTGGTGGAAATTCTTCTGCTTTACCACCCTAACATGGGCCAATTGGCAGCTGTAGTTTCACCAAAATCCCCATGGATTCAATGGTCTCCAATACATGGGGACTAACCCCACTGACCAGGTTTACTACTAAAATACCGTCAAACTTGTAATGAGACCCATATATATAATGTGCTGCTTGATTGTTTGGAGGCAAATACACAACTTCACCGGAAACTCTTTCCAACACAGCCGAGAAAAACGCGTGATACTAGGGAAGATGACCTCACAATCCTGAGCAGCACCTTTTGACATCCTGCTGGTGTCCGCCCCCAGCACCCCACTCTTCAGTATCAAGGTCAAGCTCTTTGTGGGTCAGCTATGAGACCATCACGTCTTCTTTTATTAATTTAAATTAGAAAAGGACAGTCACCTCAACCTCAGAACATTCAGATCTGATTCTGCATCTGATTCTGCATCACCGGCTGAATAGCAATTTGCTTCCTCACCGAAGGACTGCAGGCCATCCACATCTGGACACATCTGGATAAGTCAGAACAGACCCAGCCTTAAGGAATCAAAGGTGGAACACCTCGTCCTAGGCTCCAGGCACCTGCTACACTTGATCGACACTTTGCACATAACCGTCACGATTTTTGGCAAGCAGCAGCCCATTAGAAAACATCCTGCAACCTGCCCCCGTGGGGAAATCATCCTTCGTCAAACTGAAACGCAGGGCAGATATGCCGCCGTTCACTGCCGCAGAAAATCCCTCGGTGGTTATGGCTTTCCTGAAGCACGGGTCTACAAGCCCTCCAGTACACCACAATGCATCATTTTTACAGACTTCAAGGAGTGAGTTACATATTATGGGTAGATCCGACACAAAGTGCGCTTGGTGTCCTAAAGTATGGTGAGGCTTGCTGCACCACCAGAGCCTTGAGGCTCTACTCCCAACCTCAAAAGGTAAATATGAGAAGAAAAGACACAGTGGATCTGGATGATTGCGCTAGCCTATAAAATGATGTAGCAGTAGCAGTGATGGGTTATCAAACTTGAATATAAATCAAGTTGCAACAACATAAATCAATGGATGCGCCTGGATAACAACACTTTAATTCCATGTTAACGGCACTATAATTCCATGTTGATCAACAGTTCAGCCCTTCAGCCAACACATGTTTCGACTCACTGGCCCTCATTACGAGGTTGGCGGAATGGGTTTACCGGCATCGGTAATGGTGCCGGTGCCAGTAAACACATTCCGCCCTATTACGAGGTCTCCTCGCGGGACCCGCAATGGGCACCTGGTAAAACCAAGCGTCCTTCCCGGGTCCCGCAAGGAGACCAGGGAACTAACAACGGGCCCGTTGTAAACAGGCCCGTTGTTAGCTCCTTCCCCATTCCCATTGAGCCCTATAGAGGCTCAATGGGAATGGGGATGGACCGGGTCCGGGTTCCTCGGATGAAGAATTACCGGGTCTGCCAAGGTTGGGATGGCCCGGAAAGTCCTCATTTGAGGAACCCGGGCCCGGTATGCCGAAGGAGGCAACCATGCAGCTAAATGCGGCATGGTTACCTCCAACGTGGTAATGAGGGCCACTGTCTTTGTCAAGGCAAGTCTAACTGCTATAGACGGCCTGATCAATATGGCTCAAGATTCTTTCCAATGGTAAGTAGTGTTTTCGTGAGTGGGGTGAGTCTGTGTTAAGTACCCACCGATATGATTGTACTGGTATATTGCAGTGTTTAACAGCACAGTGGCTGTGTTTCCATATATGGCCTCAAATGGGAGGCGTAGCAACCCGGAATTATTCGTAGTCGTAGCAACCCAGAATTATTCGTAGTCTACCGACTTCAAGGGAGGAAAGAAAAACCTGAAAACAATCCCAACTGCTTTTACAAAGATCGGAAACCTATGCTACAAGTGCTTTAAAGGAACCACACCTCGATAGCACAAGAAAGGAACACATGGCTATCTTATGAGCTGTGGGTAGCACTGCACTGCCACCAGATCTTCCCAAAAGAGTCAACTCTGACATGCATAAGACCCCACCCCTCATGCTCTTCGGTGCATTTCTGAAAAGCCACCTTCTCTAGCATCCTACTTCATAATGATCTAGACTCCTGGCCGCCACCAGGACCTCTAACAACAGCAATTGAGGTCAGCCTTGTCTCGAGGACAGGTAAATGCGGAGATGCCTTCCGACTACCCGCTCACACTCTCACCACACTGTAAATGTGGGACCCAATTATCCTTGAATTCTTGACATTTTGTTAACAGGCAACTAGATTGTGATCAACTGCTTCCACCGCCAATATGTAACCTGGTGATCTATGACTCTATGACTGATCCATTTTACACGGAAGAGACAGGCTGCTGCTCAGGCGATAGCACAAAAGACGCCTCAAGATCTGCTGTGAACTAGGCAGAATAAATATGTGTGCCACAGGGATTGGAAGAGTACAATGGTAGATATGACCCAAACAATGTTTGTACTCAGTGAAAGAGACTGGAGGCAATGTTTCCTACTGATTCAGGGCTATTTATTATTGGGGCCAAAGATGAATAAATACATCGATTTTTTCCAATTTCTAATTTCATAAAAACGAATGAAAAGCTCAAAATCAGCAATAGCCAGAGACAAATTTGTAACTATACCAAAACAAGCAAAGTTGCAACCAAACACCTGATCAACCTGTCAGGTGTCTTAAAATCGCGTCAAAAATGGCAGTGAATACAAAATATTGTGGCAAAAATGCCATGTAAAGGACTACCCCACAACCCCTGGACCCATTATAGCATTTAAGGGTAGCAGGGGACACCCGCGCAACCTCTGCTCCCCTTAAATGGTATAATGGTATAATGGGGTACACCTTTACCGGATCAAACCAGAGATTTTTTTTACCAGCAACATTTTTGCCGCAATTCTATTGCCTGATACCCCTGTCAAATGGGCTGACAGAGGGCAATAGCAGAGGGATAGGTGGACAACATCTGACAAGACCTCCCTAGATGAAGTCACTGGATGTGCCCACCTACAACACCTCAAGGGGCCAATGCACAGGCGGCCAATAGGAGTGCCCTTTGAGCAGGGCTAGTAGGACCAATACAATGATTTCCTGGACAGGATTCTAAATGTTCCATCTTTACATGATATGGACTATTAGTGCACCATTGCCTTATTATTAAGCAGACATTGTGGGAAGCCCTTGCTGTCCTCATTACTCATTTACATCAGACCAAAACAGCCTGAAATAAAGCAACTTAGAAGCCGGGGAAACAGGAGTAAATCCGTCACTAAACTTTCCATGGGCTTGACTCTCAAAGTGGGTGCTTCTCTCGTTAGCCTTCACGTCTGTGGGTGCTCCTTTAAATGACGCTACTTTGCATATGAAACAAGGTGCAATCAGTGTGCCACCAACTTCCCTATTTGCACCGAGCAACATTTTCGTGCATGTGCATAGTGTACATGTGCAGCAGAGGTTACGTATATGTTTCGCGTGCTCGTTACCCAAAAAGATCAATTTTCTATGGCCCCCAAAAAGGCTTTGCTTCTGCTGGCACATCCAGGATTACCCGGGCACCAAGAAGATGAAGCACAGGTCATGCAGCGGTCAGGTCTAATATGGCGGGGGTGGCAATTCTCATAGCAGCATGCAATTATTGATACACAGTGTCAACTGCTGCAAGTACTGATGCACACAATCACAGGCTGTGACACTGATGACAGTCTTAGATCTTACAAACCACAATCAACCTCCTGGCCGACCAATTCAATGCAAAACACTATGCACATACTGGACACACTAGTAGCACGCATGACTCTGTATATACAAGCCTGTATTCAGAAAGGATACCTTTCCATAAAGTGGCAAATCTGCTGAACAGCATTATAAAATACAAAATGCATAATAATGGAAACAAATATTTAACAGTACAAATTAAATAACAATTGCATGTATATATTTGCATCTTAAAGACTATTACAATCAAAAAAATGCAGTAACTAAAATTAACTAATGTTGCAAATCAACATCCTTTAAAAAAAACAAGCATTGGCAATGCCCACAGTTTTGGCTTTTGTGAAGGCATGGGAAAGGTATTTGCCAACATTGCCTCAGTGTTACTACCTGGCCATTGATAGTAGCAGCCGTAAAATGGTGTGAGTACCTAGGCATATAATAGCAGTGTCTGGCGCATGCTTAATACTTATACACAAGCCAAAACTATTTGCTTTGCCAATGTGTGTGTTTAACAGGACTTCAGTTAAGGACACGCATAGTGCTTACAAACTGAGTGGTTCAAGGTAAACATGGTTAGACATTTTTATTACCCCAGTAGTTCGTTTACAGCTCCAATTTAGTCATGAACTCTCTGAAGGCTGCTTTGAAAAACACTGGCAGGCACTTTGAGCACAACATTTGATGGTAAGGCATGAAAAAGCTGGCACGAAGAGTTCCCAGGATGATGTGTTGGGGGAGGCAGGAAGTTGGTGGGCATGGCCATAGGGATTAACATGTCCATGGGCAGTCAATGGTTGGGTAAATAACCAAACAGCACCTACACACTGTGTGTTCCTCTTCATATGCCATTTCTCCCTATCTGCAGGCTAAAGCAACAGTTTTGGCTAATAAGTTAGCCAAAACAAAAAAACTGCTACTCTTTATTGTTGCTTTTGCCTACCTAATAAAGCAGACCTTTAACAACTGGACACCCCTTAAGTGATGACGGCTGTGTATGTTCTTCCTAAATTCCCATAAGAAATCACTGTAGGCTCCGCCCACTCTAGCTCTTATGATTTGAACACTGTCATATGCCACACAATCCACTTTACATACAGTAGTGGTCCGTCTCGTTCATTCATAACGGTTCATATAAATGGAGGATAGCACAGTGGCAATGCGCTGATCTTAGAAGTAAGATCACACAGTGCAACAGAGGTTTGAATCCCCTATCCACGCTTAGAAACTAAACTCGGGCACAGTATTAGGTGCTTTATAAAAAAAAACTATTAAATAAAATTAATAAAGTCATCAGTATACATACAGCAATACACATCCGAATGTCTCTCATGCACAATCACACTCCAGGTTTTTGACACGAGGACACCTGTTGCTTTTATTGCACAGCTCACATCATAAGACCTAAGTGCAGCACGTCTCCAGTCACGCATGATGATCGCCATGGAGGGCAATAATGCTTGCGCCGTCCAATCACCACTCTCAAACACACAGCCGCCATTATTGACTGGCCTGGGAGGGCGTCAATGATCGAGCTACAACTCCTGTAATCAAAGGAAACAGATTGACCCTTCAACCGGTCGATTATCATGCGTGCAATCAGGAACAGATGATGCCCAAATCCCTCCTCCGCCTTTTAGGGCATCAGCTGTGCTCAAAAGGAATGATAGGTGCATCGATTGAACAGCTTTCATTCACACACTCATAACATCTTTGAAGCACTCTGCTTGGGGGAGCATGAGAAGGGGTTCGGGGAGATGCCAAGCACAGAATAAAATGCAGAGACCAACAACTGGAAAATGTGGGGAAAACTTTACAATGTGTATTTAGACCTGCAGTGTTTTTAGTCATGTCTCCTGTGCGCTACCACCGTTGTGGTCTCCAAGCAGAGAGGCGTGTTTGTTAAGTGTAATGTGCCACACATGGTTTACCAAATAACTCACATCAGGTCTTGAATTGCAACAGGTAGAGATAATGAAATGACGTCATATCTTCTTCGCGTCTCTTGAAAGCGAACGAGATTCTCTCTCTCTTGCTTCGTTTACCGATTCATTGTTAACTTGAGGGAGGTTCAAGAGCAGTGCACACTGTCTTTCGTCCACCTCAGGCGACTTGGGAGAGGGAGGAAGGAACACAGACAGAAACAGAGGTGAATGAGCAGGAGGTTGCCTCTCTCTGCCATTCTACAGCTTGGAAGTGAAAATGGACCGGCTTGTGGCATGCTCCTTTTTTATGATGAATCAATGCTGTGAGGGAGTTCCCACTTTCTGTTACAATTTATCATTACACTTTCAGGAAATGACACTTATTGTTTGCATGTCAAGTTCTGGAACAAGGCACAGTGTGACTGCAAGGAGCCCGGTACTGAAAGGGTGAATGCACATTTATATTAGTTCTAGCAAAGAGGTCTAGCTCTCTGCCAGAGTACTTGAAGGTATGTATTATAAGGGCTCTTGTTAATCAGCTGCACAGAGATGAGGCACAAGTGAATCATGATGAAAGCTCTGTTACAGTGGCAGCCATTTTGTAGAAGCATTTGGAATTGTTTACGTAGGGAGAGTTGTTGAATGCTGCTTTTAAGAGCTGCTTGGTTTCCATATTGCTTTGTGCATTGGAGTGTTTTCCACTTGTGTGCTGCATGGCAGTGTGAGTAAAAGAATATATAAACAAAAATCAGCTGCGCCACGGTGCAAAGAGTGTCCTTCCAGTGGGCCTTTGCACCAATTTAACTAAAGCAGTGTTTTCACCAGTGCCACCTTGAAATGGTAGGGCAAGCTTGACAATGTTATTGCTACTTGGCTTTGTCAGTCTGGTGATAAAGTTATAATGTTGCATGTGTGTTTCATGTCTGTACGTGTACATTTAATCGGTAATAGTGATGCATTTTAGAGAATGCGTAATTTCATCATGCTGTAGAAGAGCATTATTGTTATGTGAGATTTACAGGCCGATTCATGGAATAAATGTGCACCGAAAATCCCGGCGCAGAGGGGCCAATACGTGCGCTGCGCCGAAAATTAGCGAAAAGCGCAGGGAAACCAGCGCACGTCGATTCATGGAAGTCCGTGCGCAAGAAAAGCAGAGGACGTGCGCTGAAAAAGCGCGCGGCGGAGGCCGGCGCACAGGTCAACCAACGTCGTGCGCCACGGCCACTGCGCTATCACTCCGAGCGCAGCGCACAGCTCTAAAGTAGGCGGAACACAGGGCGGGACACTCGGAATGGGGAATAAAATGGGGCACAACACTCGGAATGGGGAAGAATGTGGGCGGCACGGGGAAAGTATAGGAGGCAAGTGCGCGGAACGCCCACACGCTCGCATACAACACGTATTCATGGAATAGAATAGGGCAAAATAGCGCACGCTCAAAGCAGCGCACAGGCACAAACAGGCACAAACACGACCGCCACAAGAAAGCAGGCGGTAGCGTCTCTGCGCCTGCAAGAAATGTGCGCTAAAAGGTGCGCCAACAAATAGCACCTATATACAGACATGATCAATGTCCAATACTGTGGCCCTCCAGGACAAATGACGTACAAAGGGGTACCCACAAACACAGACACGCGCTGAGAGAAAAAATAAACGTGTGCGTGCATACCGGGGTGCGCGGGAAGTTGCACACGCGATATGGCCGGGTACGTGGATTACAGGGGTGCGCGGGAAGTTCCACACGCGATTAGTCAGGGTACGTGGATTGCAGGGGTGCGCGGGAAGTTGCACACGCGATATGGCCGGGTACGTGGATTTCAGGGGTGCGCGGGAAGTTCCACACGCGATTAGTCAGGGTACGTGGATTGCAGGGGTGCGCGGGAAGTTGCACACGCGATATGGCCGGGTACGTGGATTGCAGGGGTGCGCGGGAAGTTCCACACGCGATTAGTCAGGGTACGTGGATTGCAGGGGTGCGCGGGAAGTTCCACACGCGATATGGCCGGGTACGTGGATTTCAGGGGTGCGCAGGAAGTTCCACACGCGATATGGCCGGGTACGTGGATTGCAGGGGTGCGCGGGAAGTTGCACACGCGATATGGCCGGGTACGTGGATTGCAGGGGTGCGCGGGAAGTTCCACACGCGATTAGTCAGGGTACGTGGATTGCAGGGGTGCGCGGGAAGTTCCACACGCGATATGGCTGGGTACGTGGATTTCAGGGGTGCGCAGGAAGTTCCACACGCGATATGGCCGGGTACGTGGATTTCAGGGGTGCGCGGGAAGTTCCACACGCGATATGGCAGGGTACGTGGATTGCAGGGGTGCGCGGGAAGTCCCACACGCGATATGGCCGGGTACGTGGATTTCAGGGGTGCGCGGGAAGTTCCACACGCGATATGGCCGGGTACGTGGATTTCAGGGGTGCGCGGGAAGTTCCACACGCGATATGGCCGGGTACGTGGATTTCAGGGGTGCGCGGGAAGTTCCACACGCGATATGGCAGGGTACGTGGATTGCAGGGGTGCGCGGGAAGTCCCACACGCGATATGGCCGGGTACGTGGATTTCAGGGGTGCGCGGGAAGTTCCACACGCGATATGGCCGGGTACGTGGATTTCAGGGGTGCGCGGGAAGTTCCACACGCGATATGGCCGGGTACGTGGATTGCAGGGGTGCGCGGGAAGTTCCACACGCGATATGGCAGGGTACGTGGATTGCAGGGGTGCGCGGGAAGTTCCACACGCGATATGGCCGGGTACGTGGATTTCAGGGGTGCGCGGGAAGTTCCACACGCGAATTGGCTGTGTGCTCCCAGGCATTACCTGTACACCCTCCACGGCCCCTGCAGGCAGCACACACCACAGGGAACTACCCTGCACACCTGCTCATGTCTCCCACCACCCCCACCCCCCATCCACCAGGGACACCCTCCACCAGGCCCCCACCCATGTCTCCCACCACCCCCACCGCCCACCCCCCAGGGGCACCCTCCACCAGGCCCCCACCCATGTCTCCCACCACCCCCACCCCCCATCCACCAGGGACACCCTCCACCAGGCCCCCACCCATGTCTCCCACCACCCCCAGCACTGTGGGGAACCTGCCAGCAGGCCCCCACTCATGTCCAACCCATGTCTCCCACCACCCCCACCCCCCATCCACCAGGGACACCCTCCACCAGGCCCCCACCCATGTCTCCCACCACCCCCACCCCCCATCCACCAGGGACACCCTCCACCAGGCCCCCACCCATGTCTCCCACCACCCCCACCCCCCACCCCCCAGGGGCACCCTCCACCAGGCCCCCACCCATGTCTCCCACCACCCCCACCCCCCATCCACCAGGGACACCCTCCACCAGGCCCCCACCCATGTCTCCCACCACCCCCAGCACTGTGGGGAACCTGCCAGCAGGCCCCCACCCATGTTCAACCCATGTCTCCCACCACCCCCACCCCCCATCCACCAGGGACACCCTCCACCAGGCCCCCACCCATGTCTCCCACCACCCCCACCCCCCACCCCCCAGGGGCACCCTCCACCAGGCCCCCACCCATGTCTCCCACCACCCCCACCCCCAGCACTGTGGGGAACCTGCCAGCAGGCCCCCACTCATGTCCAACCCATGTCTCCCACCACCCCCACCCCCAGCACTGTGGGGAACCTGCCAGCAGGCCCCCACCCATGTCCCCCTGGCCCCAGGTCCTGACGATACACAATCATGGCAGTAATGGCCAGCATACCCAGCACAAACACCCAGGCAAGGATTGCATGCACCCACATAGTGAATGCAATCACATGACACAACCCCAAAGGCAAGTATGCAAAAGAACACATGTCCGTCACACACACATACACAATGGGTGCAAGTGAATGTCAAAACCCATATCATGACATGTAAGAAACCAAAGAGAAAATAACACAAGTGTAAGATAATATAAAAATGTATTAAAAACACAAATCAAGTAAACCAATAAAACATACAACTATGTGGCAAAGTAAATAAAAGGTCCATGTCCGAGAACAAAAATGATAAACCAAAAAACAAAGGATTAAAAAATCAATATAATTTGTCCAAAGCAAAACCATGTAGTAGGAAATCAAAGAAAAACCATTACGTCATGGTGTAAACAATAAAAAAATTAAAAAATGTATCTCCCAAAATATAACAATATATACAGGAATGTTCCAGGGTCCATGAGCCCAACAGCACAAATGAAACCTAATACTAACTAATAAAATAAATATGTACAAAAAAGTGGCCATTGTCCGAGCGGTCCAAAATAATAAAAATAAATAAAGGAAACCTAGCACTAACTAACTAAAAAACTATATACAAAGGCAGCGGGCTAGTCCTGCGGCTCACTTGGTGATGCTGGCCAGGGCATCCTCGAACTCCATGTCAATGTCCTGGAGGCGGGACTCTGTCCTGGCCCCGAGGTCTCGCAGGGACAACCCCATGTGCTCACCAAAATCCCTGCGAGCCTCCTCGAGGCACTCAGCCCGCCTCAATGCCCGACGCATGGAGATCTCCGCCCTGGCCATGGCGAGCCGCTCCTCTTCCGCCCGCTGCCGCTCCGCACCTATCCGCTGGCCAAACTCCTCCCACACGGAACACACCGCCATGCCAGGGTTGCCCTGCCCTCCGGCCGATGCCTGCCCCTCTGATCTTGATGGCCCTGAGCCATGATGCCTCCCACGTCGAGCCCGCTGCTGCCTCCGACGCCACTGCCTCTGCCAGCACGACGGCATCCAGGCTGATGGTAACCACCGACGCCGTCGTGCACGTGCCCTGCCCGATGATGCCGGCACATCTTCCATCTGCTGGGGTCCACTTGCTGTGTCGTCCACCCCTGCTGGACCTCCGACTCCCAACTGTGGCAGGGATGGGATCCCCACCGAGCTGGCTGCATTGGTCGGGGCAGGTCCACAGGGGGCCATGGTGGCATCTGGGCCGGAAGACGGCAAGGAGAACGACCGGTGGATAGCCTGCACAGAGGAGGAGAGGGCCGTCAGATTGGCCAACACATGCAGGAACCCCCCGAACATGGCCGATCCCAATTGGGCCACGTCGGCACGGTGCACTTCGTGATGACGTGCGTGCTCCTCCCGGGAAGCACGCACGTCATCACGAATCACAGCCGTGCGCATCGCGACCCCAATCAGGACCTGCTCCACGCGGCCAGGGGTTCCCACGGCCGCAGGTGGAGGGGAGTCAGTTGACATGGACATCCCCACTACCTGCGGACGGGCCTGGGACGGGGCATCCCTGCTGGTGCATGGTGGTGCACTCACAGGGTCAGGGACAGCGACATGCACAGGCACCTCCACGGTGACCTGTGCTGCCTCCTGCCCCTGGCCCTGGACTGCACCACTTGCACCAGCAGGGATGCTCCCACCAGGCCCCATGTGTGCACCAGTGTCGGCCTCCTCCTCCTCTGTGCAAACCACCAACCTGGATGGCTCCTCACCGTCTCCCGCCGTAGCAGGCCCCTGTGGGGGCTCACCCACCCCTTCCGCTGCAGCCGTGGGGGCATCCCCGCCGCCTTGCTCCACAGCGCCGTCTCCGCCCTCTTCTTCACTAGCCGCTGCGTAGAGGGAGACAAAGGACACAAGCATCAGGCTACTGTAAAATGGTCCCCTAGACAGGAAGCAATAGCAGATGAGCACCCCTGTCAAAGTACACTTCCATCATGTCCCTCCACAACACATGGGTCAGTCCAGGCAAAACACACACAGTAACAGGCATGGTGCATGCCATGCACATTTCCATGCATGTCCAATTGACTCTTGAAACATTCAATGATATGTAACTCACATGCATCATGGCTCATGCATATCACATGCACACACTTCACCTCAGTCACATCCATCTGGCCCCAAACACAACAAACACAGGCGAAACAAGGGTTAGTTGGGTGCGTCACAGAATCTGTGCATTGTCACACACATGTGTCATGCATCCATGGCATGCACAAGTCACAGACACGCAGGTCAGGCACACAGACATGGCTACCATATATGTACCTGGCATCAGCACCCATCCTTCACCCCCATCCATGTCCAGGTACAGAGACTGGCATGCTCTCATGTCCTAAATCTGCATAGGGCTCCCCATGCCACATTTCAACACATGCAACAACCATGTGGGTCACACATCACTGGTCGCACATGCATTACCATGATGTCCCTGCACACATACATGCATACATGGCCCATGGCACACATACAGGCAAGTATCATAGAACCAGCACACCGCAACATGCCCTGTCTCACACAGTAATGCTTGCACACTTACCGCTCAACTCCAGACGGGCCTCCCTCTCAAGGACCTGGGCGTGGAGCGCTGGGCGTACGCGTTCCAGGACCCTCTTCTGGATGGAACTCATGCGGCCCCGGCCCCCCTCCACGAGGCGCCGGGCCTTCACAAGGGTCCTGGACCTCAAGTCCTCCCAGCGCTTCTTGATCTTCTGGACGTTGCGGGTTGCCACCCCCTCCGCGTTGATGGCAACCACACAGTCGGCCCAGATCCTCTCCCGTCCTTCCTTGCTGGCGCGGGACGATCCAAAGAGGGCATCATACTGCCCCAGGACATGCTCCACCAGGACACCAACTTCGGTGGCAGTGAAGCTGGTGCCCCTCTGCCCCTCTGGCCTGGGGTTGCCACTGGTGCCAGATGTCGAAGTGCCCGACATGGCAACCCCAGAGGCAGGTGTGGGTGGGCAACTGGGTCCTGGGGCTGGGCTGTGGAGCGATGTAATCCCAGTTGGGAGTCTTCAGTTCCAGCAGGGGTGGACACAGCAACTGGACCCCTGCAGATGGCTGATGTGCAGGCACCAAATGGCAGGGCACGGTGGCAGCAGGCAGGCAGGCAGGCAGGCAGCAGCAGATAGCACGTGGGAGGCTGCTCAGGGCACTGGGGGGGCAGTAACTCGGCCTTCTGGGCAGGAGCGTGGTGTTCCGTGTGTTTTCGGGTGGCCAGCTTGATACGGAGCGATTTGGCACGTGAAATTCCTGCACGTCAGCGTGAAATCCGAGGAAAGGGCCTTAGCGCGTAAGTGCGTCAGCACGCATACGCGATTCTATTGGACCAGAGTCCCTCACCGCCTAAGCGCGTCTGACGTGATCCGCACGGGCGTTCCCCACTCAGCACGTGATGACGGAGCACACGTGGAAATACTGCACGTCAGAGTGTCATCGCGTGTAATTGGCCAAAAGTGCGCGTACACGCGATTGGCCAATGTACGTGTATTACATCGCGTGTAATTGGCCAAAAGTGCGCGTACACGCGATTGGCCAATGTACGTGTATTACATCGCGTGTAATTGGCCAAAAGTACGCGTACACGCCATTGGCCTATGTACGTGTATTTCAGGGGTGCGCGGGCACTTACACACGCAAGTACGTCAGCGCACCTGTATGCCTGCTGCGTGGGAATTTCCACACGCTATTGGAGTGGGAACTAGATTCCAGGGGTGCGAGGGTCACACGCTCGCCTAGAACACGCGCAAGGCATTAATTTGCGCACTTATCAATAAACAAGCCAGATGCCAGGATGAACATACCGTTCCTAGCAGCAGTGGCAGTGGGCTACCAAAGGAGGAGGAGGAGGAGAGTCAGGGCCAGAATATTCACACCCAGAACCAGCCTATTCGGGATGCCTGATGACCAGGTGTATGGGAGGTACAGGTTTCCAGCACACATCATACTGGACCTGGTCAGTGAGTGGGAGGATGACCTCACATCACCCACCCTGTGCTCCCAAGCACTCAGCCCCCTGCAGAAGGTCCTGAATGTACTGCACTTCTTGGCCACTGGATCCTTTCAGCGGACAAGTGCCATAGTGGGTGGTGTGTCACAGGCCACGCAGTCACGCTGCCTACACCAGGTCTTGAACATCATCACTGCACGGCCATCAGTCCGCAGGCACATATATCTCCCCAGGACTCATGCAGAAAGGCGGACGTGCATCCAGGAATTCTATGGTGTGGCTCAATTCCCCAAAGTGCTTGGTGCAATTGACTGCACACATGTGGCTCTACGTCCACCCAGGGCAACAGAGCACATCTATAGAAACCGCAAGCACTGGCATTCCATCAACGTGCAAGTTGTATGCAATGCCAAGGGAATCATCACATCAGTATATGCCAACTATCCCGGGTCCACCCACGACAGCTTCATCTACAGAATGTCTACACTATGCCGGGATCTAGAGGCTGGCCAGCATGGAGATACATGGCTGCTTGGTGAGCATGAATGCCACTGCACATGCATGCATGTCAGATACTGGGTCATGACACAACACCACTAATGATACCCATCACCACCTCCGCAGGGGACAGTGCCTACCCTATCAGCCCCCACATGATGACCCCAATCCGGAACCCCACCACGCCACCCGAGGTAAGGTACAACACAGCCCACATTGCAACACGGGGCATAGTGGAGCGCACATTCGGAGTGCTGAAGTCACGCTTTCGCTCCCTTGACCGTTCTGGCGGGCAGCTGTTATATGCTCCCCGAATAGTGTGCAGGATCATAGTGGCAGCATGTGTCCTGCACAACGTTGCAACACGCCGGGGCCTGCCCGTGGACATGGTGGTGCCCCCACATCCACAACCACATGCACGCCCGCTGCGCATGGGAGGGGAAAGGGCACGGGGGGTGGCAGCCCGTACGCAACTGGTGGCCAACTTCTTCACCTAGGAATCACAGTGCTGGCTAGTGCACACTGCTCTGGCACATACCATCTGACAATCAATGATGACACTACCTGACAATGTCACAAAATTACTTGACAATAAACTGTCAGATACACATCAGCCTGAGATTGTTAACATGGAAGTGTCACTATGTGTGCACCCCTACCTACACATACACCAGCAATGCATCACAACGAAAAGACACAACTCCATCAATCAAATATGCATTGCCACAGGCGATTCACTACATGACAACATTGCCATGTCACCCATTCCCTTCACAGTCCCGCCACTGAGGACACCATGTCATGGTATGTGAGAGCAATCAAACTGGCCATCACAACATGACACCGGTGTCACAAATAGCAGTGCCCCAAATGGAACATAGCCGCACTTGAACAGCTAACCGCGCTGGAGCCACTACTACACACCTGTGTAAGAGTAATTTCAATCAAATTACACACCAACCCACCCTGAAGCCCACCCAAACAAGACACAATGCATGTAATCAATGGTAGTCTCATTACCTGATTCTGCTGGTATGTCCTCACCGTCCAGATGTACAGTGATGGCGCCACGCAAAAGTGTCAGTGCACATCTACCGACATGTAGTCTGACTCCAGAGAGTATGCCCGTGTGAAGAACTGTGTGAAATACCTGCAAAACATGAGCAACATATGTAAGTAGAGGCACATATCAAACCATCATGCATAGTTAGGTGCAACAACAATGTACACTATGAATGTCTACACAGTATTGACTATGGACTGGCCAACAGCTCATGGGAGTCCAATGTCACCGTGTAATTTGCTGTCACTTGGGCACACCCTTTGCAAGCCCATGGAAACGGAAGCAGGAGGGGTGTGGATGTCTGCTACCCAAGCATCGAAACCAAACTCAGGACAAGCCTGCATGTGCCCAGCCACAATACAGTGTATGCCCAGGTACCCACACAAGGCAACACTCTTGGAAAAGAAAAAAGAAAATTGAGAAAAAATGGCCATGAAAGGGCCGGCGGGGGGGGGGGGGGCACCTATGAGGTCCGAGGACAGGATGCACGCCACAATCCACCTGTGTGGATCATGGGAAACTAAAACACCCCATAGGCTCGTGGCCCACACGGCTACTCTGTTGTGGGAGATGAGTCGCTATCGCTCTGGCCAGACCCTGCAGCTGACTCAGGAGGTGGGGGAGCTGCCTCAGAAGATGGTGTGACAATGGGAGGCAGCCCACGCAAAGCACGAGTTTGCTCCTCCATGGCTGCAAGCAGGCGGGTCTGGTAGTTCTGGTTCTGGGTTATAATCATGCGGAGGTCCCCATGCAGTAACTTCCGGGATGACCTGACCTCCGCACGAGTTGCCTGCATCTCGGCCGAGAGCGTCCGTGTCAGACGCTCCAGCTGCTCCTCTGTCCTTCTATGGGATGAAGCCTCAAGCTCTAACAGGGTCGACCTGAGGTGATGGAATTCTTCCCTCAGGCCTTCCCTGTGGCGCTGGGACTCCATGGAAAGTGATTCCCTCAGAGTCGCCAGTGCCGCCCGCCTGTCCTTGTTGGACGCCAACATATCCTCCCTGTGTGCCTGGCAGATGGACTCTGTAGCCTGCTCCAGTCGCTCCATCAGCCTTTCTGGGGGGACAATGGAAGTGGCCACCCTATCCATGGCCTGTGCAATCATCTCGGATGATGCTGCCTGTTGGTTGGCCATACCGTAGATGGATTGCTCCCAAGCGGTATTGCCAGGTGGCATACGGCCACCACGTTGACGGGCACCACACCTGCCTGGGGCAAGGCGGACTGCGCCTTGCTGTGCCGGCAAGGTCTCAGGCTGCAGGACTGCATTCCCTCTCTGATCTGCAGCCCCAGGAACAGGATCAGAGATTGTGTGGTGTGGCCCTGCATCCGTAACCACCGCAGGCTGAGCTGCCGACACTGACATCCCCATTGAGGGCAATGGCCCGGCTGCAGGTGGGTCGGACAGAGGAGATTCTCTCCCAAGAACACTCACCTGCGACTGCACATAGGTGTCATCCTCCGAGTCTACACCTGAATACTGCTCGGGGGAGGAACCCCCAGAGACACCCCTCGACAGCACGACCTGCAGCACTTGTGGGTTTTCACCCACAAACACACCACGTCCCTCACTTGTGGAAGGTCGGCCCGGGTTGCCCTCCTGGGACGGCTCAACCACCACATCCCCAGCATCAACAAGTGCTTCGTCCCCTGCAAAGACATGAAAGAGAAAAATGGAAACAGGCATTAGCACCATGGCATGCAACAAGGGCTGATGAACAACAGAGGCAGTAGTTCTACGACACATGTCCCACATGACTGGGAGACCTCCTATGCATTCACCATCACTGGGTCTGTAGGGGAGGCTCAGGGCATACAATGTACAGATTGGAGAGCAACGCCTGCTCACCATGCTGCCTAGCACTGCCATCACACATTGGCCGGTGATTGCCATGTCAAAGGCACATGCCATCACACACATGGCATGTGACATAGCCACCAAGTGAAGAGGGAGAGGAGGGCAACTTTTTTGGATTTCTACCACTCTGGTCCTGACATTGCATCATCACATCAATAAGTTAACATGTTGTACATGGATCTGCTAGTCCAAATTGGCCACGATGCACAGTGCCTTGTCTACATCAACAAAATGCAGTAAACAATGAGATTCCACCTCCCCATCACCTGTAAAGGAATCATATAGCATTCGTGAAGCACCGGTCCAGAAATGTATGAAGGTACAGCGGAGCACTGAGGGGTGGTGGGGCAGTAGGGGATGCCAGTCAACAATCCTACTGGTGCTGGTGTCATTCATGTCACGCAAGTGCAGGGGTGGGTGGCACAATGAAGTGCAAGGGGAAGTGGCGGCTGGAAGTGCTGTACAAGGTAAGTAGGACTTAACGTCAAGGGCAGATGGTGTTAGGCGCAGACAAGTGCTGGGGGGGTGGCCTATAGGGGTACAGAGACAATCATGCAGTGCTGTGGGCTCGGAGGGGACAGGGGAGGTACACACTGCATCTGGCTCGGCAAGGTCCTTGCAGATTTCTATGTGTCCTGCAGAGTTGTCACATGCCGCAGATATGTGCCCTTGGATTGGGGATCTCATCTTGGTGAAAAGGGTGAGGCGCTATTGCCTTTGGAGCATGTGGCAGGCCAGTTTGCCAGAGGATGAGCATGATGCAGGACATTCCCTCTCTGCCACCCGGCACCTGTGGTCTGGGTTCACAAGATCCGAGTCATGCCAGGACTCTGCATTGGCATGGGGCTTCAGACAGGTGGTCATGACCGTGGCAAAGACATCCAGTGTACCTGACATAGAGTGGAGCATGGAGTGGGCCCTGTCAGGATGGGAGTGAGCCTAAGGGGGAGCTGGATGGGGGGGAGATTTTGGCAGCATGAGCCTCGACTGACACACACTTCATGGGTTGGAATACCAAGAAGGTGTGTGACAGTGGTGAGGGTGGCTTTGCCTGTGGGGTGGTGAGGGTGAGCTGGGAGGAGAGGAGAATGTGATCACTCCAGGAGAGAGGAGTGCAGAGATGGACGGAGAGGGGAAAGTCAGATGAGATCAGAGCATCAAGAGTGTGCCCTGCAGAATGAGTAGGGACAGACGGGAGTCTAGAGGGTGAGAGGGAGTTGCTGAGGTCACAGAAAGGTCACGTGGGGGGGTCAACAAGCATGCAGGTGGATGCGTACAGCAACAAGGAAGAGGATTTCTGTGTCTGGGGACATGAGTGAGGAGGAGAGGTGAGGACACTCAGAAAGGAAGTAGTACATTTGACCAGTTTTCCCAGACACAGTACGCACAGTTTGTGAATGTCAAGGTGTGGTAGAGAGAGACGTCACACAAGCCATTCCAGAGTGGAGTAGGTCTAAGTAGGAGTGACAGTGGCAGGAATACCCTCAGGGAAGCCAAGGGCACACCCCCCCTGCACAGTAGTGGCGGGCCAAGGAGAGGGTCTCCTGAACATCAGGTAGGAGTGTGTGAAGGATGCAGACAGAGCTGGCCATCAGACATGTTTCCATGAGACCAAGGATGTCAAGGTGCATAACCTCATGTAAGTGACAGATATCGGAGGAATGCCTGATGCAGCCGCAGTGAAAGGAGTGTAATTGTGGAGGAGGTTGACAGCCTTGGAGGACTTACGGGGAGTGCTAGAGATCAGAGGTGCAGCATGTGTAGGAGTTGGAGTGGGAGGCGGAGAAGGATCATGGGAGGGTGCAGGGAGGCAGTGCAGGATTGATGAGGAGAGAGGAGGGGGGACAGCAGGAGAGGAAAGGAAGTTGATGAGATGTGGCTAGCATTTCTCAAGGAGAATGAGGTTGGCCTAAAGGCCTTGGACTGAGATGCTCCCATTACCATGCACATCAATTGTGGCCTCTGAGGATTGGAAGGAGGCCAGGAGTACACCCCAACGGGTCCCACCATTGATGGTGGAAGAGGAGCAAGGAGAGAGGACAGGGACCATGTGAAGGGTCTATGGGACAGGCAAAGGCATGTATGAGCAGATGTCAGTGAGAGTTGGCTTTGAGTAGGCTCAGATGCACTTGTCAGCAATAGGGTGGGTCGCATTGGAGGGCAGGGTGCCCTCATTTGACTGTTAGCAAGCAGGTGTCGTGAGTAGGGCACGATGGTCTGAACTGTAGAAGTCAGGGAAGATAGACCATGAAGAGCAGCATGGAGTGTGAGGGAATGGGGCTCGAAACCAGACGGTACCAAAGCACACAGGTAGGAGGTGGATGTCAAGGCAACATCCACAGTATGACAGCATGTTGGTTGGCATTTATATACAGAGGACGCATTAGCATGTGGTATCATTGCATGTCAGGCATGTGAAGATGAAACTTGATTGGCTGGGGGAAAGTATAGGAATGGTATGTAAGACATCAGATGAATAGACAGGGGAGTATGTGCAACAATGTAGTGACAAAATGACAATTCAAGGGCAACTTCCATGGTGTAGGGCCATATGTGCACTGTTGCCAGTTGGGATAGTGCTGTGGGCAGATGGTGTTGCACTGAACATACTGGATGAGGCACATGGGTGCCACTATCAACTCTGCCACACACCCCCTTGACAGGCACCCAACATGAATGCTTCACACACACACCATGCACATGGATAATACACACATGCATGTGCACTCACCGGATGATGCCTCGTAATCAGGGAGATCTCCCACACCTTGGAGTTGTCCCTCGGTGACGTAGGATCCAGCTACGGACTCGTGTGGTGTGAGTTCTATTTCCTGTGCTGGGGACCCACCTCCAGTCACCAAGGTTGCGGCATGACTTGAGGCCAGCTTATCCTTTGCCCTGCGCTTAAGGTCATTCCAGCGCTTCTGGCAATCACTAGCTGTGCGCCTCACTACTCCAAGGGCACTTATTCTGTCAGCAATGGTCTGCCAGTGTGCCTGGCGTCTGGCATGTGTGGTCTTGGACCCTGCAACGATGACCATTTCCCTATCATGATCTGACACATACTGAACAAGTGCATTCAGTTCGGCGTCTGTGAAGCTTGGCTTCCTTGATGGGCCGGACTGTGCAGCCGTGCCTGGGGAATCAGCCTGTGCCGGACGTGCACTCTTCCTCTTGCGCTTGGAAGGGGGTGGGGATCCAGAGTGTCCTACGCCGCTGTGGACACTAGGGGCAGGAGCCGTGGTGGACTCAGTACTGGGTGTGTGGGATTGCACACTCAGCATGGGAGTAGGTGCAGGCATTGGGGGTAGTGGGATGGGGTCAGGCCTGATCTGAGGTGCATGAACTAGGACCGACACAGTCTTGGCAGGGTGTATGAGAGGTGGGGTGGATGGAGCCACACCCTGGCTACGGGGGCCAGCAGATGACCTATCTGGCATAGATGCGCGTGCCCTGATGACACCAATGTGCACCGGTGCACGTGCAGTGGACCTGCTGACCTGGATGTCAGCGATGGGATCACCCTCGGACAGGTCTGCTGCCACAATGGGCTGGTCCGACAAGGGCTGATCAGGGTTGGTATCAGCCACATGACCCTCAACTGGGGGGGGGGGGGCATGGGTGTCCCTGACTGGTCCTCCAGACTGGGGGGGACAGGGGCACCCTGCAAGTCACAACCACGTCCCCTAGTGGATCCTCCACGGCCACCACGTGTGGCTCGGCCACCTTTGCCACCCTTACGGCTTGCACGCCTCCCAACCATGGCACTGATGTTATTGTGCGTATGGGAGTCGGTGTGCACAATTGTCCTGGGCAATTGGGTGTCAAAGGGGTTGGGTACCAGATGGTATTCGTACCCTAGTGCAGTGGCAAGGCTATATGACACCCCTGGGGAAAGATGACGGGTCACGCAACGCACAGGCACCCCAGAAAAGTTAAGGAACGTGCACAATACCCCTCCTAGACCACGTGTGCTGATGGAAAACCCTGCACTACGCTGTGGCATCCAGTAACACAATGAACGTATGCGTGTCACACGCAGCCTAGAATGACCTCTGAAGGGGTAGGCTACACACGGGGCAAGCACAGAAGTTAGATACGTGCGTGACTCACCGTCTGCCAGGTAAAAGAGCGTGAAAAATGAGCGCGTTTGGTTGGCAACACCCCCGCCAAAAGAAGATGTGTACGCTGTCTGAGGAGACAGGACAACAGTAGAAGGGGACACTGTTTGAGGGAACAGGCCCAGGTAAACCAGTACAAGAGGAAAAAGAGAAAAAGCTGTCAGAGGTAACAGGGAGTACGAACTGGAAACGCCGTGAAGTAAATCGCTTGTGAAACGACAAGAAGTACAGAATTCACCCACTCGCTCTCCACGAAAAGCACGTACAAGGAAATGGTGTTCTACACTACCTTATATACAGGCCCACACGTACAGCGTCACTTACGGCGTGTACGTGCTTGGCCCATGTTCACCAATCACACGCTTTGTCACTTCTGCGTGTGGATCCTTTTTCACCAATCACACGCTTTGACACTCCTGCGTGTAGCTCACTTTTCACCAATCACACGCTTTGTCACTCCTGCGTGTAGATCCATTTTCACCAATCACACGCTTTGTCACTCCTGCGTGTAGATCCATTTTCACCAATCACACGCTTTGACACTGCACGTGCAGGTAACTATAGACGCACATATGCTGGTGACGGGTTTTCCCGCGATTCGCTGAGTGTGGGGTTTTCACGTGCAAAATCACTCCCTATCAGGCTGTCCACGCGTTCAAACACGAAAGACCACGCTCCTGGCCAGGAGGCCAAATTACAGTCCCCCAGAGCCCTGAGCACGCTCCCACCTGCCATCTGCTGCTGCCTGACTGCCTGCTGGCCACGTGCCCCACAGTGCTGGTGGGTGGGGGTGGTGGGAGACATGGGTGGGGGCCTGGTGGAGGGTGCCCCTGGTGGATGGGGGGTGGGGGTGGTGGGAGACATGGGTGGGGGCCTGATGGCAGGTGCCCCTGCACTGCTGGGGGGTGGGGGTGGTGGGAGACATGGGTGGGGGCCTGGTGGAGGGTGCCCCTGGTGGATGGGGGTGCAGGGGGACATGATCAGGTGTGCAGGGTAGTCCCCTGTTTTGTGGGCTGCCTGCAGGGGCCGTGGAGGGTGTACAGGGTACACCTGTGAGGGCCCACCCAGCCTATTCGCGTGTGATAATTCCCACGCACCCCTGTAATACACGTACCCTGGCCAATCGCGTGTTGAACTTCCCGCTACCCCTGTAATACACGCACCCTGGCTGTTCGCGTGTGATAATTCCCGCGTACCCCTGTGATACACGTTCCCTGGCCTATCGCGTGTTCTACTTCACGCGTACCCCTGTAATACACGTTCCCTGGCCAATCGCGTGTTGAACTTCCCGCTACCCCTGTAATACACGCACCCTGGCTGTTCGCGTGTGATAATTCCCGCGTACCCCTGTAATACACGTTCCCTGGCCTATCGCGTGTTCTACTTCACGCGTACCCCTGTAATACACGTACCCTGGCCAATCGCGTGTTGAACTTCCCGCTACCCCTGTAATACACGCACCCTGGCTGTTCGCGTGTGATAATTCCCGCGTACCCCTGTAATACACGTTCCCTGCCCTATCGCGTGTTCTACTTCACGCGTACCCCTGTAATACACGTTCCCTGGCCTATCGCGTGTTCTACTTCACGCGTACCCCTGTAATACGCGTTCCCTGGCTGTTCGCGTGTGATAATTCCCGCGTACCCCTGTAATTCACGTTCCCTGCCTAGTCGCGTGTAGAACTTCCCGCGTACTCCTGATTTGAAGATTGCCCGCTTTGCTTTCCTTGTTTGCCTGCCCTGTGAAGTGGTCCAGGGTTAGCGCAGCCCTTAGCGATGATTTGGCGATTTTGATGGCTTTTCCTTGCGCGAGGGCGTTCTTGGGGGCGTTACTGGCGCTGCTGCAGGCTCGCTGCGATTCTCTGCGCCACGGCTGGTTTGGGAGCATGAAATCCATGAATACGCTGTGCGCGGAAATCAGTTTTAGCGCACGTGCCTGGCGCAGACTATCGCAGGCGCACGCTGTGCGCCAGCCGCGTGCGCTACTTGTGCGCTGGATTCTATGAATTACCCTATCAATGTAATAACACACGATAGTGAATGAATCTACGCATACTCTTTATATAAAAAACAATAATGTATATATGTGTGTATGTTTGTCCAGCTAAACAAATCCACACCGTTGAACCCACGTCAACCACATTTACCATGTATTCCTCTTTCGTCTGGGGCAAGATTATTGTCTATGTTTGGATGCAAAATCTTAAATGCAAAGACATTTTTGGATGTTTGTGTGTATGTTTGTCCTGCAATACAAATCCAAAACGTTGAACCCGCTGCTCCCAAATTTTGCATGGATTCCTCATTTATCTGGGGCAAGATTGTAGTCTATGTTTGGATGCAAAAAAATCACTCCGTAGACACCCTCATTTACTGATGCTCACCCAGATTCACTACAGTAGGTAAAAGAAGGAGGCAAAATTTGGAAAAGTGTCTGAAGCAAAATGTTCGGTGTGTTGGTTATTCCTTTGAAATGTATTACTACTGTATACAGTTTGAAAGTGTTTATTAAAGCATTTTTAAAGGGAATTTTAAGAAAATGACATTTATATCACGCTACTCCAAATATGGGAAATTGCAGGGCTACAGTTTACTTAAGTTCAATCACAAGAAGAGAGCACAATCAATCCATTTTTCTTGGATACTTTCTCAAATGTGCTGAAGCCATTGAGTGACTGAAAGATGCCGCACAAAAAACGAACATCATTTGCAAATGCTCCATCTGATGCAAAGTGAAAATCAATACCAAGAGCTACAGAAACACAACGACAAACAGCAGCATGGCTTGCTGACCAGAGGACAAGAGCAACTTTCTCCAGGGCACATGAGACATCAGAGCAAACTGAAGCAATTTCATTGTGTGCATGCTAATTCACGCAATGCTGTTCATCGCCTCCAATCCCCTTGTAATCTATATCATGTGAAGATGTAATGAGATCGAAGGAAGTAAGTCACATTGGCTAATCAAAATGCCAGTGATTTAAGGGCATGCAAATCAGACTATGCTGGTTTACTGGAGCATCAATGATAGGTGTTGGTCAGAGAAATTAAAACACAAGTAAGGTTTTCCAATAATAATGGATTTCAGCAGAAACAGACAGTATATGTTCTTCATTGGCCTTGAATGGGCTCTACAAACTTGCTTATCTGTTCCTTGGACAAACCCTTTTATATTTGATTTCAAATTAGTACCCGGCGAGGGACAAGGAGATTGTAACATGCAATCTCATCGGCCATCGCCGGGGGCGTTGTGTTCCAAAACGCAGGAGCGTTTCGGAACAGAAAATAAATGCTCTTAGTACCCCGGTTTTACAGGCCAGGGTACTAATATCAATAGGCCCTTTGCAGGGGGGCCATTACCACTTCAGGTAATGCCCCGGGGCCTTTGTTAAAGTCCTCACTTTGCACGGGCCTGTAATTATGGGCTCTGGGGTATTACCTGAGCAGGGGGGACATTAATAATGCATGCCCCCCCTGCTCGGGGCCTATTGCTTAATTCATTTACTGCACTCAGATAACCTCTGACTGCTCAGACACGTGTTTCAGCCTAGTCGGTCTTCATTAGTGAGATGCCTCTCTAAGCACAGTGAGCCTGGTGCTGGACTGCCCAAGTGGGCGAGAACAGACTGATATGCAAATTGATATTTATCCACTGTGAAAGGTACAGTGAGCTAAAACGTGGTTGCAGACCATCCCAAGTGGGAATTTACCCGGAGAACAGCTTATTTGTCTATGTTTATTCTCAGTAGAGGGACTCCCAGACCTTTTGCATATACATTTTAGTAATTTTCATAAATAATTGTCAATAAAGCAGTGCTTTGTATATGTTTAAAATACCAGCACGAAAAAGGTAATCCAACAACATTTCAGGGGAATTGTTGCTGTTGTAGCATTCTGTTTGGGGGCTGCAAGAGGTAATTGTAGATATGTATGTCAATTTCCTTGTTTAGTTCTCAAAGACCCAACTTCCTTTAATCACCCTAGTGACTACTAGAGAAAGGTCAGCAGCAATATGGGGATACTCTGCTGCCTCCCTCCTTCAAAAGGAGGAAGCCTGCAAAAGAACTATGTGTAACCCCTATCAGAGACCAGTATCCCATCTCCTTTGTTCACTGCGTCAGGCCTCGCCTATCACCTGCTCAAGACCCAGCAGCAGCTCCAGCTTCATCATGTGCTGCAAAAAGAAAGAACCGAGGGACAGTGCCGCTTTACACCAGTTCCCATTGGCTGTGACCTATTGGCATCAACTCTCATCACAGCCAGGTTCCCTGAGCACCATATGGGGTGGACTTATCTGAGGGGTGAGCAATCCCCTTGCAATATTTTGTTATCTCAAGCACATGCAGAGAGGCAATCACTAAAGCTAACAGAGCATCTTCCTAGAACCTAGAATCTGATCGGCACACATTTTGTAAAACAAGTCGAGGTTGGAATACATGGTGAAAAAGACTCACAATACCAACAAATACAAATGCCATTGCATGCCAAAAGCGTTGTCAGTACCATGCCAGCCTTTTTTGTGTATACGCCTTCTCTCTTTCACTGTAGCATTTGCTTGACCACATGGTGGGGCTAAGGCACTTCTACATGGTTCAAAACTATTAAGTAAGAATATATTTTCATTCCTAAAGCTTGGAAAAAAGGATCTAATTGTTCACGGTACAGGTTGCTGCTTGCAATTAATTTGTCTTTGGACATGTTGTGCCCACCTTTCTTCCGTTTCTACTTGCAAATTAGACCAACCATTGATGAAGCTGATAATCAGAAACCAAGCACTAGGACGAGCCAAGATGGTGGAGCCTATGGCAGTTCAGAAGTAGGACATGAACACTCTGAGGACATGGTTAACGTGATTTTATTCAAGTAAACTATGGGTGGTCCCTGCCTATGTTTCTAACTAAGGTGCTCCTCAGTCATTCATGAATGTTCATGAATGTACAAAGGAATGCGACCGCCATCCAAAATGTACCTGACTAACCCTATCACTATGAAAACTAACTTAGGTCCAGAGAAAGACTCCATTCTCTTGAGCGTAATTGTAGTAGTACAAGTTTGTAGGATTATTTATTAATACATAATCCGCAAATAGTCTTTCGTGATTTCCTGGATCAGTTGTTGTAACTCTTCAAATGGACTATTGAGTTTTCCCTCCTCCTTAGAAATCCCTTTTCAGCAATCTTTTATAAGATGTATATTCTTGGTTGCTGGTTTTAGCGTATCCTTGTAAAATACTATTGCTCTGGTAGAATTTCCCTTCTGAGCAATTATATTTCAGTTTGCTTTGACCTATGTGATTTCATACATGGTTCAATTGAATAGTTCCTCTGAAATTTCAACCAAGTCTCCCAGTCGTTTGCATTACAGTGAAGAAGGGCAACGGTGGCCACATGAGTGTACCCCACACCCTCGTTCACCGTAATGTGAGCAGGAGTTTCTGCGGTGTCCCCCGCTCCCGTCTCAATAAAGATTTGTTTATTTTAAAAAAAGCGGACCTTGCAGCACCGGTTCCCATACACTCAAGTGAAGGGAACTGGCATTGCAGAGTAATGCTGGAGACGGTGGCACACAAGGAGGTGTGCCGCCCACAGGTAAGTAAAGGGGCGGGGGGCAAGGGGATAGTCTCAAATGTTTAGGGGAGAGGAAACTGAAATTATTTTCGGTAAAATAATTTTCTGTCTTTTCTCCTTAGAACATTTCAGCTTTGGTTTAATCGTAGTAAATCACAGTAAATCATCTGTATCCACTGTTCTTCTCTGTCAATATTCAGATTTTCAGTAATTATTTCCTTTTCTCCTACGTTGGTACATGTTTTATGTCCGTTATGATTTGTATGTATTTTTATTACTATGACCGACATGGATTGTGCACAATAAGGATAAATAAATGACTCTGTATGTACTAAGAAAACGGGGTTGTGTATTTCTAATGATATATCGCCATTACAAGTAGAGTTCCGACTAGAACTGGGGTTCTGAGGGAGGGGTATATTCCCCATTTATAAGTGAAAGCCCCCCCGTGAACACAAATATAGGGGCCAACCCTTTCCTAGTAACCCCATGCCATAAACAGGCATGATTTATAGTTACATTTTAACCTGCCACTAGACTGCATTGGGTACACAATTATTGTAATATGATTTAGAGGGGCAGCTGATTAAAAAGCCACCTTTGCCTGCTAGAACCGTGTGTTCCAGCAGCTGCCAGGAATACATATGTGACCTTTGAACCTGCCCTGTTGCTAATGCAGTGCTGGTACTGGGGTATCAGCAAAGGCACATGTTAGCACTTTACAGTTTGTATGGAACATTATGAAAGGGGGGCGATAAGCAGACATCCCTTTCAGAAGAGGAATTACACCATCATTTTACTATTACAAATCATAAAAGGTTGAGCTATCCCACCTTCGACCAGCTGCATAGTACCATCAACTTTATACCTGACGGTGGCAATGATGTTTACAGCAATTGCCCAAGGTTCCCATGACTGCTGCGCCTCTGGTAATTGATAACCAAATGTTTTCTCGAATAACTCGGACCATTTTATTTTCTCCACTTCACAGGCCACACAGCTTTTTTAACACATCATTTCATCCACTGGTGGATCTCATCATCTCATCTTCCAGCATAATATTTACTGAAGCATTTTTAAAATCTGAGACTTTTAAGGCAAGAAACAACCAAACTTGGTATAAAAAAAAAAAGTCCTCAGATGCTTGTCTGTGAAAGGCTAAGAAATGTGGGTGTCTCGCTTTCCCTACCAAGAGCTATCGTCAGCCTGTATACTAGTAATGAAGCAATGGTGTGACGGAGCCTCTCGGGAGAAACAACTAGAGCATTCCTAGTCTGTATGAGTGCCAGGAAAAAAATCCCTATTTTTATGTTAGCAGATAATGCTATTTTTAATTCTAAAACACCAAGAAGTTGGGGCAAACAACAAAAATAAATTCTGCATTTTTTAATAGACAATGGGATGGTGCTCACTCTGTCAAAAACTAGGTTTATCGTGTTCAGTATGCAAAGGACACAGGAGCCTAAATTGCCCCACCTCTGGAGGGAAAACCAACAGAAAAGGTCACAGGCTATGCCTGCTTATGTATCTGATTCGATAGTAAGGGATTGTGGGATTGAACTAGAGAAATCTCACTTTAGGCTTGAGCGATCATGCAATGCCCTTTCTAGATTTGCTTGCATGCATGGCAATGGTGCCGTTATTCCTTCTGAGTTTATGTAAAGCACAAGCATGCTCGTCATCAACTTTTGGTGCTTAGTTGTGGGGCTATACAAATATGGCAAAATGATCAATAATTGAAAATAAGTTCAGAAAGGTGCTACTTGGCCTTCCAAACAGTATGCCAAATATACCACTCAAAATTGAACTTGATCTGAAAAGTATAATTTATAACACAAACCTTAAACCTGTCCTTCGTTGGCTCTCATTATGGTCCTCTCCCATGTTATCTACATTTATACTGCAATGCTGGACATCCTTGCTCAAGATGGGAGCTCGCAACTACCCTGGTGCAGACATGTTAAGTCCCTACTGAATCACCTAGACCTTATTGAGCTGCCGGTGAGTGCTAACTCTATAAACCCTATCATTAAGGATTGGTTACAGAGGGAGTATGCCACTTGGGTATTTAATTAACAAATTGAGAATTGCCAAATGTCCAGGTGGCTCTGTGAATACTGATTGTGTAAAAACTAACTGGGTTTTGAGGACTACCTGGACTTCATTTTTTCCAGATCTCTGTACATCAAGTTTAGGTTAGGTATCCTTCCGCTTGCAGATTTAGGAAGGTAATGTATTGCGCCTGAATCTGACTTGTGTACTTCATGCACTTCAGACACTGCAGCACTTTATGTTTTTTTGTCCGGCATATAGTGTCTTGAGACTGCTTTACCCGAAACGCTTTGCTAATTCAACATGAGATTAGAACTGTTGCAGACCCAATGACATTTTCTAAGTGTACTGCAAACCACACCGTGACTATACCCACTTCAATTTTCATCTACAGAGCCTGGTTAAAAAGGAATCTAGTGGCCACAGGATATTTGTGACCTATGCTACCAGCACCTCACACGACAGTCATTGGGTTTTTATTTTGCTGCATTCTGTTACTATTTTATGTATTATATTTTGTGTGTATCAAAATTGGATGTTATGATGTATTCCATGTAAACCTATGGCTGAAAGACTTATGTTGAATAAAGCATTGTGTGATGATGATGAAAGGTCTTGCCAGAGTCTTTTACTGGTGTAGCTTCTGCCCCGTTGGACGCTTTGTTATTTCATCTTAGAACAATTCCTAATGATATGCACCAGTGATGCTCTCAAACCTTTGATGGTGTCCAAAAAAGTGCGGTTTGCAGTTTGGTTTTCGAGAGCCAGATAGATTGTTGTCCATTTCTCCCCAAAGAATAAACCTCCCTTGTGATCACAGTGGGGTGCCAAAATAATTATGAAATAATGGGTTACTCTTAAAGGTTTATGCTGGATGTGTAAAGAACATTTATGAATTAAATTTGAAACAATATACAAATGTATACCAAATGATGCCTCTTAGTGCATGTCAGTCCATGGCATTGGTGGAAGACGAAAGCACCCCTTCATTGGTAGCTGGGAGTTGTAAGGAAGTTCTGGAAGGATATTGTCAAATGTAGCATCCTAAAGCACAATGGTTCAGAAACCCAGTAAGAACATTAAAGGGTCTCCACATTATATAGAGTTTTGTGAGTTGTCCCCAAATGCAACTCTATGAAAAATAACAGCAAATGATGCTGAATTTAAAGCGCTTTGGGCCAGTAAAATTGACCAAAAATTGGATGGGATTTAAAAAGCAACGTTTCAATGGATTGGGGTTCCACAGGGATATTTTGGGAAACTTAATGCAAAACAGTGCATATCAAAGTTTTATGGCCAGTATGAGAAGACAAAAAAAGCTAGACAGCAGCGAAATAAATCCCCGAGCGCAGCACCAGGAATTGTTTCAGGTGCCAAAATATTGTGCACATCCAACCCTCAGCAGTGAAGTGGTTAATGAGGACAATCACAGAAAGGAGAATAACCTCTGAGCATTTCCCCGATAAAGCTTGTGTGGCCAATTTACAAATGCCCATAAATGTCAATTTTCCAAATGCTCAACAACATGTACCCACCAATCTCCACAGACAGTGTCACCATGCTTTGAACAGGCAGTCTCCATAAACCAAAAACAGGTATACCAAGCCAATCAATGCCTAGCAATATGTATGGACATTCCCAGCACAGGTGTGACTGCGTTCCACATACCTATGCATTCTTCAACATTCTTCCTCCTCTTTCTTTCTTTCTTGTTTTCTTTTTTTGATTTCTACCTTTGAAGAATTACCATCTGGAAAGGGTGCAAAGCCCTTGCCTTGTGATTTGTATTAATACATAAAATGAAACAGGTGATTTCTCCTCCAAAGGATAATCTGCTGACCAGATCCCCCTTTGTCACCAATCCAGGCCAAAAGCATAGTGCTGTTGTTCCCTGCTGCATCAGTAGCCTGATCTGCGGCACCTGCTCTGCTCATGGCACAGAGCAGGCTTAAAAGTTGCAAGATGCGCACTCGACCGCTACAACGACAGTCAAGCCACTGCAACACAGGGGCAGCATTTGAGATATGACCCCTGTATTAAAGTTACAATGATCATGAGTGCCCGATGCTGGTGGCAGGATAATCTCTAAAAAGCTATGCCTCTCTTTAGGCATAGTGCATGGCACTACTTATGATCATGGCCACCACATCTAAATTGATATCGCACCTATGTCAGCTTCTGTGAGTCAGTTCTGCTGTTGAAGCGAATGTGTATTTGGGTCAGACAGACCAATACTACCAAACAGCAGGACAGAAACCTGAGGACCCAGCCTCCCTTTCACCCCCTTTCGTGAGGGCTAGTAACACCCTCCCCAAGAGACAGCCATACAGCAGACAGCGGTCCTGGGCCCAGGTGTCATAGGAGCACACCCATTCAGGAGAAGCAGCCTCATACCATGGTGTTGTATGTCTAAAGGCCTTTGTTTTCAGTAATGTGGGAAGGGGTGGGAGTGGGATTGGCAGGATGGCTCTAGTCACGGGGCAGAAGTCTTCCACCATCTTGCTTCTCGCTATCTCTACCTTTCCTGTTCCCTCCAATTCCTCAGGAGCAAAGCACTTTAGAAGTACTATCAACAGGGCTAGGAGCAGAGATTGGTCCACTAAAGCAGGCCAGCTTTAGACCAATCACCTGGAGATTTGTCCTAAAAAAGCACCTTGCCTGCTAGATCTAAAGCGACTGCTCAATTCCGGGACCCTAACTGAATCACTGAAGGGTCACTAGCCAAATCTAACTAGGGTTACAACAATGGCATGGCCCAGCAAGCCCATGAACTGCCACCTCATCGATCGCACAACGACACATTCAAGATCACCACTTCGACGACTGTCATCCACCGACGAACCTGGCCAACTGTGAAACATTACTAGGACTGCCCCGACTTGCATCTTTGAAGAGCCACTGTTCGACCACACAGAGCACCCGCATTCTCCCCTACTCAATACCCACTTGCCGATGGGACCTCTACGATCCTGTGCACCAGAACTGAGCCTGGTCAACTTGCATTGACGCTCGACCATGGGTCTGACTGTGTCAGCCCACCAAGAACTGAATCCAGGCACTGTTGACTTTGAACTGCCCTAATGGTCCACTTGACCCTAAAAACTGGTTAAATCATGTTCGCTCCTGTTTTCTATAAGTTATCCTTTTATGGTAGTACCTTATGTATCCCCCCTGGAAGCGCTTCTTTCTCCAGTCTGTGTCATATTCTCTGTTCATCCATTGGGGTCAGGGATTTTGTAGTAATATCTTTGTTTGTTCCTCATGCAGATGGCATGTTTGATTAAAGTGTTTACATTTTTATAGAACCTTGATTGGACATTCCTTTTATTTTGGACTGTGATATTGTGTTGTTTGGTTCAATACTGGTTGGTTCACCTTCACACCCCTCTTAAGAGTAGTGCCTTACCACGGCCCATGCCATCACATAAGGCAAAGGAAGCATACCTCTCGATGGCCCCTGTTTTACCTTTACCATTGTGTTTGTAGAAGTGGGAGGGCTGAGTGGCCCTTTTTACCCCTACTCATCACTGTGCTCCTGCGAGGCAGAATCCAATTCGTCATAATACCCATTTCATTTAATCATTTTGCTTCCCTTTCCTCTCGTTCTCATAAATTGCATTGTGTTGCTGGTTGCAGAACATCACACAACAATCGAATTTATTTCAAAAGAAACCATTCTTTAAGTCCCTTCCATGGTTACTTGGGTGCTAACCCAATTAATGAATATGCCGCTGCTAAAAGGGAAGGACCAGAAAACCAGGCTTCCCTGCCTACGCCCCAAGACTATGGAACCTCCTCCCCATCAACATCAGACACGCCCCTACACTCCTACAACTCAGAAAAGAACTCAAGAACCACCTCTTCAAGAATCTCTCTGCCACAACACCTAGGTCTTCACATCGCCCCTCACGCCACCATACCTGCTAGATGTCAGCCACCCCTCTCCTCCCCCCTACTCGGTACAGCTGTACCCCTCCTCTGTGCCCAACACCTGCTATATATCTGTTCTGTTGTTACATCTAAAAAGCGCTCTGTTATGCATATGTACTGTTGTATACCTCTGTAAATCACTCTGCTATGTATCTGTATTGTTGCATACCTCAGTAAAGCGCTCTGTTGCTTCTCTAAGCTAGGTCTGCGCTCAATAAGTACATTAATAATAATAATAACAATATTAATAATTAAAGCCAGATAATCAACATAGAAAGAAAAATGAAAAGAAAATGGTGGGCTTATAAAAACACAAAAATTAAAAGAACCCTCTCCAGAAGAACAGTGAATGAAGCTTAATCTGCCGCTTTGGAGCCAATCTGCGGCGTAGAACAATTGGTGCCAACACAAATCTAGAATTCTCTGAAACTGTGAAGCCGCAGGAACACAGTGAGTCGGTGTGCACAGCTGAGGCAGCATTCCTGATGAGATATGGAGCTTAGATGTTAGTTGACATTTAGTTCTGTTCCTGGCACTCTTATCTTGGAGGCATACACTTGGGAGATATTTAACTCTGATCATGCTCCTAAGCTCCCCACCATGCTGCTTGCCAGAGCAACTGACTCTGAGCCAGCACGAGCTGCGTTTCAACAGTCTCTCTGCATATTTACACGGAGTATTTTGGGAAGAGGGCGCCATCTGTACTACCGAAAAAGCACTATGCCCCTTCAGGTCAAGTGGCTGTCCCAGCTCAGGCGTTACTACCTGCTCCCAAACGTGTACAGCTTCCTGACACATTACTGGCAGGAATTTGTTTTCTTCCATCTACGCAACAGAGAATGCCAAATTGTTGCTTCACTTAGCACCAGGGGAGTTGCTAGGTCTGGAAAAGACCCGGGGCTAAGCTAATGTCGGAACTGCCGGGACTGGGGGCTAGCTAGTCTTTTGGCTGTAGCTCCTGAGATTCTATCCGGGGTTACAACCAAAAGATCAGGGGCTATAGCCCCCTTAGCCCCCCCCTAGCAACGCCCCTGCTTAGCACCACGTTTCCATGAACTCTGCGCCATATGTAAATTTGACATGAATATCGGCATTATTTATTCTATCCTTGAATACATATCTGAAAGGATTGGGGGGTCTGGTCACTCAATGCAGCAGTGAGTTGTTGAAAGGTGATGCGTGATTCCGTACTCTGAAATGGTGATAATATTGATTCCTTGCTGCTAAATAATACAGTTTAACCTCTGGGAATGCCCAATCCCGTACTCCTTTAAGCAGCATATGCTTTGCAGTTCATTTCCACTTCCATTGCATAGCGATAAACACTGCATCATTTTAGCATTCAACAGTGGAAAACCTGGGCATCCATCTTGGATGGTACATCTACATCTCCATCTTAAACTGTGTGGAAGAATCTCCATGTTAACTAACAGTATTTGCCCAGAAAAAGGAAGGCATTGCAACATCACAAGTTGCCACTCACTTTACCAAGCGCAAAGGAACGAATAACCTATACCTATCACATTACATTATACCTATGGCTCACATACAGGACACGTTAATACCCAAACATCCTTTACAGGTTTTAATATTATATGAAAGTGTTGGAAGGATCCATTCTAGCGAAGCACTAGCTAACATAATTTCAGTATTTTGAAATCTGCCCAGGGGCAGCTTGTCCATAATGGGCGAGGGGGCAACAATCCGCCAGTACCCTATGGAAAAAGTTTGTTTCACAGTGTTCATGTAAATGGACCATGCAACTTCAGGGGGCATTTGCTTGCCCAGCCTTGCATGGCTCATTGCAAATTCAGGCCGGGGAACTGCATATCTGAATGTTTGACGTGGTGCTCCAGTGCCCCCCCACACATTCAGACTAAAAGGCGCCCTGACAATGGAGCTCTCTGGCTCCTGCATGCATTTGCTTCCTGGCACCTGTTGTTGTGTGTGGGAGCCAGAGGGCCCTTGTCATGTCAGGCGGTGCCACTGTGAGAGCAGTGTCTGGACTGGGACTCACGCTAAGTGTTAAAATGTAATTGTATTTTGCTTGTGTGATTGTGCATGTAGCATGTTGCTATATGTGAATGCCTGCAAGTGTGAATGAGTGAATGTATGCTGTATGAACGCTGTTTCAATGCTGTGTTAATGTTCAAATCAATGCAGTGTGATTGTGTGTTTCAATGAGTAATGGATGTGTGTGTACTTGTGTTTGGTTTGTGAAGGACTGGGGTTTTGATTTTGGAGGGTGACAGGAGGAAAGGGATATAATTTGTTACTGGACATCTACAATAAAATGAACAGTGGTGTTATTACACAGCTTTTACTGGGCATCTATGATAAAGCAAACATGATGAATGTGATTATGTGTCTAGACTGACTTACGTTGGTACAGCCAGTTTGCATATGGTTTCTTATTGTTGTGTGTCATTTTTAATGGCAAAGCCATCAGCAATGTATTCTTACGTGGGAGTACTGACATATGTTGGCAGAGGCATCTTGGACATGTTTTCCTATAGTATCGTTACTTGCATTATGGACAAACAAACGGGAATATGTTCTTATATGGGAATACTGGAAAATATAGGTATATCCAGCGTGGGAATGTATTGGCAGAGCCAGCCTGAACATATTTTGCATGTTGGCATATATTGTGGGGAAAGGCATCATGAAAATGCATTTGGAATGGCTCATTTGCACTGCTGGTGACTTGCATCGCTTGCATTTCTTCATGAGCTACACTACAAAACTGATTGCAAACGATCTGTCTTTTTACCCAACTTTTCACAGAAAGTGTGTGGTATAATGCACCATTTTAACCCGCTATTCAACACATTTTCTCGGAGGGATAACCCCACAAAGCCCCCTCTATGCTGTTTAGGGCTGCCTCGCTAAGCATGCTTGCTGTGGAATATTAGTGACAAATATGTATGCCCCTCCAATTAAAGAAATTCACCAGCAGCGACTGAATCTATGTGCAGAATTAATTAACAAGTCCACGTATCAAATTGGGCGAGTTTGTTCATAACTACGAATACATACAGTCAGATGAGTTTTGGGCCTTTGCGTAAACTCAGACAACATGGCTATTACATTTGCCCAGTTCAGAATCTGGCAACGAGTGGAATTGGAAATGATGTGAAAGGATTTAATGTATGATTGATTGATTTTTTATTTACTATGCGCCTATATACAAATCTTTCAGGGCGCAACAAGGCAAGGGAGGGCAACAAAGGGAAGACAAGACAAACAATCTTACTAGGCCTTGTGACATTCAGGTTGTGCAAGTGCGCAATGCAGAGTGCAGGGGAGAGGGTGCAGAGGGAAGTGTAACTAACCAGGACAGCAGGGCTCTAAGTTGAGTGCGAGGGAGGCTGGGACAACATGATGCAATCCCAGCTAGGAAGTGCAAGGTAGGCCAGGTGGCAGTGCAAGATGGGCCAGGCGGCAAATGAAAAAGGACTGGTCCCAGGGGGCCTGTGCCTGTAAGACTAAGGGGGCACCAGGCAACCAGTCAGCAGAGTAGGAGGAGCAAGGGTAGGTTAGCAGGGGAGAGGGAGAGAGAAAGAAGAGGTGAAAAGTAGGGACAATAGTAAATTCCAGAACTTAAGGAGATCTGGCTCAAGACGGAGAGAGGCAGGGAGACTGTTCCGAAGAGAGGCGCCTGCAGATGGGAGAGATCTTCCCACCACTCTCTGCTTGGAGATGCGACAGACCTGCAGAGAATTAGAGGTAGATGAGCAGAGGGCTCTAGAAGGGAGTTAATTAGGAAGGGAGAGTTGAAGATAGTAAGGACCATGGCCCCAAAAAGCCTTGTGGGTGATGCAGAGGGCCTTGAACTTAATCCTTGAAGCCACCGCGAGCCAGTGGAAATTTTGGGGTTGGAGAGATGCAGTCCTTAGGATTTAGACTTGAGGGCGAGGATAAGTCTTGCAGTCCTGTTCTGGATAAGTTTCAGTGGGCAAAGCGTAGAGTTAGGCAGATTGAGAAAGAGGCTGTTGCAGTAGTCCAGCCTAGAGAGAACCAGGGCTCTGAAGACAGTGAGCTTCTGGGGGAAGGTGAGAAAAGGGAGAATACCTCTTAGGAGGTGCAGCTGGAAGTGGGCCTTCTTAGCAAGGTCCGCAATGTGGGGAGCGAAGGAGGGAGTGGAGTTGAAGATGACCCCAAGGTTCTTTGCCGCACAGTAGGGTGAGGGGGGAGGGCCCAAGGAGATCGTTGGAGGTGGACCATGTCTGAATAGCGGATAAACAGTCAGGAATGAGTGAGAACGGGGAAAAGGACGAGGGTAGCCTGAAAGAGAGCTGTGTTTCATCTGCATAACACTGAAAGTTAGAGGAGGAGGTAGGAATCAGGATGGCCAAATGGGCCAGATAGATGTTGAAGAGCCAGGGTGAGAGGATCACCACACGTAGAGGGAGAGGTGGTGGAGAGAAAGGACCCAACCTGGACCTGTGAGGGTCGGCCCGAGAGGAAGGAGGTCAGCCATGCCAGGGCATGATCCATGATACCTAGGTTCTCGCGGAGTCGGTTAATCAGAATGGTGTGCTTGACTATGTCAAAAGCAGAGAAAAGGACAAGGAGGATGAGGACAGAGGGAGTGCTTGAGTCAAGCATAGAGAGCAGATCTTCACGGGTGTTCAGGAGGGCAGTTTCCATGCCTTCGGCTGCTCTGAATCCAGACAGATGGAGACAACCAAAAGATTCAGGGTGGGCAGTTAGCTGGGAGATAGCCAACTTCTCTAGGAGTTTGCACAGGAAAGGAGTGATGGAGATTGGGTGTTAGCCGGAGAGGAGTGGTCAGCAGAAGGCTTTTTGAGTAGCGGGTGCATAAGCGAATTCTTAGGAAGAGTGAGGAAAGATCCAGTGGCGAAGGAGTAATTGCAGAGATCAGCAAAGGATGGAGCGAGAGAAACAATGTTGTCCTTAATGGTTCTGGAGGAGCAGGGAGTTACCTGTTTGGATGACACTTTCATAGATCGGACGTGTCTAGAAACATCATCAAGTGTTATAGAAGAGAAGGAGCGGAGGGAGAGGGCCAAAAGACCTGAGAGAGGTAGAGGGAGAGAGATGAGAAGCAGAGGAGAGTGCAGACAGGATATCCTGGGGTTTAGAGGTGAAGTGAGAAGCCAGTGCCATTCAGAGGGCCTGGCTGGAAGTAGAAGAAGTGAGACTGCAGTACGATTGGCAAGCTCCTTGCAGATTTTGAAAGGTTTGGCTGTGTTATAAGAGACCACAGAGATGCCGCCTTGAATATGGACTCCCTTTTTAAGACACAAAGGGCCTCATTACACAGATGGCGGTAAGGATTTACCGGTACCGGTAAAATACCGGTACCGGTAAATCCTTACCGCCTTACTACGAGGTCCCTTTACGGGTTGGAAGATTTAACGCCTGCTTTTTGCAGAGAGCTAATTACGGTACCGTAATTTGCGGTACCGTAATTAGCCCCTTCCCCATTCCCATTGAGCCCTATGGGGCAAAAATGGGAATGGGGAAGGGCAATGGTGGAAGGGGGAATTACCGCCCCACCAACCTTGGAATGGGGCGGTAATTCCCCTTTCCGCCAAGGCGGTGCCGGTATTTTTAACGGCATGAACCATGGCGCTAATAGCGCCATGGTTCTCCGCCATCCGTGTAATGAGGCCCAATGTCTGTATTGCCTTTGGAACAGGCAGCAAGCCAGTTTGTCAGAGGGTGCACCTGAAATTCCCCACTTCCACTCAGTTACTCTGTACTTACATTTCACAGTGGCCAGGTCGGCGTCATACCAAGAGTTACACTTGGCAGCAGGCTTCAGGCAGACCCTCATGACAGTGGCAAGGATTTCAAAAGTATTACAGATAGAAAGGTGAAGGTTGGAAATTGCTGTGTGAGAGTGGGTGTCAGCCACAGCGGTAAGAGGCATAGAAATGTGGAGGCAAAGGCGGCCACTGACACTCGCTTCATAGGCCTAATGACGGCGAAGGAAGGTGGCAGTGCTGTGTGGGGCTTTGCCAAGGGGTCAGGCAGTTTCAAATAAGAAGAAAGAAGAAAGCGATCAGTCCAGGAGAGTGGAGAAGAAAGAGGATTAGAGAGGGGGATGTGTGAGGAGATGAGAACATCCAGGGTGTGTCTGGCTGAGTGTGTCAGACCAGAGGGTAAGATGGAGAAGGAGAGGGAGTCGCAGAGGTTGCGGAAGAGCCTGGAGGATGGGTCTAGGGAGTCCAGGTGGATGTTGAGATCCTCAGGGAGGAGAAGCTGAGAGGAAAGGAAAGGAGAGAATTCTTGAATTTACTCATTCACAATTACCGGAGTGGCTAATATGAAGAGACCTCATTGTAAACCACAGTGCTATAACTCTGACACCTTCTATAAGAAGAGCGGTATCCCTCACCCATGTCAGGTACCACTGGAGATTGCATATTACATGTGAAAATGTATCTGGATTACCTTAACACACATTTCCTATTTCCTAGTCTCACCCTGTGTCGCAAGGGCCTGACCTTAAATCTATGTAAACCGCCATTTTAGGTCAAACTGCCATATTAGGATTCATTGTGTAAAAGTCACCCTGTGAGCTAAAATGGTGGACGATGTCATTGCAGAATACAACATGACCGTCTTGACCTTTGTTCATAGCTAATGTGTAATTTGCCTGCAGGCCACTTGTTGAGGTCATGAACTGAGACCTTGTCCTTCGTTGACCTATGTATAGAAGGATTACTCGTGCAATGAAACTAATCCACGAGCATATGTTGAGACAATGTATTCAAATACTTGTATTAATGTTTAAGAAGGCCTGCATGGAAAACTTTAGAATACACAGTTAATGAATACGCTTGTTGATACATGTATTAAAGACAAACCAGTTATATGCGGTTATTTGAGACTTGGCACGAACCCTAGATTGGTGATGTATAAAGTGGAATATTAACCCGAAGTGGGGCTGGACATCGTGCCCACAATGTGTATAAAAAGCGAATGCATTCTAATGTACAGCGTCTCTCACTGAACACACTGAACCACGCTGGAGTTCGTTGTGTTGTACTGAGGGCCGTTAGCTATCTGATTTTGCTCTGTTTTTGTAACTGGATTCAGTATAAAATAAAGTACTTTGTATGTTCCTTTGTAACCAGTGTTCGGTGTATTTCCTTTTGGGGTACTCAGCCTCAATATTTTATTTCTGTTTTCACAGCACTTCATAAATAAATGCAATGCTTGCCAACATGCAATTCTGCAACCAAACTCTGTCCATCCTACCACACGCCAGAAATGTAATGCCCCCCAAAAATAACCTGTGAGCGCAGAAATGTAGTATATGCCCCGACTTGCCCCTGTGGAAAGATATACAAATAGAGGACTGGATGCACATTGAAAAAAATAATCTTGAAACAGTGGGTGCTGTTAAAAACCTGGACTACACACATACACACACATTCAAAGTGGCAAAACATGCAGGAGGTGGCAAACTGAATTGCAAATTCAGGCAACTAGAAAGCATAACCTTTATGGATCTCAAGACAGAACATCCAGTTTTTACCAACACTGACGATGGACTATACACCTCCAAAGGTGACAGACTTCTCTACCTCCAGATACCAACATGATCATCTACCATTAGTCTTTGGCTCCAGTGTTACAGAGCCACCCCCACAGACATAATTGCTCTTGATATTCTGCTAACGATATACACGTCAGATGTCTGTTTTAGCATTGACTTAATCTTCACCTTCCTCTCACAACCCTCACCTAAAGGAATGGTTCGGTCAGAAAATATTATTGGCCAAAAAGATGGCCAATAATAAAACAAATAACTAAAATATATATTTTTTTAAGTCCCTATGGAAAGCTTCGAGCAAATGAAGCTCAAACTTTAAAATTGCAAGCACTAGGGGGCATCCATTTTGTGAAATGGATGCCGCCTGTGCCTGCGTTTGCGGCACTAATGAAGTAAAAGCCAGCCAGCTGTAGTAAACAAAAGCTACCACTGGGTGGCTTATGCTTCATTGTTGCCGGACTCAGAGGACGGGGACCAGAGACTACAGGCAGGAAAGCTGCAGCTGCATCTCGGTAAGTGCTATTTGTTTTTAAAATAAGCACTAGCTGAGGTTTTTTTTCTAAGTTTTCTGGGCTGGAGGAGCCCGGAAAACTTAGAAATAAAACTGCAGCTTTTGAAACGTATTTATGTTTGCGGTAGCTTCAGCTTGGAGCCATCTGGGCTCCAAGCTGAAGCTATCGCAAACATAAATACAACATTGTTGTGTTTCAAAAACGCTGCAGTTTTTCTTTCTAAGTTTCTCGCGCTTCTCCAAGCCGGAGGAGCCTGAGAAATTTAGAAAGAAAAACCGCAGCGTTTTTGAAACACAACCGCATTATGTTTCTGCCTGCCGTGGCTATCAATTTGGGTCTCTGGTGCTCCCAGGCAGAAACACAACGCGGTTGTTTTTCCATGCCGCGGTGTTTCTGCCTACAGCGGCTTTCACTTTGGAGCTCTCGGGCTCCCCACGGGGAGCCCGAGAGCTCCAAAGTGAAAGCCGCTGCAGGCAGAAACACAATGCAGGTGTTTAGAAATGCTGCAGTGTTTCTGCTTACAGCAGCTTTCACTTTGGGGCTCTCGGGTTCCCCGGGGGGAGCCTGAGAGCCCCAAAGTGAAAGCCGCTGCAGAAACACAACGCGGGTGTTTAGAAATGCTGCAGTGTTTCTGCTTACAGCAGCTTTCACTTTGGGGCTCTCGGGCTCCCCCCGTGGAGCCTGAGAGCTCCAAAGTGAAAGCCGCTGCAGGCAGAAACACAACGGGGTTGTGTTTCCATGTCGCAGTGTTTAGAAATACAATGTTTTTGGTTTTGTAAATGCCGCAGTATTTACAAATCCAAAAACGTTGTTATTCTGAATGCAGCAGCTTTCTCTGGGAGTCTCCTAGACTCCCTCAGGGTTGGGGGAGCCCAGGAGACTCCACGTGAAAGCTGCCGCTGTCAGAATAACAACGTTGTTGTATTTGTGATTGCCGTGGTTTTCCAACAACGTTATATTTTTAATTGGTGCGCCTCGGCTTTTTGCCTTCATTTTACGTTTTCTGTGCTTCCCTGGGTTTGGGGAGCACAGAAAATGTAAAATGAAAGTGAAGGCAGCCTCCTCAACTCTGCTCAGGCTGCAGTATGCAAAAGCTCCCAGTAGGGGGCTTTTGCTGCTTGTTTAGTGCCGAAAAGGCAGAGCCGAGGAGGCTGCCTGGAATCACAAAATGGATGCCCCCTAGTGCTTCCAATTTTAAAATTTGAGCTTCATTTGCTCGAAACTTTCCGTAGGGACTTAATAAAAATATATATATTAGTTATTTGTTTTATTATTGGCCATCTTTTTGGCCAATAATATTTTCTGACCGAACCATTCCTTTAACACAGGAGCACATTTTGACTTCTCTCTCACCCAAAGTGTGACAATGTCTGTAGATTTCGTGTGACTGCTTCACCTGTGGCAGTCCCATGGCCACTTCACCAACACCTATTGGTCTCTAACCAATATCACACACAAAATGAGCATGGCATATCACTGATGGCCGACAATCATACCGTAATGTTTAGTGACAATGTAAGCTTATGAGGGCCAATTCACTACACTGTATTACTGATGCCGTCCACCTCCAGTGTCTGTGCTCAGGGACGTCATTTAAGGGTTGGCATAGGTCACAAGAGCGACCTCTGTTTGTTGGTTTGGAACCTCTGGCCAATCCCTGCGACTCCAGGAAAATCCACCAATCATAAGCCAGAAAAAGGGCCAGGGAGCGTAGGTAATTGAAATGCGTGCCAGAGAGTTGACACACAGTGGCACGCAAGTTGCTGAGCTCCATTTTGTTTCAGCCAGTGCATGTGTAGCAGCCAGCGCTGAGCCCACGCACCGCCGACTCTTGCAACTTTGCCACCCAGAAGACATTGTTACTCATTCAGAGAGTTAAGGTGAGGACAGGACGCGGAGCAGGACGGTGTGTCACGTGCCACCTGTCCTTTTGTTCCCCGTGGCAGGGGATCCTTTCAGGGCCTTAGGAGGAGACCCGTCGGGGCCTGGAGCAGCACAGCAGCTTGTGTGTGTGTGTTCCTCCATGCCGGCCCCTCGACTGCTTTATTTTACTGTGTGTGTGTGCCATTTGGATTTCTTCGTACATCTTGTTCAATTTCCGTGTGTTCCAGAGGCTGACTTAATGGAGCTTCTGATTAGTATGACTCCTGCCTCAATCAGTACCATATGCACAATATGTATCATTACTCCTACTGTGGGTCAAATGCAACTCTGCACTGCTTTAATATGTGCCTTTGAATGTTAGGTGTTAAACATTCATAAGAGGCTATTTGACACAGTTTGTAAATGCACCTGCAGCAAAATTACAAACAGTCAAATGCTGATTATCACCGATCAGCTCTATTCGGACCAAATAGCTTGTGTGGGTAAGATAAAACGCACTGAGGTAATTAAAAGGAAAGCGTAAGTAATCGACTCCACAATTTCTTGTGTTGGTCCCCATCGGTTCGGATGTTCAAGCACTGCCCGTTTCCCAGAGTCACAGCCCCTCTGAGACACACAGGCTGCGTCCCTGGCTCTGCAGCATTGTCACCAGCAGCATAGCCTTTCTTATGCATGATGGTGAATTTCCAACTGAAAGAACTCCAGTCGCCTTGCAAATCTGTGACAGTTAAAATGAGCAACACAAAAAAAAACACTTTGAAAATGTGTTCATACCCATAAGGTCTAATAGCTTGATATGCTAAAAAGTAAAGTTTGCATTGATGTCCTTAGTTGAATGTTCTTAACAAAGCTAAGGGAGTTTATGACAAAACTTATTTTTTGTGTGTCTTAAAGCACTGAAAATAAAGTGGGTAAATAGATGTTTTGCCTTTTGCGTCTTATAGTTTTCCATTCGGGATGTGGAAAATAAAGGTGCACTGATATTATTTTGGCCCAAAATGTTGCTATAAGGATTTAAATGTCATTATGCTTTACTATGCAATTTGGGAATTTTGCAAGTAGTGATAATCTCTACAGGACAGTGTTGTTGTAGGTCTTGAAACACAAAACGTAAATATTTTTTCCAAGTAAAGTGTGGAGGAAGGTGGCCGTGCCTAAATTGCAGAGTGGGTTAAAATACCTGTTTCGCTGTTTAGCGTAAGTGTGTGATCCCGGGCAAATAATGTAATCTCACCCTGACTTCAACTGCAAACATAGCAGTGCTTAAAAGTGATTACGTTTACACCTCTACAATAGGACAGCTTTAATAAGTGAAAGGGCAAATTGGTGTACCCTGGTGCTCCAATGCTAGTGGCTTCAAAACTGTCACATAGAATTGCATTATTGCTGCAGTGCACCAGAGATTGGAGTATAGCGGACTAACTGTGGTAGAACCAACATTACGTTTTCTCCTCTGTTGCTCACAGCCACTGAAGTTGCTTGGGCCGTCCAGAGTACTGCCCCACACTCTGCAATGTCCTGTTAGACTAGGATATTGAGTCTTTCATTGCACACCATCTGCCATTTTCACACTTTCTAGGACCTTCAATAAGTGGGTGTTTTCAGACTTCAAGGAGAGAGTTAACTGATTTTAACATCGAAGCGGCAGTAGAATAGTCTCATTACAATGAGTAATGAAGTTAGTCGCCCCTACACAAGTATGTTTGCCACTCCTCCACCTTCTCTGAAGATAGCACCTCTCCCAACATGTGATGGGTAACCCCCCAGCCTAAATTTTATCCTAGGTGCACCCCTGGATGTGCTCACTTGCATTTCATTTTGTTAGGCAGAGAGGTGAGAGAAGCCTTTACCCAAAACTGGCTTTGCTAAAGTTTTACTCTGTTTGTTCAGAAAAATGTGCTTGAACATACACAGTAAAAAATGTAAAGCTGCTGCTTTCAAGAAAGACTTCCATCGCCTCTCTTCATATAGCGCTTTAAAATATACTATTTGATAGTTGGTGCCCACACCAGACCATGGGGGGTAGAACAGTGGGGGCAGAGCCTCCTCCCAGTTTGCCCTGCCTATTTTCCGAAGTGGCTGTGGCCCGAGTCGCATCACCACCTAGCACTCCCTGAAATGTAGGTTTTGTTGCACCCCTGCTGAATACAGTGCATTGTAGAATCTACACTACATTTGCAGCTTGTCCAGACTTTGATAAAAGTGCAGGGCTTTTTTTATGCCTGTTCATCCTAAACGTGGCAGCAAGAGTGAGCTACAATTCGGACTGAATACACTTTGCCTTTTGCTGGCACAAATATGTGACACTTTTGATCTGAGGTGATATTAAAACACAGCAGCCACATTATCATTTTTCAGGCAGTGATTGTGGCAATAAGAACCAAGGCGGCGGGCCAAAGCCGCCCCATATAATGCCCCCGGGAGCTTAACGAAGCAACGGGGGCATTACCTTGGGCGGTATTGGCTCACCACTGAGGGTCTTATAGTCATTAGTACCCCGGCCCGCTAGACCAGGGCACTAATGCCATTTTTTTCTGTTTCGAAACGCGTTTCGAAACTGAGAAAAAAAAAGAAAAGAAAAGAAAAGAAAAGAAAAAAAGGTGAAAAAAAAATGCCACCGGGAAAGGGAAAACATAGTCCATTTTCCCTTTCCATGGCAGCCATCGAGAGCGGACGCGCTGGGAACAGAAGTGTTTCCAGCACGTTTGCTCCCAAGAAAAGAAGAAAAAAGAAGGTAAGTGGGGTTGGGAGGGCGGGGAGGGGATAGTTTGCGGTGGAGGGGGTGGCGGAAAAAAACGTACCTGAGTCTCCAGCGGGGCACAAAGGCAGCCTCCAGCTATGGGGAGGCTCGGAGCGGGGATTGCCCCATTTCGAGCCCCCTCATTGGCTAAGGGGCTGCCATTCCTCTCGCCGACAACAGAGTACCCGGCACGCGCGAGATGCACTTACGTACACGGGAATACTGTGTGGTATGGTTCAGAAAAGAGCCAATCTAAACGTAGTATTCCCGGTGTACAGCGCGCACGGGGACAAATCAAAAGTATAGTCAACCTCCTTCTGAGCAAAATTCTTTTAGGAAAGACACTGATTTTATTTGGTGTTTAAAGAAAAAACTCACTGAATACTGTCTGAACTAGATTTGAAAGGTGGTATAGGACGAGGGACCATTATTTAAAATGTTTACCAAGTGTTACAATTTATTAATAATATGTTGCGTATTTTCTATTTGGTTGAGGGTGTTATACAAATCAATCCACATAAAAAAAAGATTAAAATTACTTTTTTAAATTAGCACTTGTCCTAAAAATATAAACGCAAGCACAACATGATGATCCAGGCAATAGGAAACCGAAAGGTACTCGATGGACACAGGCTGGAATGGATATTTAGGACCTAGGGAGGGCACATGTGGACTGCAGAGACGGAAAGTGGTGTTAGATGGGTCATAAGAACTATGTACATACGTCTAAGAAACACAGGCCTTCATGGGTCATGGCAAATCGCATAGTGCTTGAGGGACTGGAAATCGTCCAGGCACTGGGTAGCGCATGAATGACTCAGAGGTGAATGTGAGACATAAGACTGCCACAAGCAAATGGGGTCACGAAATGAGATTATGGCACTGGATGGGGCATTGGCGACTTTATGACTCCCCTTGACAGAGGGGTGTTGATGGCCATAGGGGACTAGATGAGCCCTAGGCACTGGATTTCTTATCTGTGGACTAGCTGTGTTTCAGGTAACCAGTATTTTCACCGTCCAATTTTCACGGCACTTTTTAAAAAACATTTTTTGCACTAAAATGTAGATGTAGGTTTGGGTGTGAAAATATTGGAAGGTGGGGAGACTGGCTGGGAGGAGTGGGGAGTGATGACAGGAGGGTGCCAGTGTTCTACCCACAATTTGCACAACAAACGGTACATTTGTGTGACAAAAAAAATGGTCGGTAAATATTCAACCGGTAAAAACGCATGGAACTGTATTGCATAGGGCTCAGAGTTACTGGATGGGAATTTCTTTGGGATGTACTTGGAGGTCATTTGTAAAGCGCATAGTGCCCCCAAAGGTTGTGCCACAGATTAAAACAGTAGATCGTTCGTAGGGGTCCTGATGGGATGAATGGGACTGAGTGCAGTCTGGATTGGGCACAGTGTGGTATGGGGCGCACTGGGGGTAAGTGGGTGTGCTGGCTCCCACCAGATCCCCCACCGGATCAGCGTGCTCCATCCCGCTGCACAGAGACAAAAGGAAGGCCTTCTCACCCACTAGCAGTGGCCGTTTGTAAAGCATTTTCTTTCTACAGTGCCTGTTGGTTCAATGGTGTTGTGCCAGTGGTACACAACTGGATATGCAACTTTGATTATGGCAGTTGTTTCTCCTTTCTACACAGGAGGTGGTTCACTGGTGTGAAGGTGGTGGCCAGTCGATGGTCTGGGGTTAGGAGGAGGTGGCGTTATGTTCTCTATAGTCTCTGTGAATATTCGGGCGTTAGGGAGGTTAGGAAGTCTGGCTGTTTTTTGCAGGAATAATGAATTCCATGGAAGTTCATGAAACACCTGCAAACAGTACAACACAATGCATCCTACTGAGAGGTAATACTGAAAGTAACTTGTCGAATCAGAAGAAAATGGGGTAAGTGGCAAAATCATTGAAGACTGTGGATGCCATTGACTATAAGAACACATGTTGTCTGGTGAAATATTCTCCCAGTCCCCTTCTATACTGGCTTTCCCCTATCCCAATACCTGCATGTCTGCCCCTGTCCCCCCAGATTGTGATTTCGCTCTGTAGTCATGTTGAAATAACAGGGCGGATCCATATAAACAGAGGCTTTGGGTTCATACACTTAACAGTGGTAACACGGGCCTTGGCACACTGCTACATATGATGATCCATTCTTGTATGAAATGTATGTCACATTACTGTGATATCACAACCATATTTTTCTGAGTGCACAATAATGCTTTATGCCACTTCCTGTGATGTCATTCATGGGCGGGACGAAATGACATCACTTCTAGTGATGTCACTCAGGGTGGGGCAAAATTGCATCACTTACTGTGATGTCACTTGGGTCGGGCCAAGCAACATCACTTCCTGTGATGTTACTCAAGGGGGGCAGGGTTGTGTGATGCCACTTCCACTACCCCTGGCATTTTGGTGGCATGGTGTCCCTGTCTGTGCTCTATCACTCTTCAGTGGCCCTTAACAGGCACTAGACTTAGTGGATTTGACATCCTAACTGTTCGGCTCTTAGACGTGTAACCCACATCATACAACAACTCTGCCGACTCTTCTTTGCCTTCTTTTTCTAAACTCCTCAATTCCTACCAATTGGAACTCTTAATGGATGCTACATAGGTTTTGTGCCGTCAACATACATATCTGTATGAATGCCACTGTTACCTGCCTAACTCATGATTTCCCTGGCCTGTCCACTGTTGCAGGATCATTGCCCTGCCTGGCTCGGACTGCTTATGAAGATGCACAACGTGTACAAGTCAACTACAAACAGGAAAGGCACAATGTCACTTTCTGTCTCCATTTTATTCTCCCCTCATCACCTACCTCTCTTTCTAACCCCTGCCTCTCCTTTTCCTGTTGCCTCATTTTTATTGTGTTGGTTGTTGTTGAATGATTGTCTGAACACAGGATAAGTGAAAGAGCTCCAAATATGACCGTCCAACATGTCACTCACATTTTATTAGTTTGCACTGATTTAGTGGTATAACAAAAGTGCACAATTAAATCACAGTTTCATTTGCTAACAAATAGATTGTCATCCTACAGTCATATTGGCTATGCACTAACGTCATTAAGGGCACGGCAAGCCACTCCCTGACATTCCTTGGAATCCTTCATTCTGCACAGCTCACAACTAGGAATGAAGAAAAACTCAATCTTACTAAAGATGTGGGTTGTGCACATATGGCCACTCCTCCTGAGCCCCCCCTTTAGCTCCTATATCTATGACTGTTAACATTCAAATGCTCTCGAAATGTGGTTTCTGAAGAAACCCATTGCTTTGGCCGCACCCCCACCTTCCTTTATGGAGTTAATCAAGGATGTTTGCTGATCACTTACTTATGGTGTTAATGAAAGGAAACTAATGCGAGTAATGGCCTCTGGGACAAGAGGACTGTGCCCCATCTCTGTTTTGCATTACACACACACACCTTAAACCTCATTGTAGAGACACACAAGCACATATACAGCGAGTTCCTTAAGAACGACAAATCTATAACAAGAAGGGCCTCTGGAAGCTTGCCCTCATCGAGCGGTGGCAGTGAGATCGTACACCTTGGGTACTAAATATATTTAAGCATTAAAGATGCTTTCTGCTGGCTACACCGGCCTGTAACAGCCTGGTCCCCAGTTTACAGGCCAGAGAGAAGCAAAGGCTGTAACACCGAACCCTGGTGCTGTTACAGGGCTGGTATAGCCTGCAGAATGTGGTTTTAACGCTATTAGCACCCCTAGGTAAACCCTAGAGTTGCTAATAGCAATTTAACAAAAAATAACCTGTGCTGTTTCATTCGCAACAGCGACCGGGGAGTGTCGGGCAGGGTTGCCATGGGAATGGAAGCTGGGTCCTCTTCCATGTCCATGGCTTACCAGGAAGGCAAGCATTTGGAGCGGAGCAGGCTGAAGAACCGTGTGGAGGAGCCTGTTTGATGTAAGGAGGTGGTTGGGGGGGGTGTTCAGGGGCTGGAGTTTTGGGGTGGGAAGCAGCAGAGGGGGGAAACAGCAGTGCTGGAAGGAGGGCGGGTGCGGAGAACACTTGGGTTTCTCCGAACCCAGGTTCACATCGGTAGATACAGCCCGGGTTTGGAGCAACCTGAGGGTGCTAATACAATATTATTAAATAATACCGATAGCTTGCATATGCTTGAAGAAATGTATATGACACTTTAATGTTTTACTCAATCGAACATTCAATGTCATATGTTCCAAATTCATCATAAAGAACAAGAAACGTATACCTCGAAATATAAAAAGGGGCATTCCTACTCATGTATTACAACACATACGCATCAAATATAGACTGCATCGCCTCTTGTGGGTCATTGTTCAACATTCTTCAGCGAGGCAGGAAAGAAAGAGCAATTTGATGTCCTTTGGTTTTTTGCTATTTGTTCCTTCCTCCTCCTCTCTTAGGGCAGGTCATGCTACAGCTTCTTCAACAACACCAGGCAAATTGCCAGGCAACCAACTAAACTCCATATTGTCATAATTTCTTAAACTATTTAATGCTGAAAATGTGCAACAGTACACTTCTGCTAAAAAATAACTGCAGATTTGATATTTTCCATAACTTCTTGCGAAATGTAAGGAGGTACAAATGCATTTGACTTACGGGTTTTGAATGCAAAAACATAAAAGATGTCCCATTGGTTTCTGCATATTTGTTGACAAGAAGGTATCCACTTAAATGCATTTTTGCATAAAATGTAAAGGCCTTTTTGCCAACCAATACAAAAAAAGAATAAAATGTAAAATGTATTTGTATTTCTGCAAGAAACGTTTGATGTAAATATGGCTTGTAGCCAAATATTAACATTTTGGGTAAGCAGACAAAAAGGGAAATCTAATCAAATTACCCAAAGTGAGAAATGGAGTAATCTACAAGAAGTTAAATTGCACACACACACCTACTAGCTGACGCCTAGAAAGAGACATATCCACTATGCAGTGCTAGTGCAACACACAATGTCTCCGCCCAGCAAAAGGAAAAATGGCACATCTTTCATAAAGCGCTGAATTGTTTCAAGTCTTAAAGCCACTATTGAATCCTTGTTTAAAGATGTGAAGGCAGGCGCTCTGTTACCAGTCTTTAGCTTCTCCTCCTAACGCACGTTTTCATGACTTCATCAATCTTCAGGGAGGCTGAGTTTCTTTGTTTTTTCAGGCGGGTCCGCATTTCTGTTTCAGGTGTGACAAGTTAAATAGCTCTGAGGATTCTGGTACTTGTATTTTTCGCACTTGCTCTTTCTAGCAGGTGACTGGAAACAACTCCCTCCATAGCACAAATCTTCCCCTTGAAAAAACAAAGAAACCCAGCCTCCCTGAAGATTGATGAAGTCATGAAAACGTGCGTTAGGAGGAGAAGCTAAAGACTGGTAACAGAGCGCCTGCCTTCACATCTTTAAATATTGTTCTAGGAGTCCCGAGCTCACCAGGCAGTGCAGCAGGGCCATCATGCGTTACATTGGAGAGCCACAACCATGGCTTTCCCCCTCCCCCCTTCAAGGGGAAGATTTGTGCTATGGAAGGAGTTGTTTCCAGTCACCTGCCAGCAAAATCAAGTGCGAAAAATACAAGTACCAGAATCCTCAGAGCTAATTAACTTGTCACACCTGAAACAGAAATGCAGGCCCGCCTGAAAAAACAAAGAAACTCAGCCTCCCTGAAGATTGATGAAGTCATGAAAACGTGCCTTAGGAGGAGAAGCTAAAGACTGGTAACAGATCGCCTGCCTTCACATCTTTAACCACTACTGAAGCCACATGCTCTTAGAGTTCTTTCTTTATACAAGCTCACCCACACTGACAATGTACGTCTTGTGGGCGGCCTACTCAGGATATAAACTATGCAAATATGCGCTTTACATGCACCTGACTATGCAAACGTTATTAACCGTTCATTTATTTTATTTTATTTCGTGTATTTCACTGAAATGGTTGGTTTTTTAATGGGATTTACTGTGCATATTGTTTCACGTGTGCTATTTGACAACTTTGATAATTTCAAATGTGTGGACTACCTTATGGATAATCTGGATCAGGCGAGAGCAAAAGGCCCTGACAAAGGACCCAGTGTCTGAAATGCATAGACCAGTATTCGCATTTGCTAATAATTGCATGTGCCACTAAATAAAACCATTATTTTTTTCAACCGGAACAACGATTTATTTAAAGAATAACAACAGACTATAAACATACCTTGATGAAGAAAATAAACCCTTGGTGGGTAATAGGGTGTGCAGCCCACACCGAATGCTAATGAACATTGGTCTCTTTTTCTTTGCACTACACATGGTGCCTGACACAGCGGCACAGTTTAGTGGGCTGCACCCCACGCACAATTTGGAAACAAAACCTATAACTTTGAAGAAGACTTCTATATTTCAAATAAGAAAAGTCATGCCCTTTCACCAACTTGACATTGAAGATACTGCTCATGCCCTTTCTTACTGAAGCTTTCCTTTAAACATTATAAATACAGAATATACTTAAGGTGGTCCATAATCTATCAAAATTGTACCTTATAAATCTTCTTACCTGACTTGTAACTAGAGTGTTGCACAGTTTCTATGGGATCTGACCTGCCAAACAATCACAGCTCTAGAAGGTTAAGGGCCTGATTCACAGAAGCAGTTCACAATGGCACAATCCCATAGGAGAACACTCTGGGAATCAGGCCCTAGGTCTTTCAAATTCGATCTCTACAAACACATCTTGACTACATGACTACAAAGTAATATTATATTGTGAGGTAGTGGTTCTGGTAACGTTAGCATAACTCTAATGCAATCAATTCACTTGAGTTTTGGGGAAAATGTTATGACATTTATATGATAGATGTGGGAATCAATGTGTCACTCTATTATCAATAAAGCACTAGTGGTAAATAGGCCCCTTTGCAAGAAAAAATAATATTGTGGAAGGGAATGTTTATGAAACACTATTTTTTAAATAATTTTGGTGATTTTATTTTAGCTGATATTTTTTCATAAGATTTCATCCATTTTAATCATGGATCTTCCAGGTTGAAATGAGCTCTTATACTTGTGCCACTCAGGAGGGGGTACACACACAAACTACTGACTGCCAAGTTTAAATCTTTGGTTTTGGTGCGATCGGTAGTGCGCTAATGCCCCCTAATGCCAAAACATTGGTACTGTAAGAGAGAAGGGGGAGTTCAGGAGCAGCCTGAAGTTGGCATGGCAACTGGCCAATGTTTACAGGATGACATGGCCGAAGCACCAACCAGGCCTTGATTTGTTTCCAGTTGGGCTGTGCTTCTGCCATTTTATACTGTAAGCGTTGATGTTGTCGAGATTTACAGCATAGGAGAAACATTTGTCTTGTTCTTTGAAATGGAACGTCTACATAGCCTGAGGATTGACAACCTAGTGAGCGGCGAGGATGAACGCTGTAGTGGGGCAATTGTTGACTAGAGAGCATGTGCCCCCCCTGCCTTCCTCAGAAGAAACAAAATTATAAAAATCCAGAAAAAACACATTTGAAATTGCACTTTAAATTCTCCTCGACATGCAGCTGGCACAAAGAATAGTTAGTTTCGCTACACAAGTAGGGGACAGATAAGGTATTAGCTTGCACAATTAGTGTGTTTTTAAATAGCATAGACTAGGTGACAGGGAGGCGTGTACCCAAGGTAGGCGCTCACTACACAAGTAGGGCAGTATGGCTACATGTAGGATCAGGTTGCAGTTTACCCATAGGTAGATATATCATGTGCCAGGCATGCACCAGGACACTCTAAATAGCAAAATAAATGCAGAACAAATGTGGCCTACAGAGGAAAATGATGTGACAAACAGCTGCCATTTTAAATTGCACCAGAACAACAGAGAATTGAGCTTTGCAGCTTTAAGGAAAAGCCCCAGTTAAGCATGCTTGAAGAAATACATTTATTTCAGGGAAAATGCTGTAGCCATTTAGATGGTAGCTGCCTCAAAGGAATGTCAAAACCCAAGGCTTCATAGAAGAGGGTTACATGGCGGAACAAGACACCATTGTGTGCATCCAGCTGTCTGTATTGCTCACCAAGAGTGCACAGACAGTTATTTATCACCAGTACATTTGCAGAGCAGAGCAAATACTTTGAACAGAGGTAGACAGAGCAATAACTCACAACCAGACACAGGGGGTCATTACGACCTCAGCGTTAGGGGGTTAACGGTGCCGTAAAAGGCTGCGGCACCGTTAACCCCTTAACGCCTTACTACGAGGTCCCTTTGCGGCTGCCGACCTGACCAGCCGTTAAAGTAGGGACCCGCAAAGGGACCTTGATGGCAATTATGGTACCGCAATTTGCGGTACCTAATTGCCGCCTTCCCCATTCCCATTGAGCCCTATGGGGCAAAAATGGGAATGGGGAAGGGCCATGGAGAAAGGGGGAATTACCTCCCCGCCAAACTTGGAATGGGGTGGTAATTCCCCCTTTCTCCATGGCGGTCTCCGGCATGGACCATGGTGCTAATAGCACCATGGTTTAGCGCTGGAGTCCTAATGAGGGCCACACAGTTAGCTAATTAATGAGCACTTATACGGCTATTTATTCATAGCTAAGAAGCAACAAGTGATAAAACAGAAATAAATCACAGAAAAAATAGAGAATTCAAGAGAAAATACATCACCATGGGCGTAACTGAATCCCTCATCTCGCCAGAAGCGGCTAGAAGATCCCGGTAACAGCCAGGCAGAGAGCACAACAGCCCACAGGAATGTCGGAACAAGGCGTCCCCCCTCCGACTGAGGTCTTTGTGTTTTTTTTCACCTGTCCTTTCCAGAGCTCCGCATATATGCCCTCCTCAAAAAGGGGTGGCAATTTCTCGAACCTTCTGGCATTAGCTCTTGCGCATTGTTGAGTGGCCGTTGGTTGCCGGCCGGGTCAACCGACGGTAACTCAAGGAGCAAAGCTTCCCTCTTCTAAAGCACCACAGAAAACAATTCCATAACTCATCCTTAGCAAGACATAACAAAACCCTTTTTTATATCTGGTGCCAGCCGGCACCTGTGATCCCAGCAGCTTTCCCAGCACAGTGTCCTTGACTGAGGCCTGCATACCTGGCTCAGCAACGAATAACATTGAAAGCATGTTTTTTAGCAAAGCAAGTGCAGTTTTCACAGAGGCATGGAATAAATATCCATTATAGCTCTGAGTGCCCCCAGAATGCACTGCGCATCAGCACCATGTTTTAGCTCAGGCATAACACTGTCAAGGTAAATTAAGTTACGATAACACGGCAAACTGGTTCAAGTCCATGGAACAAACTGAACATCCCAGGAAGTCATAAATAGTTGGCAGATTAATGCCTCTGCGATCGGCTATGCATGCAGAGGAACGCGATGCAACCAAAAAGACAACTAATTGCTGCAATGAAATCTTAACAGGGTGGATGTAGCATGACTCACAAAATAGTTATTGATGAATGTGTCAAGAACAAGATGGCACGGTTACTGTTGGGGGAACAAGTCCTTCAAACTCCAAGACATAATGGCTGAGGAGATAACATGGGCTATTTTATTTAATTAAGAACACGGCAATACGCTTGTCCTCTCCTCCCAGCTACATGAAACATGTCATCATGCAGCCAGTTCATGGAGAGTGTGACCACCTGTTAACCGATGAGCACATGTCTTTTTTCACTGCAAAAGTAATTTAGGGCCTGCCAATAATATTCAACTATGATAAGTAGCACATTTTATTATGGGAAGGTTTATGGGTGGGATATTAGATAAGGGTGTCCAGTCACTAATTGTGGACATATAGAATTATATATGTAGCTTACTAGAGGCAGCTAATGACCAGGAGTGATAGGTTTTTAACTGTGACATCATAAGGCCTATAAAACATGCTGTTTTCTGTGGAAAAATACTTGAGTGACAGCTTAGCTTTCAATCTTGATCCCCCCCCAGTCTATTGCAATAAAACTGGGTTACCTTTGATTTGGCATAACACAATGACTCTATGTTGTCTCTATTTTGACAAATACCAGTTAGAGGGCTATTTGGCTTTGTGACCTCTGTTTCAACGCTATCAGTGTGCAGAAGGCGCTCTTTACCGACCGTAGAAAGAGATTGTGTACAACCAACTGCCCCACTATACTGGATATTTGGATCTGGAGTCCCAGCAGTTGCTCCAAAACATCAAGCTTAACTTGGGCCGCAAAGTGCAGCTTTGGGAGATCTGGCCGGGGGTGCTGGTGTGGACCAGGAAGCTCAGCACGCAATTATTGTGGTCCTCTCCTCTAGATTGCATCTCTTTCTCGCTCGCAATCACTCTCAATTCTTCTGTCCTGGTGGCAGTGTTTGAAATGTAATCCCACATGTTCTTGCTGTGTGCAATGAGAGTTTAGCTGACCTGCACCATCATGCCAGGCCTCAGGGAGGAGGAATGTTTGGGGACACAGGGGGGTGCAGCTGGAGTAAGGTGGGCCAAAGCAGAAGGCAACTTACACCGGCGATGCCAGAACTCTGTTCTTACGCACCTTTTGTTAGTGTTATGTTTGTAGTGTACTATACTTCTCAGGGATGCTCAGTTTCATTGCTATTTGAACATTGTCACATGTTTAATTTGTGCTTCCCGCATTTCTGTTTATAATGTTTACATTTCACTATCAAAAGGGTGCTGTGGAGTGAAACAGTAGCAAATAGTTTATGGCGTGTATGCCAAGAAGCACACTTTCCCAGCACTCAGCTACTGTACCATACCAGATTTACATGAATCGCGCAATGATTTCACAATGGGCTATTTTGGGCTAGTTTTCATGGAAAATGGGATACATTTGGGCAACCTTTGCCGGCACACCAGTCTGCATTTCTACACCCAACTACCACTGCAAACACCCTCTCTCTCTACTCCACCCATCCACCCTACCTCCACTATCTACCCCACCCACCGTACTTAAACTCTATCTATCCCCACCCACCCTACCCCCACTCTCTCTACCGCCAACCAGCCAACCACCATTCTCTCGATCCCCACCCACCCAGCCTACCCCCACTCTCTCTACTCCCACTGACCCTAGCCCCACTCTCTCTACCCCACCCACTCTATACCCAATCAACTAAATTCCCCTCCCTCTCTACCCCACCACCCTAGCCCCACTCCCTCTATCCCCACCCAACCCCTACCCCCACTCTCCTCTACCACTACCTACCCTACCCCCTCACTCTACCACCACACACCCTACCCCTACTCTCTCTACCACCACTCACCTACCCCCACTTTCCCTACTTCCACACACCCTACATCCCTGCTCTACCTACCAACCACCCACCCTACCCCACCCACCCTACCCCCACTCTCTCTACCCCCACCCAGCCTACTCCCACTATCTCTCCCCTTACCCACCCACACCCTGACCCCACTCTCTCTACCCTCCACCCACCCTAACTTCTTCATCCTGCCACCGCCCAACCCCCACTCTCTAATCCCAACCCCACTCTCTCTACCCTTACCCCCAGACCCTATCCCCACTCTTTACCCCCACTCGTCCACCCTACCCCACTCTCTATACTGTCCAGCCACCCTACCCCACACTTTCTCCTGCCACCCACCCAAACCACATTCCTTACTCCACATACCCTACCCCACTCTCTATTCCCAGCCACACTACCACACTCGTTCTACCACACCCCACTCTTTCTTTCAGCACCCACCCACCCACCCCTGGTTCTCTACCCCACTCTATCTACTCCCACCTACCGCCTTAACCCCACTCTCCTCCCACCCATCCTAGCCCCACTATCTCTACTCCCACCCACCCTACCCCCATTATCTCATCCCCCACCCACCCTATCCCTATTCTCTATAACCACACCCACTCGACTCCCTCTATCTATGCCCACCCTCACTCGCTCTACCCCCACCCACCCACTCTACCCCACTCTCTCTACCCTTACCAACCCACAACCTAAACCCATTCTCTCTACCCTCCACCCACCCTACCTTACTCTTTCTCCTGTCACCCACCCAACCCCACTCTCTAAACCAACTCACCCTACACCACTCTGTATACCACCTCACTCTTTCTACCCCCACCCAACCCTGACTCAATTCCCACCCACCCTATCCCCTCTTCTACTGCCAACCATCATACCCCCTCTTTCTATACTAAACCCTACCACATCTATTTACCCCCACCACCCACCCTACCCCATCCTACCTTCTCTTATCCCCTCGCCCTCTCCCCTCTCAAACTTCCTCTCACACTTTCTCTTTATTTTGTACCCTCTCACTCTTACACCTTCTCGCTCATATTTCCTCTTGTTAATCATCGATGTCACCCTCTATCTATGGCTTCCTCCCTTTCTCTATTCCCCTTCTCATTCTATTACACACCTGCACCCCTCATCGCATCCTCATTTCAAACTTCGCACTGTCCTTCCTGAACCCAGGTGCCTATAAATGCAAAATGCAAAGAACAGCAGTAAACGCCCAAACTATTGGCATTGCCAATGCTTGTTAAAGGATAACATGAGGGTCCTTTTGGGGGATTCTCATGAGGGAGCACAGTTGTACACTGCACCAGCTCCCTCTGTCTGGGACAGGGGGCTACCCCCTTGAAAATTAAACTTGGTGTTCACCATCGCAATTCTACCTGTGTGCAGCTTTAGTGAGGGACAAGGCATGCCAGCAGCATGTCAACATGCACCATTATCCAATTTATTCCAATTTCTTAAGAATTCACCATTATATTAAATAATAAACTCTATTAGTAACTGGGTGGGGGAGCCAACCAATCAGGTTGCTCGGAATGCAGGTTGAATCCCACGATCCAAGCCCGCGTTCCAAGCAACCTTAGAGCTGCTTCCCCTGCCCCCATGTTACCCCACCTTCCCCTCGTGTCTCTGGTCCCCTCCCACCCCCACTTACCTGATTTCTTTTGGTGGCAGCTGCACAACTGCTGCTGCTGCTGCTGCAGCTCCAGCCTCCTTGGCCGCCATGGACATGGAAGAGGGGCTCAAAACATTGACACATTACACTTAATTGAGGACTGCAAAGTAGCTGTCACCACTCTTGCTTTTCTATGTGCCAACTAGCAAACCACTGATGAGAGAAAGGAATACTGCTGTTTAAGACGGTGGCTGTGCTTCACCACAGCCCGTCAGGACATTATAGGGCTCGAGCCACACTGAAATAGAAAAGCTAGCACCTGGTAGCCATTTTCATGCAACCTGATGTTCTCTTTACTTCAATGACTATCTGAAGACTTTAGAGATAAAGTATATAATTTAGAAAAGATTTCTAAAAATCACAGAGAATGAAAGGATCTTGAATATATACTAGTAGCAGCTTTACGTGTATATTTGTAGTATTTTTTAAATTGAGCAGCACTATGGATAACTACATCAAAATGAAAGTAAAATTAGCTCTTAGTGTATTCTTCCTAAGGATGAGTTGCGCTCACATAGCCATATAAAGGGGGCCCACTTTGGCTGGTGGCAGAGTGCGCAGAGCAGTGGTGAGGTGGTAAGCTGGGCCCCTTTTCTGCCCTGCCTCCTCTATCCTGACTTTAGAGCTGGTGCAGAGGTGCTGTGTGCCCAATGGGTGAAGAAAATGTGACTGGTGAACCGATGGGGAGAACCGCAAAGACTGCGGGCCCTACACTCCACTACACAGGCACGTTGCAGCGCTAGTAGTGTACATTTCAGATTCGGGGAACACAGGAACGTGTCTTTTTTTGGTGCAAATATTGTTCATGTTCTAAAACACTTTTCAAAAATGTGAACACGGCCTCCATGAAACTCATTTCCCACTTGTTATTCGGGGCATTTCACAGAACTTTTTTTTAATAAAAATTAAATAATGGAAGAATGCAGATCGCCAAGTGAATAGTGGGGCCATCCAAGCATGTCAAATATCATCAATTAATCATTTCCTTGAAGCAGCATCAGGGATGATTATTGGGCAGAGGTTTAGGGATCTTCCCGCCAGATGATTTACCCAGCACTCCTCATCTGGCCCGGGGGCCTCTCTTCCCTTTTTCTATGAAAACCTCCAATTCCTGCCACCAGTGGCACATAGACCGTGGCTGGTTCCTTGCCAGTGTGTCCCTTTCAGTATAACCAAGGTTGTTGCATACTTCTTGGTGTGCTGGTCTGCCTGGTTCCCATGCAAGATTAAGTGGCTCTTGGAGAGGGAGGTGCACTCCGCTTCACATAGTGGGGTGGGTTGCTAGACCGGCCCTTTGCATGGCCAGAGCTTTCCTGGTCGCAAATGTGATAATCCCAGGCTTGCCCCCTACTTGCATGCATCCAGATCTTCTTTGCCTCATGTCGACACTTGTGCATTGGTGGTGCTCATCTCCACTGTCTTACTCATTCATCCACACAACTACATATTCACACACCTACTAATGCGTCCACTTAAACACCATCCCATTAATCCACCCACTCACTCCCCCACCCAACTAAGTTACCACCAATTCACTCAAATGTCCACTCAGTTGATTACACTTACAACCATTCATCCATGCATCTACCCATTCACTCAGACATCCTCACACTTACTCATGCATTGACACCATTCAGTCAGACATTCTTCCACTCACTCGAGCATCCACACCACACATCCATCCATGCATTCCCTCATACATCCACTGGCAAATCCACCTATTTACTCATGCAGCCACCCGAGTAGCTCATTCATCTACCAATGAATTAACAAATAACCCTAGTCGCTCAACCATCGGTCCATCCGGTCACTCACTTCACTCATCCGTCCACTCACTGACCCATCAAGTACTATACAAGTACTGTCAAACAAGTGACAAAAGTGTGCAAGTGTAAAACAGTACATCACACCTGATGAAATGTTGTTGTATTGCCCCAATGAAAGTATTGGCAGCCCTTCTGAAAAATGTGGCTATTGACCCATTGAATATAGAGCACCCCAACTGAGAAGTGTTGTAAATGTACCCTTAAAAATAAAGTAACTGTGGTTACATGCGCCGTACTTCCCCAGTAAAGGAGATGCAAGCCCTGCC